>NW_022170663.1:11719521-12033257 GCF_008802855.1 Photinus pyralis
TGATAGATGATAGGCTGCTTCTGAAACCCGCCCCATAGGAAAGGGGGAGAGAGTGAAGGGCTCAGGTGGAGGGGCGAAACTTAAATATGAAATGAAATTAAAGAGATGGATGTAAGTTCCCAAGGTAAACCTGCCCATACTTACTCAACCACCCATCCAGAAAACGACGTGTACAGTTTTGGAAAAAAAATCGTCACAACATGAAAATCACGAATCTGGAATTGGATTTTTTCTAAATTCGAAGACTGCAATTCAATTTAATTTGAATGCGATCGCGATCGGTTCTGTTGAAAGAACCAATCAGATGCATAACCGTAAGAGACAGCTTGCGCTCTTAGTTTTCCCTTCTCTCTCATCTGCAGTATCCGTGCACGCGCAGTCCATTTATTATATGTCGATGGGGTAATGTTGAAAATAAAAGAAAACGATTGAAGATATTACGATGCTTGCGAACAGTATAGATACTAGTGTACAATGTTGTTTAAAATTTATGGTTTTGGGTTTCGTTGCGTTCCAAAAAGCTCCACTTGTAGAGTAGACGGCTCTTTTCAAGTATAAGAAAAATAGATGGCAAGTTAGTGCCGGTGGAAACATCAATCATAATGTCCTCATATTCTATTTCCTTTAATTGCCTACATTACTTTCAGGACTGAAATATGAAGTCCTGGAAAGAGCACGCCAAATAATAGTTTTGTTCATTTAGCTTTAGGTAATTCAATTTCTTTTGTTTTCAACAAGTAACTGTAATACGGAAACGGCTTGAATTTGCATTCATTCCGATTCCTTAGTAGGCGAGTACGTGCTCAGGAACTTCTAAATAGACGTAAAACTTGCTAGGGTTAATTCAATATTTAGCTTGGAATGGAACTATAATAAGGCCTTGCGGTTCTTATGGAGTTATAAACCTTATTGGGTTCGATTTCTATGCCATTTAATTTCTTTATAGCGTCCCTATTGCGCTACACTTTCAGCACTTTTTACACCAGTATTAATTTTGCTCGTAGATATTACCATTAATCATTATTAAACTCCAGCTTTCACACGCAAGGATTGCCGTCGGGAAGTGACTACAGCATTGATTAATGCGTGAGGGGTGGACACTTTTTTATTATTGCTCTAGGTATACATATAGTTGTACTCTTCGTCGTTTGTCGCTATACCTAATGACCACTATTACAATTATATTAAACATTACATAAGTGTTGCCAAATTAGACGAATTTTCATTGTATATGGAAGTTTCAGAAAGTTAGCTGTGCCTTTTGTTCCGAAAGTTCCAACATAGTGGCTGTGATCAGGTTTGGATTAATTATGTATATGGGGTACTAACCTTTTAGGTTCATTCTCCTATGGTTTTCGTTTATGTTAGTTTATTTTTAATTTAATTAACTTTAGAACATTTAGATCTTAAAATGTCTTCCCTTCGTTTACCAAAGTTTTGAAAATGAATTATTGTTTGCCGTCGGCTAACCAAAATTAGTTCCTAAAGGTATCCAATAATTACTTTAACATCTTAAACAGAAATAAAGGGACGTTTGGTGGATTTAACTGCCGTTTCCCATGTGAGGGACTGCCGTGGGAATGAGGTTCCAATTGACTTCATCTGACGCATGGACCTTTGGGCAGTAGAGCTTTTGCTTTCTTAGTAATTTTACTTACGGCTTCGAGGTGTATCGCCTTGGTGCACATAGATACAAAAATACAGATGTATCCCTCTTTCTTGTTTCGTTTTCCCTTGCTCAATCGAATCTGGATCGGTCCTGCGTAGTTCTAGTCCGCGGTTGCGGAAAGGTACGTTACATTTCCCCCTGCCGTAGGAGTTTTCCCATTCCCCATTCTGTGGTTGAATCGCAAACAGTGCAGCTTCTGAACTCCCGACGAACCAGATTTTTGCTCGTATGTTCGCCAATGTGATTTGGTACCTGCCATGAAGGGTTCTGGCATGGACAGGGCAGGTTTACGATTAGTGTGGTCAAATGACTTTTTGGAGGGAATATTAATTATTTACAGAAAAAACAATTGCCCAGTGCAAGCAATATTGCATTCTTTTCTCCTTTCTGCTTTCGTCTTTCTACTTTTCTCTCTTCCATATTTTCTTTTTGTCTACATTTAAAATTTCCCGCTTTCACGTTTCCCTGAAGTTGCTCAACCTGCTCTTAATTGCTAATGTCACTGTTATGGCGGTGGCCTTCGCACATTGTCAAAACGAACTTTGTTTAAATTAAAATTGTTTAAGAGACCTTTATTGGGTCAAATTTTTTCGTTTGTAACGTAGTTGTCCTTACTGATGTTTTAATTCTTATGTTATTTTTCACGTAAGTTTTTAAAAAAAATTACGATTACAGTCTTAACCTTAAAATTTCAGCATGCACCTTTTTTTGTTCAATATGTAACTACTCGTTCTACCATTTAGGGAACCATAGACTGTTATTCCTTAATTTTAAAGGTTTGTACTATTATTTTATCTCAATGTTTGTTTAAACAAAACTTATAGCCAGAAGATGACGGTAACGTCGAAACTAGTCGCAACTATTTATTCCACAATTTAATCATATAAATTTAGACGCATGGGGAAGGTTTTGAGTTATTAATTCTACCCTACTTCTTCGATGTCCACCCCATTTTGAGTTCAAGAAAACATGGATACCCTTAATTCAATATTAAGGGATGTTTCTCTTGTGTCGACAAGCAGGCTGCATTAGTTAATCTACCCCCTACTTTTAATAGTCCCATTGCATCCAAGAAGGGATTGAGTGTCTTGAGGTGATTTTTGCGAGGCAACTCTTCTCCATCTTGCAACATGTTGATGTTCATTTCGTAATATTGATCACCTTAGATTTGACTATTAACCGAGCTATTAACTTTGATGTTTGTATTATTTGCCCATTTGCACACAGCTGTATATCGCGGCGCCGTAGGCCCTTTCTGAGGCCCCACAGGACACAAATAGGGGATCTATCTTCGAATTTCGATCTGCCCTACTTGTCTGAGACCTTTTTAGAAGGTATTCCAGTGTGTCGTTCCACTCAATGGCTTCTGTCCAAAGTTCCTGCGTGAACAGTTTAGCCTGTATTACCATGGGGGCTAGCCAGCGGGGTGGGTCATATAATCTTGCGATCTGGGATACAACCCTATCGTTTGGTAGGTTTGTTCTCCGGAGGTAGATCTAGACCTATTGTGTGCCTAGGGTCTTCTTTATGTCTTCTGGTCCAAAACCCATGAACCCCTTTTCCTGTAGATTCTCCGGCAGAGTGGAAATGAGTTCCTTTCGAATGCGTTTCCACTTCCTAAGTTTGAATCCTTCTCGTTTCCTCTTGGTTGACCCCGTTATTAAATCGTCCATGTAGAAGTCCCGTTTTACTATTGCCAAGTGACTGTGGTTAATCTGTACTCCTTGATAGGCCCACGAGGGGAGCAGCGCCAAAGTATGTTTTGATTAGGTTGATCGTCTTCTCGTACTTCGATTTGTCTGTATATTATATTTTCCCTATGTAAAGGGCATTACCACAGAGTATTGTCTCCATCTGAGTAGCAACTGCGACAACTCTTTTCGTAGTTTTGGACCAGTTAGCATCATTTCGTGCAGGCTTTTCCCTGAACTGGAGGTGGCAGATGAGTCAAACACCATCTTTCCACCAGCTTTCTTCTTTTAGAACTGCACGTTGGGGAATGTAGTGTTTCGCGCGTACCACCCCTGCATTTCGAGGTACCATAATAAGTCCTAGCTCTTCATACTCTCGCATGAAGGATTTGTAATTTAACTGGATTCGAAGTCCCGATTGTAGGCAAACTTCTTTTGCATTTGTAAAAAGCGGGCGGTTACCTTTTCTTGGTGCCCCCCAACTCCTCAGCTTGTCCGTGCAGTGGCAGGCTTACGGTATAGAGGTTATCTCTATTCCTTGTAGTTGTCTCTCGATACCTTCTCGCACATTGTTCTTCTTCCCGCGATAGTACTTCTTCCATTTGCCAAAACTTCGACAGCGCGCTCTCGTCCGTGATGGAGATCAAGTTTTGTATGGGTTCACCTTCTTTCCTGCGACCTTTGTCTTCCCCGAAACAATCCAACCCACTTCCGTATTTTGCAAGATGCATCCTTGCGGTTTGTTTAGTTAGCCAGAAACGGCAGTAGATCACAGCCACTTTCATGTTGATCGGGCTAGAAACGTTGTAGTGAGGGTCGGATAAGTGCCCCTTGTGGATGCGAATTTCCAGGATGAAAGGACCGGTTGGAGTGCATAATTTTGTGGAACAGGTCATGGAAGCTGATCCATGTCGCCTAGTCACCCTCAAATTGTGGGATCTATATCCGTGGGAGAGGAATTCTTTCGTATTCCTTTTCTTTTCGTGATTCTTCCTCACACAGCGATACTATTAATGATTCGGTAAACTTCTTTATCAGTTTCGTAATGGACCTCGAACGTCTCTGGTAATTCGCCGCTTACCAGATTGGATGAATCTCCACCTGTTTATACTTCCAATAACCGTTGTAGCGTTCCTCATTTACTTCTACCCTTGTGTCCTGGATAAGGTTCGTAAGCCGATCAACCCTTATCAGCTGCTTACGAAATTGTGAGTGCGTGTGACTTTCTTTATTATAATGGGCTCGATTTCGATGTTTCGTTTCTTACTGGCGAATGGAAATTTAATTTCCAAGAACGTGGTTTGCGTTTACTGAATGTTATTATTGTTTACTATCATTGAAGAAAAATCCTCAGTAAGCACATGCTCAAAAGGACGATTTCCAAGACGTCTCTCACAATGATACCGATTGAAGTTAGTTTAATGTTGAAGATATCGACAATTTTAGTTATAATTTAGCCACTTGATACGATTTTATTAAATCTCGCCAGATTTATTTACTGCGGCATGCATGTGACATGGACACGTAATGATAAGGTTCCGTCAGCACATTTACTCTCGTATTCCGAGAAAGTTTTTATTTATTTAAATTTGCGATTTTCCCGACGCATTTTCAAATTTTTCAGAGTGAAAATCTAAATGTTTTTTTATAACTGAATGGACTTTCGATATCTCCTCGTTCGCTGATAGATTTCATCTGGTTATTAATTCAGCTCTTTAAGTAAGGACTCTTTAGGTAAGTTTCTGCAACCAGAAAAATTTCCACCGTTCGTATTTTTGCGAAAAACTTGAAAAAGTTAAATTCAAATAAAGGCGCTTGTATTTAAGCTTCAAAAACAATAACTTGAATCTCAATATAAATAAATTTTTGGGAGTGTCCCATTGTATGACCGCCAAAGGAATACAAGAGCAGAGAGTTCTCTGTTGCTGCGTTTGTAGTAAATCTATTATGCATCGAGGAGAGGGTTAAGAAAGATGTAATGATATTCCGTAAGTTTGAAGTGGGCGTGGCCCGGTTAAAAATAATGGTTATAAACTTTATTTTCTATGAACTTTCAACTATAAATCAAACCATAAACGGCTGAACAGTTTTTATTAGTGCTCTAATGCTATTAATGTATAGGTTGAAAAGTTCATTATTCACACGGATCGTTAGTAGCAAGCTTTCGAGAATCGCGTTGATAGGAAAGTTACAAATTCTCGTTTTCTTTCTGTTAAAAATTAGCAATATTATCACGTATTAAACGAAATGAGTTTCAATCGCAAATGAAATTCCGGACTGTAATAATGGCAATTAGGGGTTGCGGTACTACCTACGTATGAGGGGGACATAATTCGGAATTGTTACGCGCTGTACGTGATTTTGCCCCAATAGATCTTAATTTACATAGCGTTTTGTATACCTAGCGTGTTATTTATGCAATTTTAAACAATCTAATTAATTTTACACGTGTTTGCATTTTCTTTGGTAAATAAAAGCGCTTGCTTTTATAACAGAAATGAAAATCAAGGCGAGCGAACTTAATTTATATTCACTTAAGAAAGCTGTCGATTTGTTAGCAAACATTCAAGTTTCCTGAGAACTCGTAATTTGAAACGAAAGCTTATAAATTCAATCTCAAACTAATCAAAGCGATCTGCTCTTCAAAGGAAGGACACGTGTCGTAACATGCAATAGTTTTCTCGATATCGATATCGACCCCGCCTTTCCAATAATAAATACGTAGCCGTATATTGCGTTATACGGGATGCATTTGGGGAAACTATGAAATGAGCTTGCCCCGGCATTGATAGAGTGCAACTTTGCAGTAGGTAATTAACTGAAATCACGTGGGAATTACAGTCGCGCAGTTTGCTACCGTAAAGTGGAATAATCACTAGTCACGTGTTTCAACATGAGAATTTTTGTTTTCATCTTTTCCATACAGAATTAAAGGAAATGAGTAAAAATTATGTCATCCCCACAATAAATCAATTTAATCGGCTGTTCAATACCCAAAGCTCTTACACCAATTATGAAGATGTTTAAGGGTGTATTTTTTAATTTTTTGCAGTTACCTAGTCACCCTTTCAGCGTTTACTATTTACGAGCATGAAATTATGTATATGGAAACCTCTATTTACTCACTTTTATAATTTTCATGATTTGTTACAAGTACAGGTCGTTTTTCTCCACAATTCTAAAACAAACATATCTGACGTTTTTACCTACCATTAAAAATTAGTTTCCATTTATCGTCGTGTATCCACAACGTATCCCAAATACTTCAAGTGGGGTAAACGAAATTTACTTTTTTCCATGCTAATGGATAATGCAGCATAATCAAAAATTCCCTACCGGAGGTACGCTGTGTGCCCCGCATTATTCTTTTGTGGCGCCCAACGTGGGGAACTCAGTATTGTTAACTGGCGACCAACGCGGGGCACACAGCATTCTTTTTTGGCGTCCAATAATGTGGGGCAAATTCAGGGAAACGCAAAAGTAGGTCAAATTTTCGTATTTTTCAGGGAAAAGGGATGTGCGTTATGGAAGTTAATTGTTATAGGAATTTGTAGGATACGTAGGAGTAGCAATTTGTCAAAATGTGACAGGAAGAATTTGGTGGGGTATGTTGTTGCTATTTAAATTAGATTAGGATGTTTAGGATAGGATTAATTACGGGGTAGGTAGTGATAGAATTAGTTAGGATTTAATTAGAAAGTGATTTTATTAAAGACGAGCCGGGTTCAAAAGTCGAAAGTGTAATCGACGTTACTCAAAAGATAATTTCGGTTCAATCGTTGTACCCGAGAAAAAGAAGGGAGAAGTTTCGACTATACAAGCAATCATAGAGCCAAGCAATGGAGAAGGGAAGTGAAGAAAGAAATAAGGATTATTATTTAAAAAAATGGATCCAATGAATGACAAGATTGATTCGAAAATTGACGAATTAAAGGGGAACTTGAATGAGAAGATTGATTCACAGATTGAAAAATTAGATGAAGAAATAAAATTGATGAGAAAGAACCGATCAAAGGAGATGGTAATTGAAGTTGAAATTAAGTAAGAAGTCGCGATTGAAGAAGTTTATAGGCAAGACGAAGAAGTAGTACAGAGAAAGAAGGGATTTTAGTTGAGAATCGGGTTGAATTAGGTAGTTACTTTATGGCACGAATTGTTAGGGAACCAGAGGTGAAGATGAAGTTGTGTTGTTTGATTTATAGGAAGTTTGAAATAGAGGATGAGAATAAGGATTTGAATTATTTAATAGCGAAGAGCTTTCCGGATAATAATATTTTTTGTAGGGGTGGAATTTTACAGCAGAATTTGTTTAAGATTAGTGAATAATACTTTAATTGTGAAATTTTTATCAAGGAAAGGAATAGGAGGGAAGGAGATTTTTCGAGGAATTTTTACTTTGATGTAGGAGATTTAGAATTGGAGTTAGCGATCGAGAATGAAGGGAATTTGAGTAGCTTAGAACAGCATGAGGAATTTAGGAAGCAGGATAACATTAAAAGTGTTAGGAGCAGTGAGTTTTTGTTAGGAGTAGGATTTGATTTTTGAATAATTTAATTATAAAGGAAAAGGGTAAACAGTTTTTTGTAATTGAGGAATTAAGAGATTATTTTATGTGTGGGATTTTTGTAGAGAAACCCTGGATTAATTTAGAGAAGGGGGGGGGGGTACAATTAATATTTCTGTCTGCTTCTATCACATGGAGAGAGCGCATGCGCACTCTTTTACATCGATACGTACACCACGAGCATTTGTTACGCTTCCTCCTTCTTTTTAACACCTCTGGCAAGTCCTCTGCCTCCTTCCAAACGACGAAGGCAAAGCCGTACAACTAAAATTCTGCATATCTTTTCCCATTTAAACCACTGTGTATCTCTTACGATTTACTAAATCCCTATAATATTAGAAGTGAAAAAAAAACGTGTTCTGTCTTCCGTACTCATACCAAAGCGTTTGGTTTGTAAAATCACCTACTTCGTTTATAATTAGGGAGTTGATAAATGAAATGAATTGGAAAGCAAAATTGAGAAGCAATCGTTACACACCTAACTGCCATGCTTACTACATTGTCGCGTCGAATTAGACTTTTATGGAGAGTTATGAAGTATTAAGGAGCCGAATGTTAACTAAGTTTACTTTTTAAAGATTTATAATTGGCAATTTATCCATCCATACACTTCGTTAATACAAATTTCAGTTATTACTTATCAATTACTTCAAGACTAAGCAAGATTTTGTTGATGTACTGGAATTGTCTAATATCATTGGTGGTTCACAGTAAAGTTTCAGGTCTTTTGGATGGCGTGCCTGTGCTTTGCTATTTTTTTCATGCTACCCTTCGGTAAATCTTGCCTTGTATCATTTACGCCTGAGTTCACCTACTTCCAGCTAAAAAAAGGCCGCCCTCTAAATTAATCAGGAGTTTGGAGTAGCATCCTAATGTTACAAGTTTTGTCTTCTCGTGTAAAATTCGTATTTAAAAGTTATCATTTTCATTATCTGGCTACTAATTGCGCCATTACCATTCTAATTATCATGGCTAGCGTTAAGGGAAGTGAGGGCGTTTTGTTATACGCAAACGCTTAGCAACCGGCACCTTTTTTATGTAAATTTTTTTATAAAACCCATTACGACTTTTAGATTATTTTCTTTAAGCATCGTAGAGGGAAAAAGGGCTAACGAGCGTTTGTAGACAAATCTATAGTAGTTTTAAGTAAAAAAGTTTAATGCGAAGTTTGAGGATTGTCGCAAACTGATATTAGAGGAGATTACATGGATGGAGACGTTTGTACTTTTTGGTTTTATTATTAAATACAAGTTTTTATGGGGAAAAGTTTAAATTACTTGGAGTTTTAATAATTTCTTCCGGTTTTATCTGTAAGTTTAAGCGGGCAATTACATATCATTACCCTATTATTAACAACAGTATTAAAGTTACCTGTACTTATATGCGTAGAATTGCGGGTACTTGTAAAATTTAGACGAGCCTCTGCGCTCGCGTGGGGTAATCTATGTAAATTCACCCTAAATATGTAGGTGTTTAACACAAAGTCATTTATATGCCAACTTCTTAATTACACAACAGGTTGATGTTGTATTTGCATTTAACCGTTACCACGCAGAAATGCATATTTACATTCTTGGTCTTGCAGAGTCCTTAATTAGTGGTTTAATCCGTAATACAGACAACAGCAATGTCTAAATGTTATTAGAACATTTCAAAATTAGGAGGTTTGTACTACCTTAAGTTGTTTATATTGGATTAGCATTTTGAAGTTATGATTACATTTTACCTCTGTATAAAATACAATGGAGTACATAACCTATTCGTTTGGTTTGCGTTTACCTCAACAATCATAATGTTTCTCAGCCACATTTTAAAATTGCAGGAGAGCAATTAATGTCAGCATCCATTTGACGATGGAAACGCTCGAGCAATACATTTGCTGAAGGGTGATAGGTGATGTGTAGATCCTAAATATTTTGAGAATTATTCCTGAAATTGTTCTGATTCGAACCTTGATCGGTTGTAATCCGCTCAGGAATACCAAAACGTACCTTCCAGTTCATAATTAATGCGTTAACCTTTTGTGCAGTGATGTTAGATAATAAAATAACTTCACCTAATAAAACGGTCCAGACGAGTTACAATAAATGTGAATCCACTTGCATAAGCCATGTGTTAGTGATGTGGATTGTAAAATAACGATTTTTAAGTTACATAAAAAACTGTTATATTACGCGTAACTTACAAGAGGTCGGTTTTTTTAATGTAATTTATGCCTTTTATGAAACTTACGTAACTTACGATTTTTATTTAAAAAACCGTAATTTTTATAAAGTTACATAAATGTAATACCTTTTTGATACATTTTTATCGGTACTTCCACAGACCATGAACGGTACTACCAACGTAAACGATTCACCGTTGAATCTAGTTTGGTTTAATGAAGATGCTACAGCATCTAATTCGCGATCTGGAACTTCTTCCAAACGATGTGTGGTGACGAAATACCTACTGCTTGGGTATTTTATTTGATACACCAACGAGTTTTTGTTTTCAAACACTCACAAAATTCAAAAAGGTTTATGGAATATTTTAAAAAACATAAAAAACATAAATGACAGGTAATTTTACAAAAATATTTGTAAATTACGTAAAAAACAAAAATTTACTGTAAAATTACGTTTTTTTAAAATGGTAAGTTACATAAATTACATAAAATACCATAAAAAACATAAACAATTGGTAATTTTACACGTAATATTACGCACTTTAAAAAAAGTATAATTTTACATGTGTCCCACTACCTAAATCGATATGAATATGAAATCGAAATTATGGAACTGTATATATTCTCCTAGTCTGAACAGTGGAACACATGCTTTTGTCCATCTCGATATATCTTACTGCATTCCAGGTCATACAAACTTTTCAGAGATTAGTTTTTGTGTAACTTTAATTCCTGGATGGCCCCTGAATAGAATTGAAGGTCGGTCTACGAAATTAATTATTTGTTTACCGGAAGTATCGCAATATAAACAGGCTCCCTGAGCGTTTTCCATTGGAATTTGCTTTAAAGTCAAACCACTATGTTCATCATTCAGAATTCTATTAAATTGTTCATCCCAATTTTGCCCTTCTAATAATTTCGAATAATCAATAGCTTTATTAAGTTCATTCACACGCGATAGCTATCGGCTATAACATTTTTTTAATTAATAATAAAAATAATATAGTTGTTTATTGAGTTACCTTATACTACAAGATTATAAAAGTATACTAAAAAGAATTTATGTGACAACCAAAAAGGTAAGGTTTAGATTGGTATGACATCCATTGTTCAAAAGGTATAAAGGAAACAAGGAATTGTCACTTACTGTGGTGTTCGACTTCCTTTTCTTCGGGAGCTCCCTGCGGTAGACAACTTTTTCTTGGCTTCTATTCACTTGCGTTGTAGAGTCGCACGTTAGTATTTTTTGGTCGACGGTATAATGATCGCTCGCGTTACGCGCCTCAGCGAAACCAAAAGTGTGCTCTCTTGGAAAAGATAGATAGGAAGGGGAATGAGTTACTTCTCCCACTTAACTTTAATTTGAAATGTAACTGAATTTGAACATCCATACCATCTGCTCTTCCACTTAACCCTTTTAAAATAAGTTGTTAAATAAATCATTTATGGCAGGTAAGACAGATTGGAGAAGCAAGACTTGTAAAGGAGCGCCTTAAACGACGGGGTGTCACACATGTCGAATATCTGTAGAAAATTGTCAAACTTTTGTTGGAAAATGATAACGGTTTCAATTCTGACTCTACCTTTTCTTGCAAAACAGCTCTAACAGCAAAATCAGGTATTGGATGGGTGAATAAGGTAGCATTACCTAAGATCTTCTTTAGGTTATGGAAGGCTCATTCAGCTTTTGCCGTAGAATGTACTAAGAGTTTTCCTATTAAATTTTGTCCTTTCAACATAGTAATGGAATTTTGGATCGATTTAGGATGAATCTTATATAAAAGTTCACCATCCCTAAAGATCTTTTTAATCCTTGAACATCTACTGGTTTTGGAAAATCATTCTTTGTACTCTTTCCGGTAGTGGATTGATACATTCGTGGTTCACCAAAAATGAAATTTGACTTGATTTTCTTCAAAAACGACGCCATTATCCTTTAGGTACATAAGATCACCTCTCAACGTTATAGATCTTCGTTATCCGATACTACTAAAATGTCGCCGATGTATGTGAAACAACAAAGTTCGAATTCTCTAAGGATATCGTCCATATAACGTTGAAACGACTGTACCCCTTTCCTTAAACCAAATGGCATACATACAGGGTGGCAATTTGAAAACTTACCACCCCCCATGTCTTAGCAAATAAACGAGATAAGAATCAAAATCCATTTCGGTAATTCGGAGGGGGAATCACAATGACATAGTTGGCGACGCACCCCCTCTAACCCCCTGCGCCCCAGCCACCCGAACTTTTAAATCTTAAATAGTGACTCCCCATGTGTGATACGTCGTTGGAAAGCTCTGAAAAAATTCTTTCCAACCATACCGAATAGTTTAGGTTAGTAATTATCGTGCAAATGTGGTTGCTTGATCTTTTATTTATCGCTATCTGTATTGCTATCTAGAAGATAGTAGTACAGAAAGCGGATAAAAGTATAAAAAGACACATTCCTTCACCCATAGCAGAAATGAAAAATACACAAAATAAATATTACTATAGCCTTTTTTCTTCTTAATTTAACCCATATAAACCAATAATGAAAACTATTTTGAACATTTATTGAAATAAAAGCCAACTTTAGATTGTATCATATTAGTTTATTTTTCGATTTGCACGATAATTACTAACCTAAATGTAATGCTATTTGGTATGGTTTGAAAGCATTTTTTCAGAGCTTTCCAACGACGTATCACACATGGGGTGTCACTATTTAAGATTTAAGTTCGGATGGCTGGGGCGCAGGGGGTTAGAGGGGCTGCGTCGCCAACTATGTCATTGTGATTCCCCCTCCAGATTACCGAAACGGATTTTGATTTTTTTAAATATCTCGTTTATTTACTAAGACATGGCGGGTGGTAAGTTTTCAAATTGCCACCCTGTATATAAAAATTTATACAATCTAAAAGTTATTGCCGTTTTTGGAACGTTCTCAGGTTCCATCATTGCCATCCTTTCCGCTAACACTAGTTTGCTAACTTCTGTGGTTGGTGGTGGATAAGGTCGTGAGGGAGGTAGGCGGGTCCGAGCACAAGCCCCCTCTTGCTTCCATCCCTTTCCACTGTCACATAAAAAGCATGTTTCATTAACATTTTTTTAACCTTTTTTTTAAATGTAATATAAGGGAGAGCTCTTGTGTCTTAGGGCATCTTACTGTAAAGTTTAACAGGAACAATGCCATAACTTTTTTAGATTTTACAAGTCTTCTCTGTGGAAGTATCACGTTTGTAGGTCCAAGGTTCTTTGTACCAGGGTTATATCAATATGATGTTTGCTTATGTATATACAGAGGGTGGCAGATGCCACGGATTAATTTGTGCTACTTTTACCATTAATAAAATATAGTAAAGCTGGGTTTTCCTACTGAAGTGCGGTGGTTGGCACAGTTGGTTGTGGTTCCCCTGAGAGCCCCTCAACTGCTGTGGTCTCTTCGCACTACATGATTTTCACCCCCTCTCCCCCTCTGCCTATACCTTAGTCACTCTGGTAGGGTCTATGGTTGCAAGTGGTCTCCGTCTTGTCCCAGGAAGTTTGGCCCATAAGGACAATCAAAGTTCGTACTCCTTCCTGTTTAAGACACGCCAATTGATGGTTGTAACTCCAGAATTTTGGATTTCGACCCTTTTCGGAATCTTCTCCGGTTCCACTTGGGTCCCGGCAATTCCTACAGGCTTTTGAAGGTTCTTCGCTTCGACGAATCGAAGTTTGTATTACAACAAATTTATTTGAAGGCAAATTTAACTATTTTAATAACTTAGCTTACCCCTAATAAAAGAACCATAAATGAAATGAAAAAAAAAAAGATTTTTCTCCGATAAGTTTTTGAAGACTTTTTTGATATTGATTACCATCGAACCAATTAACTTGGTATGTATGTATTATGATCATTAAAGCACCATTCATTTTCGTGAATAATATGCTGGTTTTTTAATACGTTACCTAATCTTAGTCTTAGTCTATCAGTTTCCGTTTCAGTTCCAGTCAGCCTCAAACACAAAATATCAGTTTCAATGAATATACCTGTTTTAATACCTATTTAATTTTAATTTTTAATTTAATTTTATTAATTTCAATTTTTAATTTCTTATATAATACGCGTATCTATAGTATCTGTTTTTTTTTCATCTGTCCGTGCGTCTGTCCGAGGTCTCAACCACTTCTACACTTTTCAAGATATTTAGTTTGTTGTTTTTGGATTCGGTAGCTGGGAGCCGAGCCAAAATCTAGACGCTTAATTTGCGCAGGCATGCAAGGTCAACAAGGTCAATACACTTACATTCAAAGTCAGTTTAAGATACTTCTTCTGTTTGGGCTCATATGCCAAAGACTTGATGCCGTTTCATGTTTGTTCTTAATCACGTATAAAAGGAACCATTTTTACCTTTCCTAAACAGGGGGTTCCCTGTAAACGCACGGAATACTGGTAACGCTGTATTGCAATGCAAGATTATTTAGGAAATTGTTCCACATTTGTAGATTATTTTTCGATATTATTTCTAAATTCCCCAAAAGTGTGCTGACTTGGCTATATATGAATAATCGTAAAAAGACCGTCTTAGTTGAAATTGCGTGAAGATTCTCTTCAGATTGTCAATTAGTGGTTAAAAGCGCGGTTTTGAATCAAATACTTCACAAAGCTTTTTTCATTTGAGATAGGTACCTTAATATGATTAAAATTAAACATTTAAGTTTTTTGTAGTATATAGGTAGTTTCAATCAATTTCTTTGGTTTTTGGTGCCAAACGTACAACTATACTTCTACAATAAATGCGTCCTTATTTCATTTTCGCGTGCTCATAATATTTGGCAAATTGACAACAATATATTCCTTTTAGATTAATGTATCAAATTTACATAACTAATTTAGATTTAATAGAGTCTATAAGTGAGCAACAAAATACTACACATAATACGCAAGGTAACAGTTTTTACAGGTAATTTAGGGTCGCCAAACCTTTTACCACGCTAATACTGTAACATACTACATATATTACAATAGTTCTCTCAATGATATTCCTTTTCGTGTATTCTAATTACAAATTAGTGTTTTTCCAAAAAAAAAAACGTTACAACACAATATAAATAGTGCTTCATATATATACTTATGAAGAACGAATCTTGTCGAACATAAAAAAAAACTTTTCAAGCCAAAATCCTCAATCGTTACAACAGCCCACAACCATCTCCATAAATTCTCATTTGCTGCTATTTAAAAGGTCGTGTAATGTATATGAACTCATATTCTGTCAAGTATAGCGTTTAGAAAAGTCCGTACAAGTGATCGATGCGACAATTAAGAGGAAACGTTCGCTATTTCGCCGTGATTGAGTTCGCCTGACGAACGACCCTTCCTTTAAGAGGAATTCTCGTTTACTATTTCTTCGGGTCAACAAGCTCTCGCCTAATTAATGATTTGTTGTATAATGGAAACTTATCAATACTCGATCGTGCCCTCCATAAATTAATTTCGTTTTAAATTTTATCGAAATAACGCACCCTTATTGTTAAAACAAAACCAATTAACTTTCTCAATTTTCAGTAATTAACTTCTTCAAAAGAAAAATTAATTAAATCACAAGATTGCTTTCTTTCCTTTATTGAATTTATCTCGCAGTTGCGCATGCAAACCTAGACGTTACGGATTATTACTAGATTATTATTAGTACATTAGCGATCGGGTTTATCCGTTTGCCGTACATTATGTTATGTCGATTGAACGATCTTTGTTTGGGCTATAAGCTATACCCTTCCCTTTATCTATACATACATACAGGCTGATTCAAATTCGAGCGCCACCATGGGGAGCTCGGGAACTGTAAGAGATAGATAGTTAGTTTAAATTTGGAAAAGCTGCGTATTTTGATGCATAACCAAATGCAGTTTTGAAACTGAAAAAATTCCGACCACTTTCGGAGATATCCGGAAAAAAAGAAATTTTGCAAAATCGTTTTTATTTTTTACTGCAGTTATTTAAAGAATTTTTTCAAAATAAATAACACATGATTATGACCACGTTTTCTCTCTACAAGATGCTAGTTTGAAGTTTTAAATCCGACGTTTCGTCTCCGGTTAACCATCATCAGCTTTATTTTTTCTTATGGAAATCATTTTTATTTTTTGTGTTATTTGACAGAGAATTTCTATTTCTGATTAAAAGATAGTGGATGTTTACATTTCTGAAATCAGAAAGAAATTCTCTATCAAATGACATAAGAAAAAACAAAGTTGATGTGGGTTGTGGGAAAAAGTGGCCACGATAATGGGTCTTTTGTTTCGAAGTATCTTTTTAAATAACTTCAGTAAAAAGTATAAACGATTTTGCAAAATTTCGTTTTTTTTCGGATATCTGCGAAAGTAGTCGGAATTTGTTCAGCTTCAAAACTTCATTTTGTTAAGCATCAAAACAGGCAACTCTGCCAATTTCAAACTAATCTCGTACAGTTCCCGAGATCCCCATGGTGGCCCTCGAATTTGAATCAGCCTGTATAGGGATATTTAGATATTTAAGGTCAAAATTTAGGTAAATCTTTCTCGTATTAATACAAATCGCAGAAAACACACACTTCATGATATAAAGAATTTACGAATACACCATTTCGTTACCGAAGTAGAAAATCGTCTTGCGAAATAAACGAGGGAACATTTTAGTGAAGAAAGTTTCACTTCCAAGTTATAGCCAAACATTTATTATAAATAATACATCTCGCTTGTGAAACATTCAAAGATATCTTGAGCATAATTTGCTAAAGTATTCCGAGCTGTTGTTCTTAAAAAGCAATTGGAATAAATGAATATGAATGAAAACTGTAGAAAAAAGGAACGCTTTCGTACTTAAAAATATACGTGATTTGTTAACGTAAATTAAGCTTTTTTGTCTTGAAAACGCTGTAACAATGCAAGCACTATAAATGAGGTTTAGTATTTTTTTTCTAAATGGGGCCGCTAATGCGTTCCAGACAAATAATAATAAAAAGGGAGCTTTTCACTTAGACACACAAATTTCAAATTGGGTGGTAATAAGTTTGAGGATGCTTCTCTCGTATAACTTTCGGATGCGCTTGGAAATTCTCGTATGTCTGACGACCCACATGTTACCAGCAATATTGAACGCTCTGCGCCAAATAGAAGCTGCCTTTGAAAATTAATCCGGTCTTATATTTTCTTTAATCCGAGCAAGATTATTCTTGACTTGTTTATGTTTCAATTCCAGATGAAATGTACCTACCGTTCTCGTTTAATTATTTACAATAGTGTTTATACGCTGATTTGCAGGAGTACGTTAGAAACTGTTATTTTTCCACGCATAATACCATCTTCTTTTTCGTATTGCTCTACGTTCAGTGTAGTTTTAGCGGAGCTTTTAAGCACACCTTATCATAAACGAAGTTCTTACCTGCTACGACCTGCAGTTTCTTGATTCTTGCCATGTATCAGTGGGTAAAAATATAGATATGTGACCAGTAATGCGTATAATTCTGACAGAAAGCTAACAAAAATTAAATTGCACGTAACTTCTTATTTTGCCACGATAGCGAATCTGCAATGAATGTTGTCTTTAATGTCGCGTACTTAACCTCGAAGGTGTGTTCTTGCAGTATTAATTCCAAGCCATAAATGGCGTGTGCAATGGCAAACGGGCACTAATCCACCCACAAAACCTAGCTCAATTAGATAAACTTGATTGTAAATTCCGGCCTCCGCTCCAATGAAAAAAGATCATATTCATTATTATTTTTAACATTCAACAACTCCAAGGAATCATTTAAACAAATGTTGACCTAGCATAACTCTGGACACAAATATCAAAATATATGACATGAAAACTCTAGTCCTAGGTCGTAAAATTTAGGGTTCGATTAAACAAGAAATTGTTTGCATTGGCAAATAAAATAATACATTTATTCGGGTTACACACAAATTGACAAAGCTGAAAGAAAGATAGGCTTTCCGAATCAGATTAACACATGGCACGCATGCAAGCGATCGATAGACAATTGAGTGAATTGATGGGTGTTGAGTTGGCTGGTTTTTTTTTATTATACAGTGTCTACTTAAGTTGGTAACGTATCAAAAACTTTTATATTTACGAAAAAAAGTTCTTTTTTTGAATAATAATTTTGTTTCTATTATGAATAGCGTATCATTTATCATCAAGAAAATATTAGAAAGAAATATGTCAGTTTCGGTTGATGCAGGCTTCCTAATTTCGGAAAATGGTACTAAAGTTAATGAAGAATTATTAATTTACAAGTATTTCAGAAGGAACATAATGGTAATGAATCACTATTTTACATACATCTACTTTTTCGCAAAGATCGCCGTTTTTTATTAGGTTGGATGTATGATTGAAAAAGTGTAGTGTGTGTTTGACAATTGGTAAACGTGATTTGCGACCCTGGACGCAGACGGAGGAATCTACGGCAAAACGAGTGCGAAAAAATGCGGGCCGATTTCGTTGTAAGACAAGCGAGCTCGAGCTGTACCGAGCTCGTTCGGCATTGGTATGCACTTCACATGCAAAAGGAGCCGTGTAACAGCCCAGAATTTCGCGCGAGCGGTAGATTTAAGGCGATCTCGCCTTTAGCTCGCTCGGCATTGGTTTGAACTCTTTGTTTTATGACCGTAACCGTGTAACATTTCAGAATTTCGGGCGAGCGGTTTGATTTATGCCGGTCTCGCTTTCGGCTCACTCGGCATTGGTATGAACTCTTTGTTTTGCGACCGGAACCGTATAACACGCTAGAGAATTTCGGGCAGTGGTGATTTATACAAATTTCCCCTTCGGCTCGCTCGGCATTGGTTTGAGCTTTTTGTTTTGTAACCGGAACCGTGTAACGTTCCAGAATTTCGGGTGAGCGGTTTGATTTATGTCGATCTCGCCTTCAACTAGCTCGGCATTGGTACATGGCGCTCGAAAACTTCGTGTTACGTACAATTGCGCGTCTCGTGAGAAAAAGAGGGGACTTCAAGCGCTCTCCTGCGCAGTTGGAGTTATCTAATCTAATTGTGACTGACGCATTTTTGTACAGGAAGGAGTTTATTCTGCAATAGAAATGGTGTTCCCTTATAAACTGCGGACAACCAAAAAAGGCTAGCTGGTTCGCGACGGTTGGAAAAGAGTGTACATGTACGCTATTTTTATTATTCGAGTGGTTTACCCTACTTGATAAATTGAAGACGTAGTTTGTTGTTATAATAGTAATCCTGTACAGAAGAAATGTAACTGGAGTTGTTTAAAAGTTGTGAGAAGTTCAAAGCGCGTTGTCCATTTTACGGAAAAGGTAATCAAGTTGCGGTAAAGTAAGCAATCTTAGCGAAACACGAAGCCTTCTGTTGATATTCTCTTATTGTTAAAAATTAAAAGTTGTACACTAAACACGGAGTTCGTTCTTTTTATTTAAATTTGAAGTTAAATATTGTTTTGTATAAAAAATGTGAATTTGTTTAAGTTTCGTGCGCCTTGTAATTTGCTTATTTAATTGAAAAGTTCGTGTTAAAGGTAGGAATATCTGGTCGTTAGTTTCAAGATAACAATGTGTTATCGCCGATAAAAGAAACAACAGGTGTGCGATTTATTTTGATGCTGGAGTTAATCAAATTTGGCTTTGAGTGGCTGTTTGGTTACGAAATCTTAAAGAAGGAAATTTTTAAGGTGGAAGAGAGGCGATTGTTTGTTTTTTTTGTTTTGTTTACTGAAGCAAGTTAGTTGATTTAACGTATAATAGTTTGAGTGTGTCAATTCAGTGCATAGTGACGTCTTTCTACAAGCTAAAAGTGTTCCACCATTCGAGAAGCCACAAACTTAATCATCCAATTCATCAAAGTCAGTTCGTGTTACCAAGATTAAGTGTAATGGAAAAGAAGGAGATAATTGTCCATCGATCGCTTGCATGCGTGGTATGTGTACATCTGATTCTGAAAGCCTATCTTTCTTTTAGATTTGTCAATTTGTGTGCAACCCGAATAAATGTATTATTTTAATTGCCAATGAACAAAGTTGTTGATTGTGATCAAAGCTGCTAAGATTCATAAATTAATAAAATTAAGTCTCTATCGAGATTTATTATCTCAGTTCTTGATTCGATGAATTTTTCATTTGTCCCGTCTATTTTTTCATCCATTTTCATATCCATGCATTTGAATATCTCACAAATCATTTTTCATCTCATCCACCTTTGTCATCATCAATATTATTACACCATTCGCCCGTATGCTCTTGCCATCTGTCCCTTGATTCTCTAGTGCTTCCTGTGATCCTGGTATAATTTTCCCATTTGGAATTTCAATTCAATTATACTCAGAATTCAATATTAACAAAATCACCCAAAAACTAATAATGATACAAGTGCAAGATCAAGACCTTTACTTACAATACTAAGAAGCAAATTTATTTATTTATTTATTTATTTATTTATTATCCCTCTCTTGTTCTGGGCCCTCAACAGGCTTGCACCCAATTACAGAGTGACCAGCATAGTGCTTTTTAGAGGTGCCTCTGCAGAAGGTCTTAAGTTGTTCCATACTACTCCGGTATTTACCTTACGAATTAGGAAAACTGCAGGAAAACCTAATTCGGAGTAGCCGGCAGAATGCTCGAAACTGGTCTAAAGTAATTCCCATCTCTGCCACAGATGAAAAATTCACCTCAACCCAGATTCGAACACCCGACCTCCGGATTTGTAGCCCAGCGCTCTACCACTGAACCATAATACCTGTAATAAAAGTATTCTGTAAAAACGAATATCTCAATCTCCACGCTGGGCGCCATTATTTTGTTTTGTGCAAGCTGAGTAAGGGTCCGTCTTTCCATCTCTCGATAAATTTATTCAGTAAATAAGTACAACAACGATTATAACGACAATGGTATCCAAGGAACTTATTCAGAGGGTAAAGTAATTGCTAGGTGGAGAAACCGGGCCTAATTAAAATAACAAAGACAAACTAAAACTGGTTAATTTTTTTACCCATTCTAGGTGTAATATAAGAAAACCACCATTCACCACCTTGTCCCGTGTCATTTAAAATCCTTTCGGAATAAAGCCCATTATGAAAATGTTTTCGACACAATTGGCCCTATTGATTAAAACGGAGATTTATATCTCTATTAAACTAGATAGTTTCTGTCGGCCACCATATAACTTACGGGCTTCTTTATATAACTTATTGAGCAAGTCATTTTAAGACATGATTCAATAAAGATAAGAAATCGAAGCGGTTGTAAATCTAAATTTATGATGAGTCGACTTTATACTTGTTCTACTTTTAGCGTTTAATCTTAGGTAATGTCTGCCATTACGATATAAGACCTGTTATTTTAATTCAACCTTTTTATTGGTGTGGTGCGGTATCAATTTATTAGTGGGATGCGAGAGGTTCTCGTTTTAACGTTGAAACGTTAATTGGGCATTCTTTTTATTATTTACAAGTGCATTTCTGGATTATTATCGCTTCTGAATAATAGGCATTTTCGTAAAATTAAATCACATAGCAATTCAATTTTTTAGAGCTAGGACACGTTACTAATTTAATACTGTAGACTTCCAAATACAAGCGTGGAAGCGTCAAATGTTACCTATATTACAGTACCTTCATACTGATGCAAGTTACAGGCGATTAAAATATTCTTGTATTGTATACATCGTGTCCTGGATAAGGATGTCTACCTAGGGTATCTCGGAAAACATAGAAGATGGTCAAATTAGGGAAAAGCTGCGCAATTACAGAACATAGCACACTAGAAAATTCCGATTACTTCAGATATGACCGAAAAACTGAAATATGTCAATTTTGTTTTTATTTTTTCTGATATTATTTAAACAGATACAAAAAAAAACAGATTTTCTACCATTTGAGCTTTACAAGTCAGCGCTGAGAAGTTTTCAATACACGCTTCGTTTGGGGGAAATCGACTTTATTTTTTGTATGAAAAATAGCTGGAAACTATTGGTTTCAACAGGACGGTGCACCAGCGCACAACACCCTAATCATGCGGGAATATACCTATCGAACAGATATCCTGGAAAATGGAATTAGCTATTTGGAAACGAACGGAGGTTCCGCGGTGAATTGCTCAAGTAATCGTTAACGTTCGAAACGAAGTCATTTTGGTGTTTATTTACATGGCCCTAAATTCGATTAGGGGACCAATCGCGACTATTAATTAGAGCTGTGCGTACCTTAATCGTTATACAACCTCTCAGAATATAAAAATGTCTGCTATTGATTAACGAATTAATTATCGAAACCGAGATAAAGAAAGAAGCCTTTAAACGGGAAAATTGCGTTTTCCGCTTAGCGAAAATTTCACAGTTTTACTTCAACCTCAGGCGAGGAACACAAATTACCTGTCAGTTTGTCAGTGTTACAAATCTCAACAATCGTTTACATTAGAATTCACAAGCACGGGTTGTAAAATAATGTAGATGATTTGTCATAAAATGGGATGACCAGTCGGACCGTTTTTCAGCTGTTCGACGTCCCGTGAAATTAAGTGCGAGTTGCAGTGGTTCTAGAATCGAGTGAAACGTAAATTTGTCTGTTTAAATTTTCATTCGCGGAGCACATTCGACTATTTTATACAGATTTTTTGTGGAAATTTGCACTTTAGTTGTGAAAAACGTGCACGTGGAGTAATTGCGTGTTGCAAAAAAAATTGATTAAATGGTGACTAGTGGGGATCGTACGAGTCAATTCTATCTAGTTTCCCGCAACAAAGAATATAGAGAGATTTGATGCAGTGGTCGGTGCAACTTCCCGGAATGGCCATTCGGCAATTTCATTTAACCGAATGGGATGCAATTTATCTAACACTTTTTCCGTTACGATTCGATTTGTCTAAAATTCGAGATGATAAAATTTGATTACACTTTTGATCGACTTATTTCTCCTTACATTTTGTTGGAAACGTCCATGGGAACTTCAAACCAAGTTATAAGTTCAATCCCTTATATTTCATACAGAGGCCACTATACCACCCAACAAACATGTACCTAGCTAGGTGAAACTACACAATTTAGTTTTTTTTTAATTATCCCCGAGGGCATAAATGGGTTCCGACGCAACAAGAAAATCCTAACATTTGACATAAAGCTTTTATAAACTTGAAAGATTTGAATGCCTCAATGAAATCCCATAAATACACTATAATCCTATAAGTAAAACTTAAGGCAAACAGTGCCCTTTGAATACAACACACTCCGTACCTAATACAAAGTATATAGAATTGTCCTATGTTCTGAACGTCATATTATATCGCGCTCCGCGTGACATTTGGAATTAAAAATAACAGATGTCATTATAATGCACAATTATCTGTTTCACTTTATCTACCCTAGCGGTTAAAGTGATCACTTTATTCATCCTTACGGTTAAAGAACGACTTGCCTACTCATTCAAACCTATTAAAAAGTCATTTTAACATGATACTATAAAATAAATGAAATTATTCCGATGTTCAATGTACTCATTTGGGCCACAATGTTTAAATAAAATTCCTGGAACTACTCTCGCAATCAAGTACCAGACCCCAACCACTTTCAACAGCGCACTCTGAATTGAGTTGGGAAACGTGAAATAATGCTCTATTCGGCAAAGCGGTGCGCTGAATAAGGATTGAATTCGGAAATTTGCACCCCGGCGCAAAATAATTCAATTCTGACTTTAAATTAGGCAAACAATGGTTAAAATCAAACTCCTAAAAGGTTACTTACTAAATTATGGAAGTACTTGAAATGAACTTTGGGCGGGGATCAATAAAATTAATTGTAATTGACCATGAGACATCTCTCTGAATCATTAACGGGATCGAATAAACGCACGACGCATGATTTTAGATAAACAAAATTTATTCTGCGACCACAAATTAAATTAAACGTCTAACAAGATTGAAGCACAGCGTTCTCAATAAACAAACCCCGCATATGCGTTCGATTACAAAATTAACAAACATCAAGAAATCTTAATATTACTTACAGTTTACGAGTTTACAAGTTACAAATCGCAATAAATATTCGGGCACATAGGTAAAACACTAATTGTATGACACAAAAAACTAGGTCTTCTTAATTTCTTCCCCACACGATTTAACGCCGACTCCAGTATTTAAACGGGCTTCCCGCCTTAGATAGGATCGAAATTTCTTAACGAATTAAGGATCCCTTGGTAACTCGACAAGCCAACAACAAACAAAACGAAAATAAACAGTTTGTTAAGATTAAAAAACCACCTTATCTCTAAACAATTACATTAATCTTTTACAAAATAAACGGACACCCAATAAATCAAATCGGGGCTGTCACAAATGCATTAACGAAACAAAATTGATAACAGAAATTGAGATCAAAATGTTCCTAATCTTAATTTTAAGAAATACCGTTTCTTTTACAATGAAATAAATAAACAAAACAAATTAGATTAATTCAATGGGTTGTAATGAGGATTTGATTAATAATTAGAACACCTGCATACCATCCCAAGTGCCTGGACCTAAACCCCAACGTCCCAAACCGATATTGTTTACACATGTACCCAAACAGCCCCCCCCCCCTCCGCAGAAGGGGTCAAGTGGTCATTTTTAGCGAGAGAGAAAGCATTAGAAATGGGAATAAACAAAAAATCTGTACAAGAACTGAACGAAAAATAGGGTTTGTTAAAGAGGTGAATATCTACAGTAAGATTATAATGATTGAGAAAGTATAGAAAGGGATATGTACCTACCTAAGTCAAATGAAGATAGTGATTAAGCCTTACCTGAACCGGTAATACTCGTATATAGCTTTAGCAGCTGATATGGTTTGCCAAAAAAATCTAACAAACTGGTCAGAGAAACAAGTATGGATGTTCAGCAAACATTTACGCTCTCTTTTAAGAAACCTGAGACAGTCGTATTTATTCTCCGTTCTTTTTATTCAAGAATAAACAAATAAAAATAACTGATAAAACACCTGCATCGCTTATCTTGCACATGACATTTTTTTAATTGCATACACCCAGCATGTGAGTTAGTAGCTGAGGAGACATTTACATGGAATGAACATTATATTTTGTTGTATAGATCAATGTCTTTCAAAAATTGTAGCACATTTTTGAGGTTTTGTTTGTATGGATTGATTCGATATTTTTTCTTAGGTTATTTTGTTTCGTTCTTCGCCATACGATGTACATTTAGTGATGATATGTTGGACTGTCAGTTGGATATTGTGCAATTTGGGCATACAGGCGGTGGTTCTTTTTCTAGCAAGTGTTGGTGTGTGTCCTATGTGAAGGGCGTTTCTATGCTATGTCAAAAGCTTTCGGTATATCGAAAAAAATTGCTATCAGTTTTTGATCTTGTAAGAAAGCTCCGTGTATCTCAGCTTCGAGGCTCAGGAGATTATCCGTTGTGGATCTGTCTCTTCGGAAGCCGCTTTGGAATGGAATCGGTAGTTTTTTTTTGTTTTCTAGAAGCCAAATTAGCCTGTGGTTATAATCTTTTCTAATAGTTTGCACCTATTATATGTTAGAGAGATTGGGCGGTAAGAGGTGGGGTTATGTGAACAATTTTTATCAGCACCTGATCAGAGAAAACGTTAAATCTCGTAGAAATTTCGATTAAATGTTCTCTTAGTTACTTATTTAAGCTTCTCATACAAACTAAATACAACATATAGAATTAAATGAATTAAACAATTACCGACAAAATTTACAATAAAAAATACTAACATTCTGTTTATTTGGAAAAAAATTCCCCAGATCTTATGCAATAACTTGAATTATGCTACATACAGGATGTCCCGATTACCATTTCTTATATTCAGACCAAATTACGTTAACAGCAAATATTTTTACACTTCAAGGTGGCTCGCTCTCATCTTTGGTATTGTTTCAACCTATATAAAAGACACCCCCATGTATATTACACAACAGTATAAAGAAAAGGAAATTTGGTAATAAAAGGGACCAAAATAATATTTTTCCAAAGAAAGCGAGGCCCCAACATGTTCCGTTTGGGAGCCACCTTAAAAAAATAGTGAAATTTGCATTTCTTCTTTAATTTTTTTCTCACCAACCATACGAGTTACGTCAGCCGGGACGTCTTTAAATAAATTTTTTAGGTATGCCCTTTCCGATTTATAAAAAATGTTCTAATATTCTTACCCCAAGGTGGGGCATTCTAATCTCGACCAAATTTGGTATTAGAGTGTTTTTGAAGATGGTGCCCTGAAATTATTCTTTAAAAATTGGAACAAAAATGACATTGTAATTCTTGACCACTCAACGAAAATGGCAAGAATGACAAAATTTGCTGTATACATTCTTTATGTGTTAAGAAACAAAGTTGTGTTTGAAAGTTGAAGTTGAAGAGTGACGAAATATCATTTGTAATGTTTTAGGATATGCTTTTTAAGCCCCTTGAGGGTATTTACATGTAGAAAAAAACATGTAAATAGCGCTTATTTTGTAGTATTTATAGCTGCACTTCAACAAAATTGTTGCTTGAAGTTAAGTAAAAATCTGAAGATAAATTACAGCAAGATGTGAAATTTCTACATGCTCCAATAATTTACTTCATGGATAATAATATGCGAGACACATTAAATAAAATAACTCAACGAGTTTTGTGAGAGGAGATTGAATGAAAAATTCGTATTTTCTGTTTCAGGCTTCCGACTGCAATCCTTTCGGGATTTGATTAATTAGGTGAGTGTTTATGATCTCGGTCATTAGCATGATTCATATCACCTCTGCGTTGTAATTAGAGAGAGGAGGGGTTAGAAAGCATTACAGCATTTATTCTGCAAAATGATGGAACGAACCTTGCCTCAATTCCAAATGACAAAATTATACGGTTCATATTTAATAAACCGTCTCATTTTTCTCGGCGCTTACTTTTATTGGACTGGATAATGCGTGTTGAATTTTTAAGTTTTTTTAGTGGAATCCACCTTTCGGGCGGCATACCTATATTGAATTAGTCCCTTTAACGATTTCGTTCATGTCGTGAAATATGTTTGTTTAACGTAATTAATTATTTATTGGCAATTTTGGTAAAGCATGGCATTTATAAAGCACTTTGATGTTAATTTCAACCATTTCCCTATCTCCGCATTTGATTAAGTTAAAATTGTGTGCGCTTATTTTGATCTTCATCTCAGTTTGATGGCAGAATCTAGAGTGTGGCGTCCCAAATTAAATAAAAGCTGATTGATCGTCCTTCGTACGCTTTTTCCAAAAATTATCGCTCGCCTGCAATATAAAGCCGAAAAAGGAATAGTAAAAATAAAAATGAACTTTTCTATGTAATTCAATTGTGATTACTGGCGAGAACTTCAATTCCCAGACTGTATTATTTTTCATTTAGTCTTTGTCTGCTCCTCTTAATAGATAGAACTTTAATACGCGATAATCAATTCTATCAAAAGACAATTTAAACGGACCTAATTGAATAGACTAGTGTTGTAGATAATTTATTCTCTAAATGTAAGAGGAGGTAATTAACAAATGGCGTGGAACAAATTTTAAATCTATTTCATAGCAAAACCAATCGCACAACCTGATTGATGTTCCATAAAATGGTGCATTCACCCATATTCATTTCATAAATTATATGACCCTGATACATTAACGACGTTATGCTGTAGATATACCCTACACTCGTCCTGACAGATGGTATTGTAGTTCTGGTTCCATTATTGTTTCGTAATTATGTTATACCATTTTTCTACGATAATAGCGGTTATGGCCACCCTGGAATTACACCAATCGCACCGATCAATAAATTAAGCAGAATCAATGTACGAGGTATACCCAGTCAGTGAGCTCATTATTTCTGGTAAAATAAAACAAAAGTATATTGGGAATAATAATTTATTGCAACAGTATCTGTATAGGCTTACAACTATTTTTCAAAATAGCTACCACCATTTTGTAGGCGGAAAACAACGGAGCTATAATTGTTAAATGACAATCAAGCAAATGTAGTAATTACAATTCGATTATATCGCAAACCAGTATGTAATCAAGCGTTATATCAGGGAAGTCGTCTATTATTAGTCTTTTGAGCTCAGAAGGGCTGCCTTATCTGTAACATATCAAAATACAAACGGACAAACAATCGGGATAGTGAATTGCCCGGCACATAAATATTGCGGTAGGAATGTCTAACGTTTGACACTAGGCTAAATCGTATACTAAAACCGTAATTAATAACCAATAAGAATTAATAATTCAAGTTACGTTAACTAAACAAAAGCAAAATTTTAACTGACAACGAATTGTCCATACAAATAGGTGTATACAAGCATGAACGTGAACTAAATTTCAATAGAACATTCAAAATGTAAATAAATTAACATGCACAAATTCTTCGGAGTGATACAATTAACGTAATTAAAAGTCGCAGATAACGGTTTCGGAATAAGTCTCGGTAACTTCAAAAACTAATTTACAAAGTAAAAACAATTCACTAAATCGGTAAACAGGCTCACGGTATATACCTCACAGTAATTACTTGCAAATATAAATCCGCCAAGCGTATTCAACAGATCATAAATAAGAGACATATATTCCAAAACAATGAGCCCTTATTCAGGTAGACATAAGTCAAGTAAAAAGTAATTGCGTATCGAGAAAAATATGCATTTAACCAACATGCGGTCAAGATCTTCACTGCGGGGAAAAAATACAACTGTACCCAAGATTAAATTAAAGAAGGGATAGCATTAGAAGTAACGGAAAACAACTGCATGACCTCTGTCGGCGAAACAATGACTTATTGTAAATGAAACTGTGACGAAGAAAATCTAGAAGAAAAGAAATAATCCAGCATTACGGCTCCAGCTGCTCTCGGTGGTATGGGTGGTTCGACGATATTGAAAAAAAAACTGCTCAGAGAATGTAGGCGCCACTAATTTTCGGTAAATCCAGCCGTACAGGAAAAACTAGAAACCTGCTCCTGGTGATCTGCAAATGCAAGAAGAAGGGTAGAATTATAACAAGGAGAAAATAGAGAAAAGTAGCGAAATAGGTATTTATTCGGGAAAATCAAAGTTTGTAACTAACGGCGATATTGTAGGGCGCATGATAAACAATCATTATAAACAGGCACTGTGAAACAAATACAACAAATATTTTCTGCCCTCGAGCAGATAACAAGCTCCTTTTTCAATCGCGAGCTCTTTCTTCGCTCACGAGTACTTTTTTCGCTGGCTCGCGTCTTTTACCGCTCCCGAGTGCTTTTTCGGCTCTTGAGCCTTCTTTCCGCTCATGAGCGTTTCTTTCCACTCGCGAATGTTTTTTTCCCTCGCGAGCGGTTTTTTTGCTACAAATGCGAAGCACTTGGTCACATTGCCTCAAAATGTACGAATTTTGATGATACAGTACAAATTAATGAAGTACGTGTGATTATCAACCTTAAAACGGCCACATCCTGCCACAAACTCTAACGGCTGTTACACCCCCCACCCCCACCCCACCACAGAAAACCCAGACGAGATTAAGGTTTTACTACAGGACAACAGCACAGAACTCAATGAGGCATAATCGAGAAATGGGATAATAAGCGGTCAAAAACCCAACACTCCCGAATTCTTTATGGCGCCTATAGCCAACCCAGTGTCAGACAAAAGACAAAGACACAAAAAATGTCCATCAAGCACTTTATTGGAAATTCAGCAACTACTTACTAGAGGGCAACAATTTTATTGAGGCAATGAAGAAATTCCTAACATCAAAATGCATAGAGCGCGTCC
Source organism: Photinus pyralis (assembly GCF_008802855.1). Classification (NCBI taxonomy): domain Eukaryota; kingdom Metazoa; phylum Arthropoda; class Insecta; order Coleoptera; family Lampyridae; genus Photinus; species Photinus pyralis. Next base: position 11,749,340 of record NW_022170663.1, read on the forward strand.
AAGACACCGAAATAATATCTTTATGGGACAAACTCAAGTGTAGTGTCCAGGAAATATCCAATATTTACCAGAGGTAATCAAAACAAAAAATACCAAGATATTCCTCAATTAAATTTTTTGGTGGGTGCCTGAAACCGCGTTAGGTTTCTTGTTACAAACATTCACTTTTTATTTGATCAAACCAACGTAAAAAATGGTTCCAAGTTTTCTGACGTGTATTTAGATAGACCCTTTAAGTATGCGCTAAACTAACGGCACCACCTCTACACCTACCTGTCGGCGTCAGGAATCGCCCGCAACGACATCACCGACTCTCCATCGTTTGGGTCAGATTTTATTGACTTTGTATGTCATTTTATGTGTCCAGGAGTTTGCGAGTGTGAGGTAAGGTTGGCTATACCCACGTGGACTGAGAACCTTAACTTTCAATCGAGAGCATAAATAACAGTACTCGGCACCGATTAGCCACCGAAACGTGGTCTGGTTTTAAGGCCAGTGTATAAACCGCAGTAAGCATTACGAAATATTAGAAGCTTGCGCAATTAGCGAACCTAATTCCATTTCCAATTACTAATAATTGAGAGTCGAACGCATAGTTTCACAAGGGTTAAATTTTAATTAATCATAATTAAGCACAATGCACAATTTCGACAACGTTAAATTTAATTAAGTCTATCCTGGGACCACGCCTCCTATCGGCGGCTTTTACGCACCTACTTCGCAGCAATTAGACCACTAAGTTTCGTGAATTTTTTTAAAAAAAGCGATATTAAATTAAGTATTCAAATCAATTATTTAATATATTGGCATAGTGGCATAGAATTAGATCTAGGATGTTGCTTACAACATATTGTATGGGCACTGTTCGAACTTGCCATAGAGTTAATCGTACACTAATTGCCACTTTTTTACATGTACCGTAACCTCCTAGTTTTTTTGTGCTAAAACAGGAATATACTAGCAAGATTTCTCACGCGAGTTTCTGTCTAGTAGCACTGTCGAGGAAGTTCAGGGAAGTTTTCTCACAAATTCAGAGCGGAAATGACATTGTCACATGGCTGGAACGCAAAGATGTGGTTTCAAACTGAGATTTGAGAGAAGTTCTTCAACGTCCACTGCCGACAATTAAGTTTCTAAACACGTCTTCAATTCGAAGTTCGTTCCCTAATCGATGGCAGGCATGTCCTATATGTCTGACTTCCAAACATTGCAAAAACAAAACAAACGCAAACTAGTCCGCAAAGTAACTACTTTTCGTACAGTTACCATGGTGATGCCGATTACTCCCGAAATCGCCCGTATGTACGTAAGTTCGTCTTATTCAGGTTGGTTGGAGAAAAAGATATTATTTTATAGTGGCGTCAGTGAATAGATAAAAGAAGACAGGAATCAGAAAACGTTTGCAATCTAAATCATAATTTGATTAATAAAAACATTTTAGGTTTCCTTAATTACGAAAATCATGAATAGAATGTCGCTCACAGTTATGACGTAAAAAAAGTCAAATTGAGTTATTAAGAATGAAAATCAATTTGGAAATGAGGAAAGTAACAATTTTCAATTTAGATCTAAAAAGGTGAAGGGAGCGTCACGTAACATTTAGAAATGTAATAATTATTACACTTGAAGGAAATTACACAGAGAGGCGCCACTGGCACGCCATCAAGTGTAATTGAAATAAGTGGCGTTTTACAGTCCTAGGGAATGCCGGTTATTGTTTATAAGAGATTCTCTCTTATTCTCTTTGAAGTTAGATAAGCGTTTAACTTAATAACCAAACGAGCGACAGTTAAAAAGATAAAGGAGAACTCAACATAAAATTAATTACGTCCTCCTTTCCATTCTTAACTGGAAATAAGTTTATTTTGATTTTCGGAATTGAAAATCTGGATATCTTTTCCATCCGCACCGCAGCATATATATCAGCTTACATAAAGTTAAATCAATTTTCGACTTGATTATTTACGATACACTCTGCTAAATCTCTTTCATGAAATTTATTTTGTTCTGTTCGAGGGATGTTCGGAACTATTTGTTTTACTCCTATTGATAAAGTTTACAACCCGTCAGGTACGTTAATTAATCAACTTTTAGGCGAGGATTGATCTTGCTGCAGGATTGTATAACTAATTAGAGCCGAGCGAAGAAAAATGATCCGTTTGATATTCGATAGGGTAGTTCGGTATAATTTGAAAGTTTTAACGTAAAATTAACAAACGAAATGAGAAACAAATAAAACTTGCCAATGTGTGTGGGGTACATAAATTATTAAGGAATTTGGTGGTTTGTTCGCTTTTTGGTTTTGACAGCACACGAATTACCAAGCTATGCCGACATTTGAACCCCCTAATAAACCATTTACCAGAAAATAAACAACAAAAATGCATCGGGGGGCTGCATTTTGTGACCATAGATGGCGTGGAAACTCTCTTAAGACTAATTGCATTGCTGCATGGGATTATTGCTTTTTCAAAATTTCACTGGCCTACAACCATTCTTTTACGGACTATTAAATTAGGATTTTTTGTTTCCTTGGAACTTAATAATGCAAATACGCGAATGAAATTGCTAGTTCATTGTTACGCATTGTTTGAAATGTATAGTGCCTCTCCAGCATAAACAACACTGCTTCTGACGCATTGCCCATAATGATGGAAATGAAAATTGATGTTAACTGGGTAATCTAATTTTTTTAATTTTTGAAGGGGTGGTCACTCTGCTTGATAAGGAGATATACGTCAAGTGAAATTGAAAATCACAGCGACCTCGAGCAATAAATGAACTACACAAATTTTTATTAACACTTGACATAACTCTTGGGCTCGAACAGAAAAATGTGACATGAAACTCTATCTGGGCCGCACTTACGGTTCGATTAAACACACAGCTAATTAGATGAGCTTTAAAAGTAAAGAATTTTAGCGGAATAATAACTGAAGTTTAGTTTAAAACCAACCCTGTGCTTATTAGTAACTATCCCACCAGATTTAAACATAAAAATTGGCTTGACGTAGTTCAAACAAGGTATAAGACACTAAATACACTTGCTTCAGCACAACATTACCTACAGATATACAATTGACAATGAAAAGATTCCCATACTTTCTAAATTGCAAAGGTTTACTTTCAAATTAAGGCGTCTATTGTAAGAACCACTTTAGTATTTGTTTAATAACTTTGGTTACACAATTTAGAGCATTGGCTATTTCAAGGTGAACAAACGGAGATTTACTCACAACGTAGAATAAATTTCTTATCACCGCGATAGTGAACGGTGCTGAAATTCTTTTAGTTAAGTGTTGGTGTTCGCAGGGCGCGGTTGTATAGACATTTTATAGAAGGTGAGTTTTCCGCACTGAGTAATCTTGCTTTGTTTGATTAGCGTCATAATTAGTGAAGAGTAATGTAGCTTAGCTTTATTAGCGTAATAATTAGGTAAGGACATTAGGTCGTGTGCTCTGCGTGCTTTAGTTTCCCTTACCACATGTTAATGTTTAGCCAGCCAAGTACATAGCGCATATTCCTTCACTATTTGAGCTGGTGCTATGCGAACCAGGTCCCTTAGTATTCGGGGGGTGTTATGTGTGTTATGTACTATGTCCCTTTCAGACATGACCTTGGTGAGATCAGCCTAAAGGTTGAAAACGTCAACGGCTCCAAACTTAAACCTTGTGGTACTCCATTTTTAACAATACGTCTGTTCGAATGCGTATTGTTATCACATACATCTTTTAACTAACTAAAGAGCCAAGTAGAGTATAACATAGCTAATGGTGTCAAACGCTTTCCAAAAATTCAGAAGTATTAATACCACAATCTTATTATCATCTAACGCGTGCAATATATCGTCGGTTAAAACGTTTTCTAGAACATTAGAAAGCGCTGGCAAGACACTAATGGGCCTTAGATCAGAATAGGTTTGAGGATCTGCCACTTTAGCTAGGTCTACCATAGACTACTTCCACACACGTCAGGAAAAGCTGACCTTTCAATATAGTAATTCACAATACGGCCTATGACAGGTACAATGGAGGGGTAACACAACCTTATCGTCCTTTTAAAATTGACCGCTTTTATGAGTGCCGATCTTCGAAACTGTTCTATACAAATATTATTGATTTAAATTATTTTTAACGCTAAATGTGGATTGCTAATTTAGAATGAACACAATTTCGTCCATGTTATTCGAATTTGAGGTCATGGTGTTTTAATTTTGTTTAAATCCGTTTTGTTTATTTGTTTACTTTATTGTAAAGTTAAATTACGTGTTAATGATAAGTAACATTTGGAAATATTTGCGTGAAATGTTTTGTTAAAGTTTTCACGTCTGGTCGTTGCTATAAAAAGTTTATTATCGCTGCGTAAGCTAATTAGTTTCATGATAAGCGGGTTTCGCCGACATGTGTTTCATTTCTAAGATGCAAATTCAAGTAGAGAAAGGCGGAAACAGAGAAGGAAGGTTTTTGAATGGCAGAAGACGCTTGTCTGGTGGTGGAAGTTATTCGATGCTCGTTCGGTGATTGTTTTTTGGTAATCGCTCATTGTCTTGGTAATTGGCAGTTACGCAGTTTGGCTTGTCACAGTTGTAAATTGTTGCAGAAGTTATTTGATTGCTCTAAGAGATTTCTCTTACGCTGTTTAAAGTGCATCTTTGAATCGAATTAAACGCGTGAAGTAACCAAGGAGTTAGTTGTGTTTATCGAACAGTGTTCGTTATGTGACACCTTTTTTTTAAGGTTTTCAGGTATCAGTTGAACGGAGTGCTTCAACCATCAAGGAGCCAATATTACATCTGTAACTACAACGAACCTAGTGTCTTATAAATCCAGACTGAATTAAAATCAAAGAAGTGAAGTTGCGAAGTATCTGGTGTATGCGTTTGTGCGTTCTTAAAAAAATGGCAGTTACGACCAGATATTTTGGATTATCAACACTTTAAGGTAATTAATATTTCTTTAATTATATGTTTTAATCGATCGCTTGTTGCGTGTAATTTGTCCTTTGAGTGCCTATTTTTCTTTCAGTTTGATTGTATAATTTTGTCCAATAAATTAGTAGAGCCCAAATTACGACCTAGATAAGAGCTTCCAACCTTTCACGATCTCCTTTCATTGCTGTCCACGTATCACTACCGTACGTTAGAACACAAACATTTGCCTAATCTCTTTCTTAACTGAATTTTTATCTATTAAATTGCTTGTTTGGCAATCGCTATCCTGGTCTTAATTTCTCTTTCGCTTTTCCAACCTTGTATTACCTCTGTACCTAAATACTTCTTATTAATTCTTAGGCCATACTCTGTTTTCATTTTATTATCTCGAGTTCTTTTTCAATCTCAAGAAATAGGTATCATAATATCATCCGCAAATCGTATACTAACAATCCTGTTCCCTCCAATTTCATAATATATTTTGCAAACATATTTCCACCATGTCTTCTACATATAAATTAATCAGACTTGTTTATAACAGCATCCCTGTCTGGCTCCTCTTTCGAAATCAAACCAATTCGTCTTTTTACATGCCATCTTGATTTTATTTATTTATTTTTGGACTCTATTTTTAAGCGGGAGGGGTTTTAGCCAAAGTTGCTCTACCAACCCAACCCACTATACATTTACAGATATGCCTTCTCGTACTTCCTCTATGCTTTCCGCTATCAGCTGTGTTAGTTTGTTCTTTGCTTGATATAATTCTTCCATATATTCTTTCTATCTTTCCAATACTTCGCTTTCTTCAACAATTTACCATCCTTATTTTTTATTTGTATCCTTGTTACAGTTTCACTCTGTTTCTCACGGTCTAGCGTATTTTTCTTCACTTTATTATAATAAATCACCCAATTTCTCCAGTTCTTCTGTCTTTTTCTATTCTTCCGTCCTGATATCCTCCATTCTTCCACCATATTTATTATTTTTGTTGTTATTTAAGGCTTCTTTATTCTTGGCCCCTTTCTGAAACCCATGCACTCCTTGCAAATTTTTATTACGCTTTCCTTTATTCTCTCACAATTTTGTTCTACACTTTCTTCCGTCCTTGGTGACCCGGCGCACGCTTTTATTTCTTTTTCTATTTTACATCCTATTTCATCATTGTCCAATTCTTGCAACTTTCCCAAATTCTATTTTCTATCACCAGTGCTTTACTTACTCTTTTCACTCTCTAAATCTACAGCTCGCTGAATATAACAACTCCTCTACTTTATACCAATATAAAATCTATACAGGGTGGTGACTTGCGCAACGCATCATAGGGATTTCAATGTAAAATTCATAACATGCGATTATTGGCTCCCCAAATTATTTTAGAGCAAAAATGTATTAAGTTTTTTTGTAGAAAAAAATTTTTTACGTCAATCAACCATATTAGTTTTCAATTTTTTGTATAATAAAGACGGAAAATTGGAAAATAAAACCCACATCTTTTTCAATAATCTGTGACGCCATGGAATTTTATAATACCTACAAAAACTACGTCAATATCCGTCACGCCATGGAATGTCTGCTATAAAACAAATCAAATTCTATCAAAAAGTATTATATTTAGAACAGCGAATTCAACATAAAGAAAGACCAAATTACTAAAAACGGTTTCCTAATATAACAATTTACAATAAATGTTCGAATAAGTCATTATTAACTGCAATACAGTAACCAAGTCGATCATAAAATCCATTTCGAACTGCTGCTAATTGATAACTGGATATCTAGCTTTTTGTTTTAGAAAATTCCATGGCATCGCAGATTATTGAAAAAGATGCGGGTTTTATTTTTCCAATTTTCCGTCTTTATTATGTAAAAAATTGAAAACTAATACGGTTGAGTGACGTAAAAAATTGTTTTCTACAAAAAACCTTAATACATTTTTGCTCTAAAATAATTTGGGGAGCCAATAATCGCATGTTATGAATTTTACATTGAAATCCCTATGATGCGTTACGCAAGTCACCACCCTGTATAATAGCTGGTGCTTTCTAGATGTAGTGCCTTTTTTTCTGGTACTCGGACCATGTGTTCGTAACAATCAAATTATTTTCTTTGCAAAACTCAATCATATTACCTCCTCTTTTATTCCCTTATCCGAGTCCATATTTTCCAACTACTCCGTAACCTTCTCCTTTCCCACACTGGCAATCCAATCTCCCATCACAATCTTACAGCGTCCTTGTCCTTCCTTACTATATATTCTTCTAATTGTTTGGTATAATTTATCTTTTTCTTCATCGTCATGATCACTTGTCAGCATGTGTACCTAGCTATCAATCTATTGCAGTGGTCATTACTGTGGTAACGCTTGACCGCCCCCTTTTTTTAAACCATAAATCCCACTCCACTTCTTCCTTGTCTTATTGACACTATACTAGAAGGTTTTTCTGCGTCACATCAACTCCATCTCACTTCACTCACACCAATAAAGTCCACAATTTTCTTTTTAGGTGTTCTAGTTTTTCGCCTTGGAGAAGGGTTCCGACATTCCACGTCCCGAATCTAATCCTATAACTCTCTTTCTTCTTGGATACACACTCCGTATATTTCTTCTCCCATTAATCCGATTGAGGAGATATTTTATTTCCGGTATTAACTTTAATATGCACAGTATCCATTTGTTTTTCATTTCTCATTTCTGCCCCGTCCAATTAGGCTCTCAACAGATTTTTAATGCAGTGGTTTCCTGTTGCCTTCTGCGTCCTCTGCCGTTGACTTTAACTTATCATCCGCCTTTTGGAGAAGGTGCTCTTCTACCCCCCGATGAAGCCGTTGTCACTTGATGAGTTCCTTATTCCGGGAGTCATTCGGCTCCATTTTAATCGCCTTTTACGACAGGTACGGAATACCACAGCCCAATTCTTTTCCCAGACCTGCAAATGTAAATGAGGTGTAAAATGCTTTGTAGCCGTACCATTTAGATTTTGTAATTTAAAGTCATTTCCAATTAAAATGGCAGTGATAGGAAGATACTATTTCGAGCATTCAATATGTTCAATGTACTAACACTGTACAGGGTGACCATTATGTATGGAATATAGGATGCATCTCGGTAAATATCGAATGTACACCAAATTTCCCATAATAAGGCAGCATTCATTTGTTTTTATTTCAGACAACAAATTAGTAACGAAAAACAATTGAATTTTTTCAAACGGCAGTGCACCTTTTTATTAGGCTATTAGGCAGATTTTTTTTCTCTTTTCGATGATACCACATGTTAGGATAACCTATCCCAAAAAGCTTAAAATAAAAATTAATTTCTTTTGCACTGGTGGTAACGTGTTACGTCATTGAAAAGAGAAAAAAAATCTTTTATCAAATGAGCAATGCTATTTAAAAAATTTGTTTTTCGTAATTCATTTGTCTTCTGAAATAAAAACAATACAATGCTGCCTTATGATGGGAAATACGATGTTGAACAACTTTCATATAAAAAAATGTTGTATACAGTCGAGATTTACCGAGATACATACTATTGTAACGTGATTTATAAATCCGGGTTCGATTTATATCAATATTTATTAAACAAAACTAAAACACTATAAAAACCGTACAATTTATATCGATTATTTATATCACACACTTCGCAATTTACATCAGATTTTCGCGCTCAATGTTTCATACGTACTCTATCTCGTTCTATAGTAAAAACTCCGCGATGTTCGGTCCGCAACCATTTATACACGCAAGCAATGTAAGTCCAGAACATTCGCGTACAGTCTCGAATATTCCTACACAAATCCCACTATCGCGCGCGTAGAAAATTCCAGAGCGCCAAAGGCGACGTCATGTCTGGAGCGTTTCCGTTACACTATATTCCATACATAATGGGCACCCTGTACAATCCCACCGCCAATTCTGATACAAGTTACAGGGGCCAGCTTTGTTTGGTTGACACACGGTATAATAGAAGAAGAGTGAGCGTCGTTTTATTTTTCCAAGCGGCCAAATTTGGTCACATAAACATGAATGAGATATATAGCACACATTTATCAAAGAAAATTCGCCAAGCGAAAGAATGCAAAGTAGATCAAATCGCCAATATATAGCCGAGTATAAATATCAATCGGTATCTAGGGTAATTTGAGGCTGTTTACATAATAGGAAAATCTACAGGGCAAATAGAATCAAACATTTTAGCGTTGAAAACAGCGATCTGATCATCTGAACGTAAATACGACAGTACAAATATCTAGAGTGGTACGTACTCAAATATCTGCGCCGCAAAGACGGACTCTGGAGTAATCTTTGTCAATATTTGTATTTGAGAAAAGGAATTACTGAGAACGGCAAAATGTACATAACCACTTTTGGTTTCCTCCTTTATTAATTCGTCATTTTTAAAGGGTAATTTATTTAAAACGTGGTATTGATTCGCGAACACCCTTCGTGTCGGGTCTCTGCAAAGGATAGATAGCATAGCGTCACAGGTTAGTGCCCTAATTCAGGGATTTAAGAGAACGTCCGGGCGGGAACGCAATATGTAGCTGATTTACATATGCTCCATCTGAAAACAAAGAAGAATATCAAAGAGAAAGTAAAAATGAAATTAGTCTCTGTGGTTGCTACAACTTTATATTGCTTTCATTCATACCAATCGGAGATCGACAAGGTACCTGATTATAATAATAAAAGGTACGCCAAATATTTGATCTTCGCTGCGCCTTCGGGGTTGTTTTCCCTTTTGTATGTAAAACAGCTGCCACCGCGAATGATGTTATAACATTAATTTTGCGACACTCTTTGTTTTAGGATTGATTTGAATACAACACTCTTTTTGGAAAATAAACAGAGAAGCGCGCGCTTAATTTTAATTGCTGACAAACATTATTGCGAACATAATTTTACGGCTTTACTTGTCTAATATATTTCGGCGACTAACATCGTCATTCAGTATTAATATACGGTTTATAAACAATGGTTTAGAAATGAATATAAATATTTATTTGATATTTACCGTAACAACCGAGTTCGAGTTGACATTATACTCATTGTATTGTAAGCACGTCCCCCTTGCAGGAGCTTTATTAAGGCGCTAACTCCCTTGGCGTAACCATGGCGACTGTGTGTAGGCTGTTTGAACTCGACGACCGCAACACGTAAACTTTAGTATTGGTTTAAGAAAGGACCAGTTTAACGGTTTCTAGGATATCGGTCACCATACTTTTATTTGTTAAAACTCTCGAAGTGCTTTTATTTAGGTGTGGTTACTTAGCGCAAACATTCCTTTTTCTTTAAAGATTTGCCCAGCTTTAACAAACTTTTCGAAAACAGATTGTGTGGAAGAAATCCATACTTCTGCTAATCACAAATGATGTGTCTCAGTAATAGTAATCGACGAAACGGGAGCAAAGCAGTTAATTCTTTCCAAGATGAGTGCACTAAATAAAACTTAATTTCTGAAATAGTCGTGGAGCAGACGGTAATAAACTGCAGTTTATTTGCACTTTTTTTGAGTAGGTGCTATTTTCAGTAACAAATGGCGGTAATTTGGGCAATTAGCACCATTATACTTATATTGCTCGTCATGGGTACCATACCTTCACACGATTAGCATAGGGTTAATGCCTCTACAAGTATTAAATAACTCTCAAATTTATTAGAGCAGGCATTATGTAATAAAGTGATTAGGCATCCCTGTAGGGAATCGTCATCATCATACTGTGAGCGCTCTAGATACCATTTTTAAAACGTTGGTTTGTAAGGTCGATAAAGTTGGCACCCCCACTTTACCCAAATGAAGTAAAAATATGCCTATAATTTAGGACTAATTAAAGACTAATTTAATAATATAATATGATATAAGTATATAGTAACAACAATATAATGGGGGTGCTAACTTGAAATCAAGTTAGCACCTCCACTTTTCCCGATTGAAATTTTATTAGTTGCATCAAAAACTATGAATTAAAGACTAATTTGTACCCAAGTTAGATTTTCATTGTTTCAACAATTTTACATTATTTAAACAATTTTTTACTACGCAACGCAAGTACTCATTGCAAAAATATGAATCATTAAGGCAATGGTTCACGCACGGTCACTAGAATCATGTAAAAAAATGTTTCAAAATCCACTCGTGGGTGTTGCCCCGTAATGCAACTGTAAATGATAAGTAACAGGCAAATATAGACCATATCAATTAGCGAAAACCCGAAGTCCCTAAGTGGCGCAGGCTCCGAGATGTCGATGGGACAGACAGACATATAGACGACGGAAAATCGAGCACATAAACTAAACATTATACATGCATTATTAGTATTATTCAATGTTTGAAGGCGTTCCACTGTATATCAAATAACTTGGTGAGACAACTATTGACAATTGATCTCTGATGTCCTGAAAACATTGTGCAATGGAATTCTCTCAAGTTCCGCATACTAAAAGCTACGATATATTTTTGCTTCTTTTGCTGTATTTGAGTAATGGATAACTACATGTGCATTTCAGAAATTGATTTGAAATGGCCAAGCAAGTACTAAACTTATTTGCCTATAATAATGATTTTAATGTCAGATTATTTAATCCCGTTTTTTATTCGAAAAGCGGTTCTCCAACTCGAAAATGTTCCTTCGCGTATATTTTACCACTTGCAAATAAATTAAGGTTTTGCGACCAATCAGACTGCTAATTATTAAATTAAAAATTAAATTATTAAATTTTGAAGTATTTATCGAGATGATTCATTGTAGCGGAGTCTTCAGAAATTTATGATCAAGTTTATTTAATTGAGCTATAGCTGGACAAGTGCTTTGTGGGCGGCTTATACTTAAATACTAATACAATTGATGAGTAATTGAACACCTAAAGTATTCACATAGCGAGAGGAGCTTTTTAGTTTCCAGACGAAATCGTAAATTTCCGAAACTAGCCAGCACATTCTATTTAATCGACAGCACATTATTTTCCGATTTTTCAGACCGGAAAGATATAAAGGAGAATAATAGCTAATTTCTACTCATTGACGAAATCCGAAAATGAATTTTCTTTGTCTATGTATTCCCTAACGATTCCTTTTTAACGACTTCTCGTTCGTGCTGTACCGAATGAAGGATATTGGCGATTATCACGATTCAATCTATCCCTCAACACCTTATTGCACTCATTTATTTACAGAAACATTGTTGCGTTACTTAGTTTGTTCGTATTTATGCCTCCATTTTTTAAACGATCAAATTCACGTGTTGGTTTACCTAAATGTGAATGTGCACGGGGTTTTAAGGCGGGGTTGTTTGCGTTGTGGCTTTAAATCGGTTCTATTGAAAGGTCAATTTTCTTAAGACGGTTATTGAAATCGGAAATTGTAAGTTAATAGTTTTATTTCTTTACAAAAACGTTTAATGGCAAGTATACCCTGTTCAATAGTTATTGTCCAAGTAGGTGGCAATGGAATGGTGTTTTTATGTTTAATAAAATTAAAAATCCCTGTCGGAATCAGCTGTGAAGTACAGGAGTGTCTAATTTGACTATTTGAGGTTAAACATACAATGTTGTCAATGCTTTCATACTTTGTTTGCCACTAGACCTCATATGTTTGTATATCGGCGTCATGGATACGTACCTATCAGTCAATTGTGATTTATAAAATTGTCCAGTACCTATGCGGAGCAGTCAAAAGGACTGATTCCTGCAAAAGGTGGCGTAAACGATTTTATCATTTCAAATGGTCCATTTGGGTCCAAATAACATGTATTTGAAGAGTGCACACCAATTTTTTCCCGGTGCAACTTTTGGCATCCAAAAAACCTCAAAATGTTCGGACTTTTTGCAGTTTTTCGCTTACCTAAAACTCGAAAACAGTCCGTATTTTATGAATAACACTTCTTTAGTAAATTAAAGAAAACGCAATCCTGCGTCGATCAAAAGATGAACAAACAAAATCGGTCCTAAAGAAAACGATGCCTTTTGGGAATAGAAGTTTTGATGTGTTTTTTAAAGACAAGTACTTACAATTTAGAAATAATGTAGAAGGTCGAAAATGTCCAAAATCAGTAGTAACTTGAACAAAAGACGTGGTTTTGGCAAGCATTACACCCAAAACAATGTTCTTAGGGACTTTACAAGTTTGGGGTTGCTTTTTTCATGACGCAGCACCTTACAATTTATATGAAAATGAAATACACTTTCGCTTGCCAGTTATTAGATAATAAGGATAATAAAATAGTAAGGCGGACTGATCTTTACGGCTTAAACGTCACAAATGCCGCTGCTTAGTGACATGAGGGCATCAGTTGCAGTGAAAGGGTGGTGTTGGGAGAGCCATTCAAGCAATTTGGATGCGTCTTGTTCATTCCGGCTCATTTTTGGTACTTTTTGCACTCGGATGTCCTACAATCTTTAGGAAGAGGGTAGTGAATTTTATCGTTCCCTTAGGAGCCACAACGCATTAAAAAAAAGGTTAACTCAGTTTTCTAGAAAAGTTGGAAGAAATGGGTGTTTATTGATCGCTTTTAACCATTTACTATTGGACCGATTTTGTTTGTTCATCCTTTGATCGATGCAGGGTTTTGTTTTCTTTTTTTTTACTAATAAGTGTTATTCATAAAATATGGACCGTTTTCGAGTTTTAATTGAAAAACTGAAAAAAGTCCAAGCATTCTGAGGTTTTTTAGCCGCCAAAAGTTGTGCCGGGAAAAAATTGGTGTGCACTTTTCAAATCCATGTTATTTGGACTCAAATGCACCATTTAAAATGATAAAATCGTTTACACCACCCTTTTCAGGCCAAAATTATGTGCACACTGAACTATTACTTATGCAAATATGCCAAAAATCATAAACTCAGATGCGAAAATGCAAACTTTAAAAGCCTACAGGCATTACAAAGCAGACCTAAAGAAAGCGGAAATCTTAGCCTGGCTTAGTGACATTTGGGAAACATTGAACTTAACTATTGGTCTAATTTTGGGAATTGTATACTATTCTCGGTACTTATCAGAAAAAAAACCATTAAACGAATTATCCGGCTGGATACTTTTGAATTGAAACCTTTTAGTCCACGACCTAAAACTGATATTATATATAAAAAATTTTCATTTCGGAAAGATTTGCAACAACTGATTTGGAATTATCACTCGAAAAATGAACACTCTGGCTGACTTATTAGGGGACGCGTGGGAAAACTTTGATTTTGATAAGGGGAAAACTATTTTATATAACATTCTAAAATCACTGGGTTATAAATACAAACACGTAAATGGACGTAAAATTCTCTGTGAACAAACACTTCCATCCAAAATTACATTTCTGCGGAAATACTTGCAATACCAAAATTCAAGTGAAAATATAACATTCTTGTATCTGGACGAAACCTGGATTTTTCAAAATGGATCCAGCGTCCGAAAATGGGTACACGATTTAGAAATTAAAAGTAATCCAGTAAATCAGAAGAGAAGCGCTTTACTGTTTTGCATTCGGGGTCTCGTTTTGGATTTTTGGAAGGGTGTAATCTATTAAAAACTTCAAATAGTAACGATAGGGATTATCACAAAACCATGAACGGGGAGATTTTTCATAATTGGGTGGTTAATCAATTACTTCCTGCTCTGAACAAAATTCAAGGTAATTGCGTGGTGATCTTGGACAATGCACCACATCATTCGGTGCAGTTGGAAAAATTACCCTCACGTAATTGGGAAAAGAATCAGATGCAGGATTGGTTGATTAAACACAATGTCAAAATTGAGGGCAAAATTTCCAAAAATTACCTTTGGAGTTTAATTGAACCTTTTGGGAAAGACAATAACAAACGTTACGTGACGAATTTTTGAAAGAGAATGGGCACGGAGTTCTTAGGTTGCCTCCGTACCATGACCAGTACAAGCCTATTGAAATGGCATGGGGGTTCTGTAAAACTTACTACAACAAGCGTATAAATTCTCAGCTTTCATCCAAGGATAAGGTTAAAAATGAATAGCTTAAAGCTCTTTCAAATTGTACTTCTGACATGTGGCAAAATTTTTGTAATCATTGTGAAAAACTAATTTCGGAAGACTGGGTGAAATATATGGGAAATATTTTGTTTGAAAACATTCCATCCTCTTATTATTCCATTGGAGGAATCTGAGTCAGAATCAGGTATTGATAATGATTCAGATACTTCCAATGAAACAATGGTCGTGGAATAGAGGGTTTTTGGCATCAACATTTTTGTTTATGATATCGAAAATGAATGGGAACGCCAAACTCTTCAAAGTTCCAGAATTTAAGGAAAGATTCAAAGATTTCATCCAGAAAGAACTAGAGGTCTTAAAAACGTGAAGTTTGACATCGGTCCCATATTTTTCTGATGTCGGGGAAAGGAGTAATTAATTAAAAACAGTTGTAATTTGTTTGAACGTATCAAACAATATCTCTGAGATATTTTAGATTCGTGTATACATAAACGAGAAAAAAAATAATTTCGTTTTTATCGATATCTGAGAGATATTTTTAAATAATTAAAAATATCTCATAGATATTTTAAATTCATATAAAGAATAAACCTCACTTTATGGATATCCTCAAAGCTTAACTTATTTTAAAATATCTCTAAGATATTTTTAAATCGTGCATTTATCAATATCTTAGATATTGGAAAATATATTAATTCAATTAAAAATATCTTATATATTTTTCAATGTAGCGTATTTATTGTAATCGTGTTACACAGTATTGAATTGACACAATTAAAAATATCTCTAAGATATTATTGATCATTTACTAATATCTAAAATTTGACAACAAAATGATTTAAAAATATCTTAGATATTTTTAAATAAGTTAATACGGTTTCTTCCTAATTTGAATTTAAAAGATCTATGAGATATTTTTAATTATTTAAAAATATCTCTAAGATATCGATAAAACCGAAATTATATTTTTTCCCGTTTATGTATACACGAATTAAAAATATCTCAGAGATAATTTAAATAACCTAGAAGCAAAAAGTGCAATTAAAAATATCTAAGATATTTGTAGTTAATTAAAAATATCTCTAAGATATTTTTATTTGTTCATAATTCATTCTTCTAAATTCTTAAATACGGTTGCCATTAAAAAGTAAAACGGCGTTCCATATATAACCGTACGAGACGGGAACTGCAGTTTGTCCTTACTCAAATGGACGTTTGAATAAAAAACGCACTATGAATTTGGATCTTTTGCCATTTTTCTTACCGTAAGTACGTTAAGTTATTGAGCTATTTTTTGCACAACCGTACCCTATTTTTACTTGTGTCTTCGGTTTTTTGGACATAAATTCGCTTTTTGTAGAGCTACAAAAGGCTTTGAATGGGAAAATACTCGATTATCTGCAGGTGAAAAGGTGTATGTCTATACAATTGTTGACGACATTAAACGTATAAATATTGTTTGGAGAAACTTGAGACTCCTTGATCACTCCCACAATTCCAAGAAATTATTAAAAAAAAATTTCACTAACACGTGACATAATCCTGAGCATGAGCTGATTATTTACAGACCCAACAAATTTATTTGACAAAATCAATCAATAAATCTGAAATAAAAACAGGCAGTCTGGGCCAGATAACAAATACCACGGACATGCGTTCGATTGAAACAAATTAAATAATGACTAATAATGACTTTTTTAGTAATGGAAAACTTTGCTTTAACGGGTCCTTGAAGACCTTATAGGAAGGGTTCACATAAGCGACAAACGCACGATAGCCGCGACTGAGACCAATTCATGAATGAAATAAACGACTAAATTCCTCAAAACCTTCCCCATGGATATCCAAGAGTTTTTTCTGAGACCAATTCACCGTAAACGAGAGCTCAACTCGGGATATAACGTTCACTTTATATCGATGTGTTTATATATTAGAGCACTATGTAAGAAACTTTACTATCCACAAGACTGACTGTTTTCAAAAACACACTCGATTACGATTACTAATCTGCTTATCTTGAAACTAATTATTTTAACACAGCGATTACAATCTCTTATCGCACTGACCGGAGATACACTATTGTAGTGCAATTATTTATAAATTTCCCTAATTTTTAACACGTAATGCAACTTTACATTTACAACACAACATAAAACGATTATTTAACAAAATTAAACATTAAATAATTCTGATACAAATCACATTGTCCTCGAATTCAAATAATATGATCGAAATGTGTGTTTAATCTCAAACAACAACCACATTTAAACTTTAAACTGTATACAAACCCTTGTAAAAGAATAATTTGGAATTGTAAGATACAAATCTCTTGACGCCTCCTGGACGACACCATGCGTTATGTAAAGTTCGACGGTTTAATCACATAGACTCGCCTTTGACTTGGGCTACTAATTATATTATTGCGGGTTTTGTACCAAGATCCGATGGAGTTGCAGTGCAATAAAATTGTACGAGGTGGAACTTTTGGCGAAATCGAAATTTTCTTTTTCAATTTTTTTTTGAAAGTTTTTCTTGAAAATTATTCGCACAGCATTGATAAAATAGAAAAGTAATATTACGCAAGTCATCAAGAAATGAATTACTTTCATTAGTTTCGGAAAGTTCGTTATACAATAGGAATAAATGATAATTTCTGCACATGTTCGTAAATAAGAGCTCGTTAAGCATCCACATTCACCGTTGAATCCTAAAATTCAACGTAATTTAGTGGTCCGGGCGTAAATATTGTTTGTTTATTCGCATGTATATTTATTACGCTACTTCTAAACAACAAACTAAAAAGCGTCTTGTAATTGAAATTTCCCGAAATTACTTTAACGTAAATTGCTTCAGCATCTAACAATAGATTTAGTTTAAATCGTTAATACAGTTGGTAATTGCACAACCGCTTCAACCTATTCACTTGCATGACGTGCGATTATTCGAAAACTGGCAATGTTTCATCGAATTACAGGCGTTGTTGTAATGAGATGCGGTTTCAGCATGTCGGCCCTTGACGCTTAGCTTGTCCGTACGTATTAATAAAGCCCTTTATTTGTGCAAGATGAAAAACAAGCTGCCTAAATTTTATACAGTTATCGGAAAAGCTCCTCATATCGTGGGCGTCGAAAGGCAAAGCCTAGATACAGGTCGTCATTGCACAGAATGTAATAGAAGAAGGTTGAAATATGACGGAAGGGTTTTGATAAGAAACCTTTTCTTCTTCCATCCGTAATAAATCGATATTGGCGTCGCCCTTTTCGAAACAAACGGAAAATAAATCCTAATTACCTAACACACATTTCCCTGATAACTAGGCTAATCTGTGCTATAACTAAATTTCTGAACTTTTATAGTTAGTTATATATTTTCCTATTTTCAATCGAAATTTGAGATTGATTGGCGTATTGGGTTTGCCGGTTTGGTGAAAAGGTAACTCTTACATTGTTAGACTATAAAACTTCAATAAAGTTAACACGTTAAAAGTTTTCTTTTCGCGTAAAGACTTTGAACTTGTAACATTTTCGCCCACTTATCTTAGTCAGGAAGATATACTGGTTGAATACAATGCAAAATCGAAAATTCTTCAAAATCAATAACGAGTTTAAAGTGAAAACATGTTAGAACCGGTGATCTGCGCGAAAACAAAAATAAAATGTAGATGTCCCTAGAAAATTTGGAACTGGTGTTCACGTACCACGAAGTTAAACTCACTTTTATGTTACTAAATTCGAGTTCTGGAGATTGAATTTACACACTTCTATTCTTTGTGAATTTGAGATCTCGTGTTCGTAACGGTTATACAAATTAATGTCAATTGTCAATTTTAGAAATCACCATACGTAAGTTTAACCGCCCCTGATCCCTACATTGGTGTAAAAATTGTGTCCAATTTGCTATTTTATGCCACCACTACAACTAACCCAGATCATGGTAATCGCCTTAAGTTATATAAATTTGTCAATTGCCGCTGCTGTTTAATAGAAATAGGAACGTGGAAAGCTTACAAACATAAATTTGGCAAAAGCGATTGAATTTTGTTGAAATTCAAATTTTCGAAACGTCGCGGATATTTGGAATCCTAAAATTTTGTCGTAAGTTGTTCCACGTCTCGGTGTATTAAGTTGCGATAAGGGCAGCTCAATATTAAGATAGTGCGAATCAGCACCCTTTGTGATTGATGTGGTGTGTTAGACGAACACTTATACGCCTGAAACGTGTTCTCCGTTCGAGGCTTCGAGAGGGGGCTGAATATATGTGCATACGAAAGGCTTTCTCAAATTTCAAATAGGAAACCCTTGTAGTAAATTATTATCGATGATTGATTTCTATTGGCGTCGAGTTTTAATGTTCATTTATTCGCTTCTCCTTTAATGAATACTATTCATACATACTGGTTTACCTATTCTTTATACTCGTATGAAGACAACGGTTGCTATACAGGGTGTCTTAAATTGAGTAGGATAGCATGGCTATCGTTGTTATTTTTATACTTAAAGATTCGGTTAAATTGGCAAAGTTGTGTAGTTTTTGATGATGATGGATATGAAAAAAATAATTCGTTTCGTAGAAAGTTCAAATATTTTAGTATCGAAAAAAGGTTCAAATAAAAGTTGCAAGATCAATTGACGCAGAAAACAATTTTTTAAAATGGCGGTTTTCCAGATATAGACATCAGCAATGTTAAAAAATATGGTAACAGAAATAGTTCATCCTTTAACTGTACTGTTTAACCGTTGAATTCTTGAAGGTTACATCCCTACAATCCATGAATCAGATTGCTCTCAGATTAATTGTAGTTGTGCTCTAAGTATATCTCAAAGAGACCACATCAAATATCTTGGTGTTACCATTGACAAACACCTTAGATGGGACCATCGGTGTGCGGTAAATTCGCCCCGGAAGACTCGCCCCGGTAATATTCGCCCCCAAACAAATTCGCCCTCGGAATATTCGCCCCAAGTAAATTCGCCCCCGGAGTATTCGTCCCCAACAAATTCGCCCCCGGAATATTCGCCCCGACAAATTCGCCCCCGGAATATTCACCCCGACAAATTCGCCCCCGTAGCATTCGCTAGTGTTGCCGCGAGACGAGACGAGACGAGACTTTCGAAAGTCTCGTCTCGTCTCGTTACCTCGAGACGAGACCAAGTCTGAGTCTCGTCTCGTCCTGGTTCAGTCTCGTCTCGTCTCGTCTCGTCTCGTCTAGTCTCGTTTGGTCTCGCCTGGTCTCGAGACACTATCCAAATATAGTGTATGTAGGTAGAGCAATGAGCATATAGCATATAAAAGACCACGAACTACGAAGGCATGACAAGTAAATAATAGGAGTAATATAGTAGGTACGAGAGCCGGACGCATGGAACCAGTAGTGATAAGCTAACAAGATGAAATCTTTGTTACTGGATTCCTTGCAACTTGAATAACACAAAATGAGTTTTCTGCCAGCCTTTTTCTGGCCGGAATGTTATTAAAAATAGGCACTTCCGGTGAATTTTTTTCCGCAAATTAAACCAAAAACCAAACCACCTGAAATTGATAACCGTAGGTTGAGGGCGATGGGTTTTAAGGAAAAATTCTTTTCTACCGAGTTTTGTCCAGCCGGAAATAGCGGCAGAAGCGGATTAATTGAACTGTTTTTTTGTGAATTGCTATACTCATAACACAACAACTGGAGGCCTCAAGATGGCCTCCGTGTCCGTGGGCACAATTAAACAAGATATGTACGAAGAATCGCATACGATTTTCAGGGAATTTTTTGACAGCTCGTAATCGGAAACACGACTTCTAATCCGCAGTGATCCTTGAACTCGTAGAAATCGATTCGCAAAAGTTTATCTTTTTTTGTTCTCGATTTAGACTATTCCGCTAAAACAGTACAAATAAATACAAACAAATTCGAGACCAAACGAGAGTCTCGGCGAGACTCTCGACGAGACTCATGCTTAGTCTCGTCTCGTCGAGACGAGACGAGACGAGACGAGACGAGACGAGACTGAGTCTCGTCTCGGCGGCATCACTAGCATTCGCCCCATAACATTTATTAACCCTCAGAAGTAATAGGTTGGTTTAAATTAATTAATATATATTTGCAAAAATTACGATATTTGGAACTCAATACGCCGAGACTCGAAATTGTTTTTAGACTTACATTTGAAAATTGGTCCAGATTTGATGTAAATTTGTGTTCAAAAACACCAACATTGATGAAGTTTGCTGAAGTATCAAATCATAAATAAAATAATCTAAAAAAATTTAACTCGAAACAATCCCATTTCTTTAAAATATAAAAAAATTTGCTTATATATTTATTAGTTAAGTAGCAATTAATCTGCTACGGTACTCTTGTACTCGTTCCAAATTCAGCCCGTCGGACCAGCTTTAAATTTGAGAATTTGGGTAAAAAATGTGCAAATGCCATAAAAGTTTTAAAATGTCCAAAGTGTCCCCTTGAGATCAAAAAATGTTGAACGTTGACCATTTACCAAAAATTTAGACCTTAAAAAGACAATGAATTTAGTATATACTTTGTGTCCTACTATTATGTATAAAAATGACAATACAGGCACGTTTTTATTACTGATTCCATAAGTGTTCCTTTGTTGCTGTTGTCAGTTTGATTTTCACATTTTTGTATTTACGAAAGGTGAAATATTGTGTTTGATTTACAATGAAATAAACCCTTCGTCCATTAGGATTGTAATATTTAAAATCTTAGAAAATCGTGCACAAAATTCGTTTTTTTAAGTAAATCTAACTACCAAATTAAAAAATAATACAAAACTTACCAGCACCACGCTTACTTTATTCAATTATCTTCAAACTCAAAACTATTTTTTCACACAGATTTATACAGGATTTATTTTCTTTGGATGTCAAATCCTTTGCAAATCACCTTACTTTATTCAATTATATTAATTACCTATTCATATTTTAGTGCTATTATTCTACCCCCTTTATGTAGGTATATACAGTTGTTACAAAAAAATTAAAATTAAACAAAATTCATTTTATGAACTGCTGGCCCTGTTACCTCCGAGGATTAATAAATCTTATGGAGCGAATCCTACGGTAGCGGAATCGCCGGGGGCGAATCTTCCAGGAGCGAATTTGTCGGGGGCGAACTTGCCGGGGGCAAATTTTCCGAGGCGAATCTTTCTGGGGCGAATCTTACGGAGGCGAATAGTCCGGGGGCGAATTTACTTGGGGGCGAGTTTTCTTGGGGGCGAATCTTACGGGGCGAATCTTACGGAGGCGAATAGTCCGGGCGCGAATTTACTTGAGGGCGAGTTTTCTTGGTGGCGAATATTCCGGGGGCGAATTTTCAGGGGCGAATTTACCGGGGCGAATTTTCGGGGGCGAATTATCGGGGGCGAATCATCCTACATATTACACAACTTGTGATCAAACTAAGGAGATATTTAGAAAGTTAAAACGGTTCTGCAATGAAAATTCATTAAAAATGGTTTATTATGGCTTTGTGCAATCTGTGCTGGGGTATGGTTTGTTAGCGTGGGGTGGGGCAGCTCACAAATACTTATTAAGTTACAGGTGGCACAGAAGCTGATAATCAAAATTATGGCTAAAAAACATGCACGTTACCCTTCTCAATTGTTATTCAAGGATACCAACCTTTTTACAATAAATCAACTATACCTTCTCTCTGTATCTCGATTTATATTTAAAAATATTAATAGGATTAAGTTGAATTTTCCCCAGCACAATTACGACACAAGGACAAAAATAAAGAAATTGGCGTAAAATACGGAAAAAAGTTGGTAAATCTTTACGTCTTGCATTATACACAAAAGCTATATAATTACCTATTATTCTACACAAATTTTTCCCTTTAACAATTTCATAACACGCGTTTATAAAATTTATTAAGGAACTTCTCCGTAATAATTTCTTCCATCTTGAATCACAGATTTATTAATTTTTGTTGGAAAAACTGATACTCTACCCTAACTCTTTTTTATCGCTCTCAACTTGCGATCGGTTCAAGAAGCGTTATCTACGTACACCTTGGGGTGTATTGACAACAAGTTTTTAACTTAGTCGTTGCACCTAAGGACGTTACAAACGATATTTTATTTATTTTCATTTTGGACATTTTTTTTACATTTGCATTTATATAGGTTAGGTTTCTGTTACAACAAGAATGTAAATAAGTAGTTATTATTATTATTATTATTATAACTTTCTTATTTTAAATGGACGCCATATTGGATTTTTACGTCACTCGATACTAAACACTTAGTATTTCATTTGAGAATCAAGGAATGATTGCCATAAGAAATACATTGTAAACTTCGAGGCAAAAATGTAAGGTTGATTCCCAAATGTGTTATTCTGGATCCGAGTGCCCGTTTTTCTTTGATGTCGAATAAATT
The DNA here is from genome assembly GCF_008802855.1 of Photinus pyralis. Taxonomy (NCBI): domain Eukaryota; kingdom Metazoa; phylum Arthropoda; class Insecta; order Coleoptera; family Lampyridae; genus Photinus; species Photinus pyralis. The sequence continues at coordinate 11,772,612 of NW_022170663.1, forward strand.
AGTGTAAACTGTAAATGGTTAGTTTTGTGTCAGCTCAAGTTATGACCCAGGAGATACGAATTTTCATGTTAAATTTTTCTATTTCGGACCCAAGATGATAGAATTACGAACAAGTACTTAGGTAGTTGTTTCTCAAGTACGGGCTAAAGGGAGTTTTTGTATTTTGCATCAGTAATTACAATAAACCTATTGTCGTCCAAATCGAGATTCAAGTGCTATAATGAAGGTCGAGGAGTAAAGTTTTCGAAGCATTTTCACCTAGTGTTTGGTGCTCGTGCATCTGTTTGAAAACCATAGTACGATCAGGGGTTTTGGATTATTAACACATTAGACTTCTTTCAATTATTAATTAGATTCACAATTGGACCCAATCGTATTTGAAAACTTCCTTTTTCGTTGATGTCGCACTCTGCTATATCGCGTACGCGGAGTTCCGTTATCATATGTACGTCAATATCGAGCGTACGAAGTCGCGGGGGAAAATCTAGTAACATAAAATTGCAATTTTGGTAGGTACGTCATTTTAGTTTAGAGAGCAGTTGTACCTCAAATCAGATGATATCAATAATGATTGGACTACATTTATTAAATGTATTAGTAATTTATCAATATTAATGCCGCATTTGGAAACCGCTATTACTTATTAAACTGTTAATAAATCAATAAGAACGTTGCCAAACGCGCCCGCCACCTACAAACTTTCCCCTTCATTTGTATTAGTACGGATTAATGGACCTAAATTTAGCATATCCCACAAATTTTAACTTAAATTTCTCGTCCCTTTGCTCGTGATAAGCTTTGCGTTGTCCTGTCAAAGTTAAAAACAATAGAGAGGTAATTTGCTTCACACATGACAACGGACCCAGAAATCTTAGCCTTCTAATTACGAGTCTCTGTGACACTAATTCGACTTAAATCGGTAAACATTTTCACCCTCTAAGCGTTTTATCATTTTCGCTCCAGTTATTATAGGCAACCTGATTTTGCGCGAGCAGCAATCGATGCCCACCTGTGCCGAACTCGTCGGTCATCTGCATCTGAAACGTTGTAGAAATTGAAATGCCAAAGGAAAAATCCATTGGCTCACACCAGTGTAGGCGGAGATGGAGTGTAAATGTAATTAGATTTTAATCGATAGTACTTTAATCGAGTGACAGGAAAGTTTAAGACAGGCTCATGAAAGTGAGATGTAGAGGATAAAAGTTATTTGCTTTTCCTTTGATAAGTTACTGGAAAGTATGTCTCCGTTTAACATAAAAGTACTTCTCTTTGTCCCCCTTTTATTTTGGCTGAGATGTTTCAGAACCAAATAAACATTTTAGATTATCTGCACACATTCTAGCTAAGTGACAGTCGTGTTTACTTACATAATAATTTTATTTATGACAACGAGAAACTTTAAACTTAGATAAGAAGTTCTGTATTACAGTGGTATTAATTATGGCACACTACGTTAGACCTTTTCAACCTGACAGCACTGATATAATTCAAGCAGTTACCATTGCAAAGAAAAATTTCACTACAACGAAATACCTACTGTACATCGTGCATTTACGCTTTCCACGGTCCTATTCATAAATTGATCAAGTGCTTTTGAGTAATAAAAAATAATAATTAATAACAAAAATAATTAAAAAGATTTCGAAATACCAGCAGGGTCTCAAAAAAAAGGCAGTGTATAACCTTCCTTTTTTACCAAAAATCGACTGCACCAAAATTTCTCGGGAAAACACTTTTTCTTATTAATGTTGGGGCGTAGAATCCAAAACAGTTCGTACTTTTTCGATCAGACTTCTCAATCAAAAGTTAGACTAGAAATCAATTTCGAAAAAAAATTCAAAGGGCTGTAACTTTTGAACTAGTAGCCCAATCTTGGAACTGTTTGAAATTATGGATTCTACAGGTTCACATTCTATAAGAAATACCGGGATCGCGGGATTTGCGGGACTGAGGAGTTATTTTTTATATAATTGTTAAACTTTTTTCGTTAAAAATTTACTATGATTTTTGAGGCACTTTAGAGGTTCACCTTTTTGTGCTTTACAGGTAAAGTTTTTTTGAGTTCTAAGTTAGGCCGAAGGTACTTTTTTGTTAAATATTGTGATAATTAGCGACTTATTTTAATGCAGAATTGCTTAGTTGCCAATTTATTAAAAGTTTTGCGGGATCCCGCGGGATTAACATCTAGCAATCCCGCAAATACCGGGATTGAGATTTTGCTGCGGGATTGCATTCCCTACTAAAGGCCAATACGACTTCATTTGCCATTAAATCTGAAATGAAAAAATTCCTGCGACCTTTGAAGGCGCTTACCGTATTAAAAAGAAAATTTTTGAAAATACGTACCTGCTCCAAAATCCGGGTAACGATAAGGAAAGGGGTACGTTTCACGCCTCCCATTTAAATCCGATGTGGTCTCGTTAATAACACTATTTTAACGGTCTCTATGTAACTTGTGGTTTTTTTTTAGCTTATTTGATTGATTGATGTTGAATACATTTGATTTATCTCTAAATGGTTAGATATATATGTCGCAGGCTTATTGCAAAATCAGTCTTATTATAATACACCTAGGCTTTTTCAATACGACCAGGCGAATTGTGAAACGACACGAAAAATTGGGAATCTCACAATTTGACTGATAATTTTTAGGCGTATTATGATTCGCCTGCAGCTTGTTAGTCTTACTGTTAAAAGAGAACCTGTTTTACAATACGACTACTTGAAATCCGCCGTATTAGAATACGGCTGGCGGTACGTCAGGCAAATTGTATTTAATCATTCACTTTAAAGAGGTTTAAACAATTTAAAAAAATAATTATAGATTTGGATTATTTATTTATTACAGCATGGTCCGCTTTTATGACATTTGCTAGTACATTGCATATGAGCTTTAAAACATAAATATTTATTACTGCGACACTGTACTTTGCTTGGTTTGCATGAACACTTTTTAAACCCCTGTCCTTCGAATTTTTAACATAATCTTAGAGCTTCTCTCAAGGAAATTGCTTTCCCTTCCGGAATATTAGTAATTACTTCATTGGTTGGTCTAGCTCTCCATAATATTTGTTTTTATCTACGAACACGTTGCATAAATTAACACTCATTTCAAGTACAAATGTTTAGCACTAATATCACTTAAAATTCTGTAGGTGCACAAAACAAAACACCTAATTATTAGCACTGTGGATTGTTTTTAATGTGCCTGACGTACCGCCAGCCGCCAGCCGTATTCTAATACGGCGGATTTCAAGTAGTCGTATTGTAAAACAGGTTCTCTTTTAACAGTAAGACTAACAAGCTGCAGGCGAATCATAATACGCCTAAAAATTTTCAGTCAAATTGTGAGATTCCCAATTTTTCGTGTCGTTTCACAATTCGCCTGGTCGTATTGAAAAAGCCTAGGTGTATTATAATAAGACTGATTTTGCAATAAGCCTACGACATATATAAGAATATACACAATGCCCCCCCTCCCCTCTAAAACTCGGTCCGTTCGAATTTTATATTGAGGGGGGCCAATTTTTAGGTAAAGATCATTCTTGCTATTTTTTAACCTTGTACTAGGGCTTGCAATTATTAAATGAGACGAACGACCCTTAATTTCGAAGGGGATTTTATTACTTGCTCGACCGTTTTTCTTTTATTTCTAAATCGATCGATTAGTTCAAAGTTTAAAAAGGTTTAAACTAACTAATCCATTGATCAAAATCGCCTCCAATGACTTACATCAAATAATTCATTCAATTTTATGCTTTATACCAAACCGCGGTAAAGAATTTACAGTTAGCACCTATCAGTTCAATTGGTAATGCAGAATGATGGCGGTCTTCAATTACTATAATGGACTGTAATTACAAATTCTATCACATGATAAATTTCTAAAAACTATGCTATGTTGTTTTAAGTTAAGGCGTTCAATGGAGCTTTTGTATCATGAATCGGAGTGCTAAAGAATTAAAGTATTAAAAGAAAGAGTATTAAAAACCCCAGTACTTGACTTTTGTAATTGTAGCATAAAACGCCTTCACTTCGATTAACTGCTGTTGCAACAGCAAATCAACAGCATCTTTTATTTGGCGTAAGTGATGGTTATGCAAAACAAAATCTCCGAAATCTATCTCGAAAAATATTTATTTCTATTGCACGAATATAAATGTGTGCATTACCGTGAAATGCATTAGATAATGGTGCTCACCCATTGAGAGTGCTTGTAAATAGACTAGAACAAAAAGAAGGAAACCAATAAACGCGTTATGTACCACTTTGTAATAATAATTTGCGAAGAGAACGCGTTATTACACAAGCTTTTTCTGTCCCCCGCTTTTATATCTTTCCTTACTTTACTAACCACAAACACATAATGACTGATGAGCAAGCTTTCTGTAAACTTTTGCTTTGTCTGAGAGATGCCTAGTTATAAAATTTTTAATGTCTTTTAACTCTTCGGCACATAACAAAATTTTAGTTTACAACACATTAAAATGTGTTACTTACGTGTTTTTCGCAAATCCTTTAAAGGAAAATCGATTTCGGTGAGTAGGTCGCCGACAGTTATCACTCACTACAAGCTGTCAGGAGAGCATTAAAGAATCTTCATCGAGCTCCATCTAAGGTTCAATGAGAGCATGAGAGTAGGGAAAAACGGCTAACGACCAAGGAGATAATGGATTACTTACCCGAAAATATCCTGCTTTCGAAATCGTATCAATATGAATTAAACGTCTGTCGTTAATGAATGGTGGGATTACTTAGATTTCTGTATAATATACGACCCGTACCGCTTCAATTTATATTAGGAAAAATTGTCGCAAATTGATGCCACCTTATGTGTTTGGATATCTACTATACTTAGCTCATCAATTTGAGGAAACCGTGCATAAATCAGCTGTCAATTGCATTTAACTATTATTTAGCCGATTGCATCTTACACCACAATTCTTTGCTTACTGTGAAAAAATTTCTTGCGTTTAATAATTAGTTCTTCAAATACAAATAAACAACTAACAATTATTTAACTAATTTTTAATTAACACCAGGCATAACCGTGCGTAGGAATAGAAAAATTCATCCTTAGAAATTATATCCTGGGTCGTAATTTGGGCCGAATAAATCAAAAGTTAATTATTTACAGATGAAACAAATCTATTCGACAAAATCAATCAATAAAGCTGTAAGACAGAATGGCAGTCAGGGCCAGGGACTAAATACCACGCAACAAACGATCGATCGAAAAAAAAATGAAATTTAAATAAAGTTTTAAGTACCTTAAGGTTAGTCATCCTTAACCTCCGTTTAAACAGACTCACTAACACAAGACACCAGCTGATTTTGTTTCGAAAACTTCAATTCTTTACTTTGGATTTATTTTTGATTTCATCGACACTGACTTGGATGTTATTTAATTCGTAATCATGGCTTTTTGGTAGTGGAAAACTTGATGGGTAACTTGAAAAGCTTTTCTATTGTGCCTTTACAATCACCAAGACTGAGTATCTTTCAAAAACAAACTCCATTTCAGCATATACTAAAAATTCGCCCACCAAAAACTTCAAAAAGCGACGTTTTCCGTTTGCTTGGTCTATTTAACAATCATTCCCTTTCCGTTTACTTGAATTTGCGTCATCGATAAACCCCCATCTGTGTTTCCTTGCGGCGAACAAAACACCTGCTTATCCACACCTTAATTGGCTTTTACGCAGCAATAACGAAATTCTTATCGCAATGACCGGATTTAAAGGAGATAAACGTAAACTGAGCAATTACGTCCCTAACCTTTCTCAAACGTAATTTAACTTTACAATCACAAATCAAAATAACAAAGCGATTATTTAAACAAAAACATCTCACAATTCCAATAGAAAACAACTTGTAGTTCAAATTAAAATACTATGACCGAAATTGTGTTCAATTTCAAATTAGCGACCACATTTCAAAGTTTAATAATGAAAATTCGTATTGTACAGCGTGACCTATTGTTATAATAGATGCTGATTCAAATAAAAACGTCCGCATGGCGACATTTACATAACACTGTTTATCGTTTACGTTTACCGGATGCCGGCAATTACCAGAAGGCTCTTACCACAGCCCAGACCTGTAAAAGATACTCGCAAAATGTATCTAGTTACATTATAGTTACTTCTAACAAAAAGTAACTATTTACTATGCGTAAATTGTTACTTCACATAAAAAGTATCCAGATGCTAGACATCGGTATCTAGATACTGTAACTAAATTATATGAATGTATCTTAGGTACCTGAAAGTACAGTACCTATATAAGTCTAGAGTAACGTTCGGCATTTTTTTTATATTTATTGTGATATCACTTAAGAAATTTGTTTATTACCTCAAAATCAAGCGAAATTAAGTGAATATATGGTATGGATACACTTTACTATAGAAAACATTTACATAATAATAATAAATCCGCATAGATAGATGTATAGTGTAGGAAGGATATAAATTTTGTACTTCTATTACATGTAGGTATGTACCTAAGTCACATTTACGAGTATCTTAAACCTTTTTATTGGACCGTAAAAAAATTAAACGTTCAATATTTTCGACACTTTCATTTCTAAGATACTTTTAAATTATCTAAGATACTCTGAAAGTATCTTAGTTACTTTTTGTGGTATCTAGATAGGTACTTTAGAAGAGTAACAGGTACAAGATACTTTACAAAAGCTGTATCTAAAACATAGTTTTTGGCTCAAGAGAAAAGTATCTTAAATACCTGGTATCTTAGATACTTTCAGTAACTAGATACCAAAAATACTGTTTTTCTAAAAATATTTACAGCTCTGCCACAGCCCATCGGTAGACCGATTAATAGCACTCCGCTCTCCTTTAGTTTGCATCAGCGTCGCGAAGGCTGGGAGGTTCTTTTTTTGTTCGATAAAGGTACTGTTTGTGTCTAGAATGACTTTGATTGATATTTTTTCCGGCTGTAATGCCATGTCTCAATACTTCTAAGGTTGGCCTGCCTGGCGAGTCGTTTCCGCCTAGTTAGCAAAGCTACCTACGTCTTCCCTGGGACGAGCTTAAGATTCTTCTGCTCCATTCTCGTATAAGTTCGACAGTTCCTAGTGGTTTTCTAACTGTCAACTCGAACCCTTCGTCCGTGGAACTATAGTTAGGTCGTCATCATATCATAGTGCTTTCCGGTGCCCTAACTCTGAGAGCGCCGTCGTATGCGACGTTACATAACACGGGACCAAGCACGGAGCCCTGTGATACCCCAGCGATTAAAATTAACTTATGCCCTTAGTCCTCCGGTAGGTTGCTATAACTTTCCGATTTAGAAAATAGTTGTGTAACATTTGGGTTTGCTTTATTTCCTCCAGGAGATATTTCCTGCTTATTGTATTAAAGGCGGGACCTAAGTCTATGAGGCGCTCCTTAGTTCGGATGTGATGTCTTTAATTTTCATCGCTGTATTTTTGCAGATGGTGCAAATCCGATTTTGCATATTAGAAAAATAGGAGTTGAAAGTAATATATTTTGCCGTTTTTTTGGAAAAAGATTCAAATATATTGGGACCTATCTCAATTCTTTTGAATTTTGGTAAATTAGTAAAAATGAGTGTATATTATTTAGTCATTTCTTAGGGCATTAGAGTGCACGTTGACTTTAACATTTGATAGTGTACCTACAGAAACTCGATCTACGTGACATTAATGATTTTATTATAAATAATCGGACTATCGAGACAGAAATCTCTCTATGATAGAAATTTACATTTCAATTATTTTTATTATGAACAATGTGCACTATAAAATTGTTTGGTATGGTACTTGGGTCTATTGCAAAGTGCCCATAAGAGCTCGCTAAGGCATTGATTATTTATCATCAGTATACGACAAATCGCACAATTAACGTTTTAAAGTTCACATTGAATGGAAAAAATACAGTGATATTTGACCCGTTATTAACAATATATCAATATCTATTGGGTGGATCAAAAGCAATGAAAGCTCCATGCGTGTTCACCTTAAAGTCAATAAAGTAAAAAAAATAAAGGAAATCTTTTTATTGGGGAGCTTGTGAATTGTTGGTGGAAAAATGCAATGCGAACGTTGGAGATTTAAGCAATTAAGTTCAAGACCGTCGAGTCTCATTCAGTTTTATGCGGTAAATTATTGTGAATAAAAAACCGCGTTTCAATTTCAAAGACATTAAGAAATAACGAGAATTTGTAATCATTGTAAAAGCTGCAGCGCTGCGGTAATAAAAACAGCCTTTCTCTGTGTAAAAGTATATTTGTGTATTATCTGGCGTTTTCTTCTAAATGTGAAAGAGCAATCCTTTGGGTTTATAACCTGCCGTATCCTCCCACAATCATCCAATATTTGGAATCCAAACATCTGTACTGCGCACGAATAAAGCGTTAGAGGGTGTTATGCGATAACGGCGTCCCTAATGGACCCGTATTAAATATCTGCTTGGCTTTCTTCCATCATCTTTCATCATTTCATGTCATATTGACGTTCGTGGAAGAGTCTTGGTTTTATCGGTTGTTATCGTAAGATGAGATATAAAAGTATTCGCACTAATGGTCACAATAATGGACTCGGTTTAACACCCTCTCCTTTCTCTATATCGGAAAGTTTGAAGTAAACTTTAAGTAAACTATTGTCAGCCCTAATTTTGTTTTATTTTTCCGAATTGGGAAAGTAGCTGGCATCTGCGGTGTTTATTGGGGAAAATTGACGTGCATTGAGAGTTATTCTTATTGATCCCGAACCGACAAAAAAGTAAATAAACAGAGACGCGGTCGTCAACGTCATTTCACTGACAAATTTATTTTTCTCCTCTAAATGAAAACGAATGGTCCAAGAGATTTTAGAATGACGGGGTTATCACCCCGAACGAGTTCATATAATTTTTCTTCCCGTTTGACTTTAGAAATATTAATGATAACAGACTAAGCGTAAACGGAGGTACCAATATAAAAATAAAAATCCGGCATTTTTAAAAATACCCCGTCACGGGAAGCAATATATTTTATATTGGTTACACCACATCATGGCTTGTAATTTCTCAGATGCCCACATAAAGAAGTGCTGGGGGTGACGTAACTTATCCATAAAGAGCATCAATCTTCAGCTATCGAACATGACAGCCGCCACCCACCCTAAACCATCTCCCCTAAGCTCCATCCCAGACCTAGACGCCCGCAGCGTGTAAGACATGACATTACTTTACTCTTGCTGAATTTCAATCAGATTTTAGAGACATTTCTGAACTTGTCAGTTTAATAAATAGTTCCACCTTTCATGAAACAATGAAATGACGTTTACATTAAACGGAAATATTTACCGTTTTATATTTACGAAGTGACGTGTACGTTCAAATGCACCGACAGAAACGTGATGAGTTTGTAGTTGTAAAAAAGAGTTACTAGCAATAACAATACACGATACGTAATACACGTAATAAAAAACAAATTTATATATGGGCTTTTCTCTCATTCCCCCACCGTTATTGTCTCAAGGAAATCCTTTGCAACATAACGCGAGGCCGTTGTGAAATCTCCAAGGTATGAAAACTGCTAAATTTCTTTATATTGCGTAATATTTCGGCTAAATTGTGAACTCGAAAAGCCTCATTGACAAAATACGTATGAATTATTAAGAAAAATCTTGATGCGTAACGTTATTTATGGTTGCTTCCTTTCGACGCCTTAAACAAATAAAAGAAAGGAAAGGTGGTAATTTACTTTTGTTCCAAATTGATGTAACTGCGAGGCATTGTTACCGAAAGAAATATATAAAAGATATGATAGAGGTTAAGGATAATACGATTTAAAGAGTGCGCGATGCTTTATAATAGTGTGTTTTGTTGATGGATACGCGAAAAGAAGAAAACAACAATGGCACACCTGTTAATTTAATCATAAATCGTATTAATTTGACTGGTTTTAGTGACTGGAGCGCTATGGTGTTGATTGTTTTCATTTCATCAAGGTCGCTGATCTATATTTTGTGGGTTAATGCCTGAGGCAGTCTGACAAGCGATAACACAATTTTAATGTCTTTTGCGTGACAAAAACAGCTAAATTAGGATTACTCACGGTGATATCGTGGGGAGGCGTATGAAGCCATAGGTTTCAGTTTTTAAAACGGCCTTGGGTTTTAATTGATGGTCCAAACGTGCGCGTGGTTAGCTAAGGTAGGTGCAGATCATTGCCTAATAATTGAAGGTGGCCGATTTGATCCATTAACGACGTCTTTTTGGTTGTCTTAATGAGATGGCAAGAGTATAGGGACGTGATCAGGCAAACCATTCTGTTTTTGGAACACCAACGAATTAAGTGCGTGGGAGTAACTAAAAGTTAGCGCATCAGCCGTCCGCTGGTTAAAATCGGAAGAACATAAATAATCACGTTCGAAAAAATCGCATAAATATTCCATACGGAAGTAGCATACTTGACGCCTTTTAAAAATAAATCTACGAGGAAGAAAAAGACTATCGTAGTGAGAAAGCGAATGGAATTTTATGTTTGGTCAGTAAATAATATTACTACGCAGATAGTAATATCACAACGAAAGGCAAATTAGCCGAAAGTGTAGTGAACCTGTTCATAAAGGATTATTATACCAATTTAGCAAAAAATTAACCTCTGCCGTTTCAGTCATTAAAAAAATCTCATTTCGAAAATTAACATTTCAAGAAACAAATTAGATCAGTTTTGTTGTGGCCCTGCAGTGAGTTATTATTAATAAACTAAATTCCGAAAGCGAAAATTGGTTGAATGAATAAAGTAGACAGTTTAGTTCTCAATTATTCTTACAAGAAAAGGTAATCGTAGGAATATCCAGATAATCCACTCTCGTTGCTTACAAAAATCTTAATTTCAAGGGATACATTTATTTCTTCTTCTTGTTTTGGTTCAACAAAGTCAATATAATTGGTAATAAAATAATAATTCAATATTGTCCGCTATAATTAAGGTAACGTAAATTTTTCATTTGTATAAAAAATACCAATCGATTCCCTTTAAGAAATTGCGTAAAATTTTATGGAAAGTAATCAGAAAATGTATAAAGGAATCGATTTTGTAATTTGACAGAATCGAGCAAAATTGCTTCGTATAAGCTGGTTCTGTTTGAACTTATTTAGTTGTATGAGGGGTACCTTTGTGTCACAAAGTGGAGTAGTTTTTATGAAAGCTGCCGGCACCACTTTTTCAGACTGATAAATGATAACAACTAGTTTACTCTGGTGGAGATTTAAACAACCTTCTTTAAGGTGTTCCAAAAAGAGGAATTTGGTGTCTACCCTCAGACCGAAGTACTTTATTGTTAATTGTCGTGTCACAGAAGAGGAACTCTGTTTTATTTAAATTGTACTCGGCGTAGTGGTTACTCGTCCGATAAAGGCACTTGGACCACACCCCCTGCCAGGTGTTTTCTATTGCTTTCACAGTAGCGTCTGCTATGACAATGATCTGGTCGTCTGAAAATGCGATTGATGAAATTTCGCACAAGACTTTATCTCTCGCATCATTAACAGCGAACTTATAATAAAAGCTTAAGATCTTCCACAGCGGTAGTTCGCTCTGGGCATACGATCTTAACTTCGTTGCACTTACCAATGATTGAGCGGCACTCGATTTCTATCTTAACTCTCCCCGTAAGAAATTGAGAAGATACGAGGGTAGTAAAAATAGTACAAATCAATTTTGGTACCAAAACAAATATTCAAACACCAAGTGTCAAAAACAACATTGAATAGAGTAACACACAAAATCCAAAATGCTCCCCAAAATATTCAAAATTAGAAATTACGTTACTCACAAGACTTAGTAACTTCACTGTATAAATGAAAGATTCCCCCAATCAAGAATGATCGATTAGCAAACTAATTACCAAAACAACTTTCCACAAATTAATTAATAAATTGATATTCCGAGCAAAAATTCGCAGGTATAGGGCCAAGTACAAGTAAAACATATAAAGCAACTCTTACATTGCATAGTTATATGTTGACGCCAAGAAGTGATGCCACTTCTGGCATCCAAACCTGAAATCAATGAAATAATACCTCTCAAACCGCAGAGCTAGGTATATAATTAGTTCATTAATGCCTGAAGGGCCCCGGTCTACTCGTAATCTGCGTCTATCGGTACTTAATTGGACAACCCCTTCGTAAGGAAGTGATGGTCTCCAACAACATACGCATTTCAAACTCGATCATAACTTAACATGGATCGCAAAGATACGGAGTAGGTACTGACGTTCACAAATAACTTAAATGTAATAGCATATAACCCTGAAGGGGCAAAATGCTTTTTAAATAAGACTCTAAAAAGTTACGGAAGGTGTTTCTTTGTTGAGGATCGAAGTTTAATATTAAATCTCCTTCATGACCCTTTGACCCATTTCGCAAAAAAATGGTCGCTCGTTATCAGCAGGTAGAAAGATATGTCAAAGGTGTCGTTGAATTCAATCCAAGGTTGCCAAACTCGTATGTTGAACAAGAATTGTAGGTACAGTACTTATTAGGAATGCTAAAAAGTAAAACCCTAAAAGAATTCAAAGGTAACCCCTTTTCTTTAATAACCGAAAATGTACATACCTTTTAAATAAGAGCGCTAATCGTAGATGAAGCAGCAATTGTCGATGGAAATTGGAAATTGCGGTACACAAATATCAGCGAAAACCTAAAGAAAGGTACACTCTAAGTACACGAAATGCAAACGGTGGTATATTTACGATAAGAAAAGTATAGCGTAATTTATATCCTCACTATAGGAGTTTTTTTGGTGGAATCCGTCCATCATTACTTCGAAATCTCCAAATTATGAATCAATGAAGGCAATTAAAATTCCACGCTTTTTGCTGTTTGTGTAAAACGAAGCATTTGAGTACTTAGAAAATCTGAAAGTTACCTGACTACTTCAAATTTTATTTTATATTTATTTTATTTATTTAGTATCCTCTCTTGTTCTGAGTCCTCAACAGGCTGAAATAACTGTGGTGGACCCTTAGTAGAGTAATCAGCACAAATACTGACCTATCACAATGTAATTCTTGTTTAGTTCTGATCATTTTATGGCATGGAAGTGGGCCACAATTACAATTAAAGTACGATTTTTGCATTTCTGTATATGAAACATTATATAAGTTTATTTTACGAAATGTTCTTAAATTCAAATAGGCATTTATATAGTATATATTGGCTTTTTCGATATAAAAACACAAATGGGTTTTTGATGTGCTTCTAAATCAAAAAGATTTAGCCTTGAAAGATTACCGGAATTGCTTTTATACATTTCTGGTCAATTTAACTGAGCCATATCGTTTTATGTCTGATTGACTGCGATCTATTCGCTATGTGTGTATGATTTTAAAGGCCGCGCGGATTTTAAAGTTTTATTGGGGAACTTAAATAGTTTATTGTTGCAGGTTTTGTTTTGTAAAAGTGATCGATGGAAGTTCAGCGGACGACATTTTCGGTTCAAAAGAGTATTTTTCATATCAAAAGTTTACTGTCACGTATTGATACAATCAATACATTTTTATGCACGAGTACGTAATATTTTACGCACGAAAGGCGCCCCTCATATTTGATGTAATGTATCGGACTCCCGTCCATAATTTACACCTATAAATTGTTGCCGTTGATATTGTAAACCAAGGGATTTTTCACATTTGTTGTTGAATGGTACATTATCTAACAATGTTTATTCCCCTTCGGTTGCTTTATGGCACAACGCTCTTTGGTAGCGATTATCTGAAACGCGTAAAAATTGTGCGTTTATTGGCGTAATTAAAGGGGAAAAATAAAAGGACTTGCACCTCAACAAAAATAGTGAAATATTTTAAAACCACAAACGCGTGTCGAAGTTTCCTCGTGCATAAGTTCAACAATTGAAAGCTTTGAAATAAACTATTGCTAAGTGCAATCTATCCAGCTAGCTCAAAGCAAATCAAACTTAAAACTATTATAATCTCTTCTCGTATACATTCGGTCGGGCATCTACTAGAAGAAAAATCCTAATTTTGACGTTTTTCAACTTGTGAAATTCAGTGGCCTGGATCAACTTCCGAAAATCCCAAAGAATTTTGATGAACACCTGAAACAAATCTTGGGCATCAACAGAAAAATCTGACATGAAAACTCGACCCGGTTCGGACAAAGGATTCGAATAAACGCATAATTAATTGATCGACAATGGCAAAAATTTATTCCGAAACACATGAGATAATTAGAACAAAATCCTTGAAAGAAAGGAAAGTTCACAATGCTTGTTTGGACATAATACCCCGCGCACAGACGGTCGATAATTAAAAATAAAATATTATTTAGAATTTTTTTAAGAATCCAAATCCATGGGAGGCAGTTCCAGAAGGGTTGTCATTATTGCTGTGGGGATTATACGCATCGCCCACCACGCACTATCCCAAAAAAACGTGTAGAGATTTGCGTCATTGCCTTCTTTTAGAATTGTTCACACTTATTAGTCAAATAGATACGTATTTCCATCGGCAATAATAAATGGACTGCGCGTGCCCATCCTAAGCACGGATATAAGAGGGCAAGCTGTCTCTTACGGTTACGCATCTGATTGGTTCTTTCAACAGAAGCGATCGCGGTCGCATTCAAATAAAAGAACCAATCAAATGCGTAACCGTAGGAAGCCGCTTGCTTGTACGAGATAGTTAGCTTCTCTTCATCGTCGTGTATAATAAAAAACTTTATTTTATAGCAGAAGCCATATAAATTCTTGTAAAACTTCTGCCAATTTTGAATTTAATGTAGAGACGTCAAAAATCGCAAGCCTAGGTTCTGCCATCGCGACCGTTTCCATAGAAACAAAACTTCTGAACGTCATTTGAAATAAGAATGACAGATGTCATTAGAATGCACAATCATTTGTTTCACTTTATCTACCATCTTACGGTTAAAGAACGGCTTTACCTACTCATTCAAACATATTAAAATGTCAATTAAACGTGCTATAAAATAAACAAACGTTCAAAACATTCTACTCTCATTCTACTTCTACATATTTACAATAAATAACAGTTTCCTAGGGTTTACCGCAAATGCAGGTGCTATTGCTGGCGCAGTGTGCATAGGGTCCCTTGCCCATGACCAAAATGAGCATTTCAGAATATGCACTTAGCTCAAATTGGGCACGTACATGCATTTGTCAAACCGCACAGACTAAATACTACCCCGGCGATTAAAACGATTGCCATAATATGGCTATATTTATATGAAACTACCTACTATGTAATCAAGAAACGATATGGAGGTTTTTTCACTTTCACCTAGGACTAAATTCATAAAATAATTTTTTGTCTACCCATGGAATTAACACCCAAAACCCATGCTTAAAAATTCTAGGTACCGGCTCTTTTTCTGTTATTTTTGCAATTTTGGGAATTTTGTGGATACATAGCTCCCCAAGGACACATTTTAAAACATTATTTATTTAGCTTAAATTACACGTGCGAATTGTTTTTTCAAAAAGGTCGCGTGTTTAATCTCGGTATGAGACTTGGTGAATTTAGGGTAGAATGTAGATAAGGCGGTAGACCGTCACTTCTACCGAAATTGTAGACTGAAACCTTACACCCCAAATGAGTACAAGCATTCGCTAAATACTATTTTATTTACACTTTTATTACTTAATTAATCTGTTCACTCCCAGATTATTCTGGGGATGCTTGAGCTTGTGCTAATTTAAAGCTGAATTTTGCGAAAATAAAAGTGGAGGAACTGGTTTTTTCGGCTATTTACCACTTTCGTATTTGATTTGATTCTCAAAAATTAATGCAATTTAAAATAAGTGAAAATTGACGATAGAACCTCTCGCCAGGAAAGATTGCCGGTCACAGAACACTTGATCCCGGTCTACAATCTAGGTTTTTCTAAAGATGTGAGCGACTACCGGGATAGTATCGTGTCAATGTTGAAAAAAAAGACTTTTTGTTCAACATTGGCACGATCCTATTCCGAAAGTCGCTCGCATCTTAAGAAAAACATAGATCGTAGATCGACATAAGGTATGCTGTGACCGGCAATCTTTCCTGGCGAGAGTTATATGTAAGTAAGGTTGCCAAAAATAAGATTACTGCATAGATGAACATGTCACTAAGTAGTCGTTGGTTGTTGTCCACAAATGCATGCATTGGTATTGTTACAGTATGCATACGGTCCACGTCCTGAGAATAGGCACGACATTACGCAACACGCTACGTATGGACAAAGCTGATATTTTTAGGAGCAGACTGTAGAGGAAAAAAATTTTGTCAACATGAAAATTGCATTTGGTACATTCACTACTTACAGAAAAAAGCACTGGCTGTACTACAAACACTGAACATAACCACAAGGGTTACAAAGGCTGTATTGTAAGATACCATCGTAAGGATATATATGCATTCTTCCTATTCTGCACCACTTTATATACTCAAGTTGTTTTGCCGTGACTTTTATTGTAAACATTTTCAAGGGTCCAGTTAATCCAGAAGGTATATTAGCTTAGATTACGTGGTCTAATTAATCAGATGCTATCTTACATTTGTTGCCTGAGCACAAACAGTGTAGGCGACGTTCCTTTGCCAAATTATATTAAATGAGAGGAAGCTAATTTAGCCAATAAATTTTGGAACTCATAAATAATAATATACCAGCCTGGAACTGCCTTGATTGTGGCGATGGACGTGAACACGCGATAGATTATATTTTCTTGTTTTTATATAAACAAGTAAATAGATTCCAAAAAATGTTTTATTAGTGGTAATAAGGAAAGGAAATGTACTCAGTACCTTGGGTATGAGGGCTATCGGTGACTTCGGTGATGTTGATTTTACTTATCTGTTAGCTTTAAGGTACCTATGTTAAATGGTAAACGTTAAAAAATTACATTTTCATTGTAGGAAACGGCAAGCACAAAAATTTAAAAAAAAATGAGAAACCTTTCTCAATAGCATCGGCAAATTAGGTCGTTAGACTAAGATAATTAAATGACAGCTTCTGAAATCTGTTCTATTGTACCTCTTGAACGTACCCACAAAATCACCAAAAATCGGGCTTGGGAAACATCCCTAAATTTCCCAAAACCGTTCCGAAAGTGATTACAAAATGAAATTTTGAGCATTTTCCTTTGTGGATATTGAACCTACAATCTCCTGAAGGTTCAGTGTTAAAAAACTATTTCGTATAGGTGCGCATTCATTATCTTAATTTCATTGTCACTTTCAAAGTCGTTTTGAAACAAATAAATCAAATCAACGATAGATCCTGATGCTGGCATATACCGGGTAATTCATTAGAAGTGAGGACAATTTGAATTTCCCGCAAATCAAAAAAATTATGAAGTTGGTACTAACTGATGATCTTTTATTTAATTGCAGTGGTGTATCATCATGCTTTCAGTAAATCGTTTACTTATTTATAATCTACAAATACTGCTTCTGTTTTACCACAAATTATAAACTAATAGACCGGGAGGCAGTGTACATAGTAACTAAACCATAAGCGACAAAAAATTCAACAATACAGGCTGAAAGTACGTTGAAAACTAATAATAAAATCACTCGTCTGCCAGTCGTAAGTGGCAGCATTAACTTGGGGCGGCGCTGAATAGGTGACTTCTTTAGGTGATCAACTAAATTACCAAACTATAAGGGTCACGGAAAAGATTTGTATCAAGAAATCCCATTTTTTCCATAGTTTTCAAATATGCTATGGCAGACGATTTCAAGTGCAGCGTTGGTAGCGAAAGACGCCCTCCAATGTAGGGAAAAACACCCCTGAACTAAACCATGAGGACCGTATAAAAATTATACATAAAAAATTCCTCTTTTTGTCACTGCTTTAAAATATATCCTGGCAGACGATATTAAGTGTAGCTTTAATAGTGGCAGACGTCTTAGAAATTAAAAAATGTTGGTATAGTAAATCCCAGCGATTGCGAGCGTGTGAGAGATAAGCGCGCGAGATCACAACGAACAGAGATAGCTATAGATTAAACCGGGACACGGTCAACTCGCCAAGGGCGACTCGCCACCGGACCACTCGCCACCGACCGACTAGCCAATGGGACAACTCGCCAACGCGACAACTCGCCAACGGGATAACTCGCCACCGCGACAACTCGCCAATGCGACAACTCGCCAACGGACGACTCGCCACTGCGACAACTCGCCAACGAAATATTTTTCCCTGTTTAATGTGTCATACAAATGCATCCCACAAATGCAATAGTCAATTTCCCTAATTTTGTAAAAAAAAAGTTTATCGAAAAATTGTAGTCAATATTTGAATGAAGATCCAACCGCCTATACCTGTTTCTATTACTGCATTTTGATATAACGACATCTTCTGCAAATTATTATTTGACCAGAAAATTTGACAATCACATAGTTATTTGAACGACACATTAAACAGGGAAAATATTTCGTTGGCGACTTTGCGCAGTGGCGAGTCGTCGGTTGGCGAGTTTTCGCATTGGCGATTTGTCGCGGTGGCGAGTTGTTCCGTTGGCGAGTTGTCGCGTTGGCGAATTGTCCCGTTGGCGAGTTGACCCGTTGGCGAGTCAGTCGGTGGCGAGTGGACCGGTGGCGAGTCGCCATTGGCGAGTTGACGCGTACCGATTAACACACCGCTTGGAGTTACCAAACGAATTAAATTAGGGAAAATAATAAATTGTTTATTTCGCGATAAGATTGTCGGTATTTCTTGAATTCTTCTCAGACTGAGAAACAGAAAACTTGAAGAGAAAAGAAGATCTTCAGCTCGTTCTAAACTATCCTCTGACTCCAGTTCCGTTGTCTCTATGCAACATTGATGGATCGATGATTAAAATCGACAAGTTTGTTTTGCTGAAACTTTTTCGGAAGTATGATTTCTTCAAGTGCTCCTAGTCCATCGCCAGTTGTGGATGTTTTAATCGATGGATTATTTTCTTTGCATCTTTTAAAAGATCTCCGGTAAACCTTTGAGCGATTTTCTGAACACATCCTCGGCAAGATTTGTGCTGTGTCAGCGAGAGAAGTACATCTTACTTTTGACAGATAGTTACCCCTTCCATGAAGAACGCAGAACATGATCGTTGAGATCAAAATAAGGAAAGATTACAATCCTACTCAATTTCCGTTTCCACTCAGAAGCATCCTGCAAATTTCATGAAACCACTTCGCAATAATAGCTCAAAGCCTCTCTTATAGATTACTTATACCGTTCATAGGCCAAAAAGACCTGCTGTGCTTTACTTGGAAAGAAAGTGGTGTTTGCCACATATGAAGATAAGTACTAAAAATTTGTGGCAAGGGAAGATGATGTGGTCAAAACTGAATTGTACTGCAGCCACTAAGAGGCAGATTCTCGAATAATTTTTATCTTGGTAAACTACCAACAAGTAGCAAAGTCATTATTAGCGCTTCCGATATGGATATTGCTGTTTAGAATCAAATGGTTTGAAAGATCTCAGTAGTCAGTATCCTATCGCTATCTCTGTTGGTTATGCTGTCGCGCGCTTATCTCTCACACGCTCGCACTCGCTGGGATTTACTATACCTAAATTTTTTAACTTCTAAGACGTCTGCCACTATTAAAGCTACACTTAATATCGTCTGCCAGGATATACTTTAAAGCAGTGACAAAAAGAGGAATTTTTTATGTATAATTTTTATACGGTCCCCATGGTTTAGTTCAGGGGTGTTTTTCCCTACATTGGAGGGCGTCTTTCGCTACCAACGCTGCACTTGAAATCGTCTGCCATAGTATATTTGAAAACTATGGAAAAAATGGGATTTCTTGATACAAATCTTTTCCGTGACCCTTATAGTTTGGTAATTTAGTTGATCACCTAAAGAAGTCACCTATTCAGCGCCGCCCCAAGTTAATGCTGCCACTTACGACTGGCAGACGAGTGATTTTATTATTAGTTTTCAACGTACTTTCAGCCTGTTTTGTTGAATTTTTTGTCGCTTATGGTTTAGTTACTATGTACGCTGCCTCCCGGTCTATAACACTAGACACAGTCACGTTTCTTACATATTTTAGTGCATCAACTCTAAAAATTGTTCAAAATGGAAAAAGTAATAAACCGCAAATGGCACACAACAATTAACGGCGACACTGGTTTCTTAAATGGCAGTCATGACAGAAAAAAATTACTAACGAAATTCAAACCGTCAATCTAATAATGCAAAAAATACTAAAACCTTACGCGCGAAATTCAAGCGATCATCACTTCTAAAGAATCACAAATTGCTATATATGTTTCACATCGCTGTTTCAATTTTTATTTCTCATTTGCCATTTTGTTTCAGGTGATCATCAGTTTAACTTTATCCTCCAAATGGGTCTAGGTGGAGACCCAGATATTTGGCTAATTCTGTTTGGGGTTTGGACCCCCTTGAGGTAAGTGTTGATACTGATAACCTTCCTACGTAACGTAAATTTGATATAAGTACATTTTACCTCATTAAACTTAATCTTCAAATCCAGTGTGCGACGGCTTATTTTGTCTAGGGTGAATGGGAGTTTTTCGACTACCCTGTTATGTTGATAGTCAGTGATAAAATCAGCGAAAGTTCCAGTAAACGTGTAAAGCTGTCCGCTGTAAAGAATATACAGGGTGTTCCTTAATATATAAGGGGATGATTCTTGGACACATTTTAAGAAAAAAAGTTCCCATGAACGTATGTCCTAAACGTTTTAATTTTTTAGATACAGGATGGTAAAGTTTTAAAAAAAATCAGTTTTTTAATAATAATAGACATAATACTGTAGACTTCTTTATAAAATTTAGTACATGTCTTTTATGCATCAAGATGCATTTGCTGATGTGAAAAAGTTTTGATTTTCTCTACCAGTGGCGGCCGTACAGAGCTTTTGCATTAAATATTTTTGGAAAAAAAATACTACGCCACTGCTTTTTCTGAAGATAAAAATTATTTTTTTAATCCTCATTTTTTAGTCTATTTGATCTTCTGGTTTTTCTTTGTCGGCGCATGGTTTTCGCTTAAAAAAATAAAAATCGTTTTACTTCAGGATCAAGTTCCTAAAAATCTGATGCGGTGTGGAAATGTTTGTGCATCGACTGAAAGCAAAAACCTAATTTCGTACTTTAAAATGCGAAAACCTTTTTCTTAATGAAAACCCCAATCTTTTGTTGACAAATGGATTCCACTCTGTAAAATGTAAATGGAAAATTTGTACAGCTATTGTAGTATTTTTAATTACTACTTGCCTTTGATTTAACAGAACCGCCAAGAAACAACAAGAAACTATCTTAGTTGTCATGGAATTGATGTAATAGAACTATACAGATCATACAATCCAGTGGCTGGGGGGGCAGTCATTAAAAATAAAAAAGGTTTTCGCCCTAAGGCGAGTAACTTTAGCGCATTTTCCATGCATTCAAATCCAAACAGAACGAACAAAATATCTTCAAAACAGTAGGAGTAGATAAGGCCTCGGACGGACGGACTGATAAAATGGCCATAATAGCGTCATCCAACTTGGGTTGGAAAATGCACTAAAAAAAGTTAAGCTTTCGCAATTTCGAATCTGCGAAATTTGACATGAAGTCCGGCACACTCCGTATAAACTCTTTGAATTGTTATTACATAATAAGTAAGGCCAATTACTTATTTAAGCAAATCCAGAAAATAATGGGTCCGTTTTATGTTTGCTTTATAAAAGGCAATTTATTTACTGAAGCAGTATCATTTCCAAAAATTTCGAAAAAATGTGTCAGATGTAAGTGAATAGGCTCTGTGAACTGTGAACACTAAAATTCAGTGAAAGCATTCCTGAAAATTTTATATTTTGTGAATAACGAAAAAATTACTTGAAAATTACATTTCGGAAGGGTCAGACGTCCTCACTGCTCACGTTTAAATTTATTTAAACAGATTTTTACTCTGATATTTTACCTCAAATAGTGAGATTGAACATTCGCGTATAGTAAGGTTTTTCACAGGACATGTCCTGGTTTTTTGGGCGTCCTGAGGTATCCTGGGTAGTTTTTAAGTAGCGTTCTGGGGGTTTTAAAGCGCCCTGTTAAGGTCATTTGTTTTTAAATTCGCACCCCAGTAATGATGTTTCCATTGGTTTTATCACTGGGTCCGCGCCTTTCGTGTGAACACTTTTTAAAACAAAGAAAAACATGCATTCTGCTTGTTTTCTCTTTCGCACTAATGTTGTCGCCCACTAGCTCCTCTCTCTATCTAGCATTGAGACATATTGAAGCTGATTAAACATTTACTAACATTACATTAAGCTTAACTAAAAATCCACACAGAAGAACAATTCTTTTCGCCCAAATTTTGTTGTCTTGGCGTCTCCTGGTGTTAAAACGAAATTTCCTGGCGAGTGTCCTGGTATTGCTACCTTCAAATCCTGGTAACGTATAGGTACACGGGGTTACGGATAGATCAAACATTCCCATAGTGAGTGTGTTTATTACACGCAATAAGTACAAGTAGGTATGCAAAATAATCTAAAGAGGAAAGTTTCTCCCAAAAAATTCACTTCTTCTGTGGAAGGGCCGCTCCCAAGAAGGTTTACTGTTTGTGGGTGCAAATGATTCTGCAACACTAAGCCGTGTAGGTGCAAAAAAAGCCCTGGGTCCCTTGCACAAAGTTGTGCAAATGTAAAGCGAAGTTCATAAATAGAACAGGTGAGGATGATGAATTTTTCGATTTGTGGAGAAAGTTCGTTAAAATATGGTAATGATGTTTTAATGCACCAACTTTATTTTTAAATGCTTAATCGTGCTCTACGCTCCCGAAAACCTCGGAATAGACACATGGATCGCGTACATATCGCCAAAATCAGAAAAACTCTTAAATTTGGCGCTATTTTTGAACGCCATCTCGAATAACTCACTTCCGATTGGAATTTCCAGTTGGAAAACGGCATTTACGGATACAGTGGGGTCGAATTAATTGTTACATGAAATGCTCCTTGCACCACACACTTTTTTGTTAACAAAATCTTTTCCCCAAGCCACAGATATGGCCTGTGACTCTTATCAATAAGACACCTTGTACAACAGGAAAAAATTGAGTTCCTTTTGTGTCTTATTTTTAAATTCACCTGAGTAATTTGGTACTATTCTATGTCATTTTAGAGGCAGATGGTTAAAGATACTTTACTACAACAATATAAGCTAAAGACACAAAACCGCCATATTCTGCCTCAGTACTTAAATTTGAACAAAGGAAGTTTAAGGTTCAGGAAAGAAATAGAGCTAGTGGATATTGTTTGCTAGAATGTCTTTCAGTAAATGCGAATACAACGAAAGGAGCTGAATGTTAATGTATAATGTGGAAGATCGTTATAACATAATTTACGCCGAGCTTTCGCTTGCCTTCCGTACTGACAAAAAGCGCCATCCAAGAAGTAATACAAAAGAATTAATTTTCTGGAAAGTAATTATGATTTAAGTGAATGGCTATGGCGCGGATCTTAAGAGTAACATTTTTAAATATTGTCATCACGCGTTTAATTCAAGACGTACACAATCTTCTATTAAGATGGGAATCGTCTACAATTTGAATTTAGTTCTACCACTACCAGTGGATTTTTACCAGGCGGGAAATTTACCTACACAACGATTAGATTCATATATTTACTCTTTGCCGTTTTGTTTCTAAAAATGCAGGGCTTTAGGTTAGGCACATTTAAATGAGATAGAAGAATCGCATAGGATTTTCAGTAGGGAAATTTTTTGGCACTCAGATCGCATTCGGAAACACGACTCTTAATCCGGCTCATATTCAATAGCACTGATCCTTGAGCTCGTAGAAATCGATTTGATAGCTGCCTCTTTTCGTTCTTGAGTTAGACGAAGAACAGACAGACAGATGGACGAACAAAACCATCACATAAGAGTTTATTTCGCTATTGGCGAGATTTTCCCTTCAAATTTTATGCCGGAACTAATCATAAAGCAGTTACGGCAAAACTTGTCAATACTTTGTTCATTTCGATGTGTATTCTGTACAAAGAATGTTATCAAAAGAAAGGAAAACCTAGTATTTTATAAAGGTAATGACAACGGTAGCATATGTTTGAAGTCAACTTGAAAAGCATGACTCACTTGTGAGCTTTCACAATGCTGCTGCTGCAACTACACGATCACAAATGCAATTGCTTTATTAAGAGCGATAAAGGAGTTTCGCAGTTTTAGAGAGTGAGCTTTATCGGGAACGAAAACCCTTAGAAACTGCTCCAAAATGAGCTCTTTGACATTCACGTGTTACAAGAGGTATGAAATGCAAAACTTTTGAAAACTTCAAGATTTGCTTCTTGTCAACAAAGGACGGAGAAAAAGTTGTCGACGAAAACTTCCTTAGACTTTCAAAGTTGCATTATTACACCGTATTTATAAGTAAATTCATGATGTGCATGTTTAATGAAATATTTTAAAAGCGATGCACGTTCCGTACTAAATCTAAACTTCCTATTTCTGTAATGGAGTTACATGTACGTAACCATATTTTACGAGTATATGCTAATTTGCAGACATTATCTTAACCGGGTAGAATTTGTGGTAAAACAGAAAGGGACATTCACAAGAAATGTTATCATATGGTATAGAGGATTGCGTGACTTTTTACCGTACATTGCAAACAACGCACGCGGTAAGTATCCG
Organism: Photinus pyralis; assembly: GCF_008802855.1. Taxonomy (NCBI): domain Eukaryota; kingdom Metazoa; phylum Arthropoda; class Insecta; order Coleoptera; family Lampyridae; genus Photinus; species Photinus pyralis. Next base: position 11,797,254 of record NW_022170663.1, read on the forward strand.
AATGTAATGAAATTAGAAAGATAATGGCTGTAAATAATAAATGAACAATCACTAAGAAATGTTACTAAATTACCACGTCTTTTGACATTGTTTATTCATAAATGTCAATTATGGAGCGGAAGTTATTGTGTTTCATTCGATAGGTATTTAATGATTTACAACCGGCATACACCAATAATGTACACTTGGTATTAAGTTATTCAAAGGGTCAACCGCCGTCGGCCCTAAGGGTGATTGCGTATAAGATTGGAAAGTATGGACAGTAACCCAGATTGTGCTACGGAATCTGATAACGTCAATAAAATTTAGTTTTATTTTCTCAACGTTGCAGGAATCCGAGGGGTTGCCGGAAAAACACATTTTCAACGAACACATTCGTCGGAATTAATTTTTCCATTTATTGCATACATAATACGAACTTTATTATGCCGCTGCAGTTATTTTAATCTTTTCATGCATAACTCAACGTGAAAAACTTCACGTAAGAAAGTTTTCTTCCAGCGAGCTTCATTGAGCAATGAGTATTGTAGTGCTTCAGTAGTTATAAAGTTAATTGTTGGGATTTTTCTTTCTTTCGTGTAAAATAACAGTAGGTACGCTAATAAAAAACAAAACAGTTTAAACTCACATTTTATGCTAAAAATTAAATTGACATTTACACAGTATTATTTTCTAAGTTTCAATATCTATTAAAAAGTTTGTTTGTTTAATCATGTACAGGGTGGTTCGTATTGATGGCTCACCATTGGGATCTCCACAGTGTTTGTGACTAAAAAACGCATTTGAAATCTTTAAAATAACCTAGATATCACCAAAAAACAGAAATTGTCGAATTTTGTTTTCATTTTCCCTAGCTTAAACTGTTCTCGTTAGGTACCTTCTGTGGGTACTTTTCTTCAGATAATCTGCATCTGCTACAGGCTACCACCTTCTTATTTCTTATGGACGCCATATTGGATTTTTACGGAATGAGTAGGACCAAAAAAAAAAATGACTTCTCACACTGTATTTTTATCGAGATTTTTATATAAATTTACAAGAAAAATTTCCCTCCACGGGTAACTGGACTTCGCTGTATCAACATGGCTTTGGTCAATTTGCCAGCCTCATCACTGATAAAGTCATCTGTGATCCACACGAGTTTAAGAACGCGGTGCAGCTGTTCGTGGTTCAGATTAACAGTGAAACCTCTGGGTCAGCACATTTTAATTAACACGGGTGGGAGAAGACCGCCATTTTGTTTATTTACAATGGTCAAAACTAATCAATATTGTAGTGATAACTGCTGTAAAAGTAAATACACTTTCAAAAATATCATTTGCAATCAATGTAATTACACCTCTAAGAGCAAGGAAAATTAAAAGCGTCACATTTTATCACGTGACCTTCAAGAAGTTTAAATGTGACTAGTGCAATTATGCAACTTATTATAGAACCATCGGCTAATGATTAACATTTCCAAAGTCTTTAATTCTGGACAGTGCAATTACACAACAAAAAATAGGAGATATATACGTCATTCTTTAACACACTCCGCTTTGAATAAGTTGCTATCACTGCTATCAGTATAATTACACACAATTCAGCGTTCTATAAAGCGTCATCTATTAACACACACCCTGAAAAATTTTATTTCTGATTAGTGTAATTTCCCTTTCTCATGATAATCACGGTATATTCACATTCAAGGAGGTTACGTGCCGTCTGTGCGATTATAGAGATGCCATCACAAATAGTAAAAAAATTTAAATCGTCATTTATTAAAGCACGAAAGCATCGAAAAATATATCTTGTTTAATTTGTGGTCAGTGTAATTATGCCACGAAGAGTAAGGCCATTTTAAAGCACAATCAACGTAAGGGAATGTCAGTACGAATGCTGAATGATAAATTGTAAACTTTATTTGTAATTATAAAATTAAGTTAATTGCGCGTTCAAGTTAATTCCAGACAGCTTCGAGTTCTTAAGTTAAATGCTTTTCAGGTAGGATAGGATTAACGGGTTATATTTTTAAAGTCTCAAAAACTCAATTCAAGGTAGATAAAGGGAAGTGCAGGCAAATTTATTTATTAAAAAAATTCAATTCACATTTAAATAAGTAAAATTTTACTTAAACACTTGCTTGAATAACTGTATATTTATAAACCGCTCCCACTTAATAATAATAATAGTTTATTGCCATGAATAAATTCCTTTACATTGGCATTGTCATGAATGTAGAATAATAATAGAACAAGTTAAAAAGTAATCGTAAACGATTTACATGAAGCGCATTTCCACTTGCATTCATTTCCATTTGTAAGGTGCAACTTCTGTTAAAATCGTAAAAATCCGGCCACAAATATGAAAGATAGCGTTGCAGATGGGCAATCCATTGTTGACGTGCTACTTCAATTTCAGTTTATGAGAAGAATTTCATTTCAATGCTTTTCTAAATAAGACAGTTAATGGTTCCATAGATAAAAAAGTTGGCACTGCGCATACGCAAAATAAAATTTTGAAAGTGGCGCTAGGTTTTCCTTTATTCCAAGTGCCTATGTATCACATTCCATTTAAATTCTTCCATAAATAAAAAAGTTGGCAATGCGCATGCGCAAAGCCAAATTTTGAAACTGGCGTTTGATTTTCCTTTATCCCAAGTGCCTATGTATCAAATTTCATTTAAATTCTTCCATAAAAAAAAAAGTTTGCACTGCGCATGCGCAAAACCAAATTTTGAAATTGGCGTTTGATTTTCCTTTATTCCAAGTGCCTATGTATCAAATTTCATTCAAATACTTTTATAAGTAAAAAAGTTTGCAATTCGGTTTATAAATGGTCGAGATGCGAAAAGGGCACTGTGAATTTTGAATTGATTCGATTCAACTTTTGGCATTGCGTATTATATGGCTAAAGCTATGCCCATATTGAATTTCATGCAATTCAGTTCATAACTAACGGAGATGTAAAAGCGATCGAACATTTCTAAACAAAGTTATCGTTCACACGGACAGATAGATGGACAGACAGACAAAGGAACAGACGGAGAGACCAACCGGCAAGCGACAGATAGCAATGCAAAATTATAAACGGTCTCTAGGATCGTTAATAAACGGCAAAAGTGTAAAATTATGGAACATTTTTGTTTTTTTTATAATAACTTTTTTTGTAAGCGGTACAGAAAAAATTCCTTCCTTGGAACAAGACTCGACACCATAACGAACCAAATAGCGAAAAAAGTAGAACAATAGCTCTTAAGATAAAGAACTAGTAGCGTCGCAAAACGAGCGGACGGACGGACGGACGGACAAAGTGGCCACAATAGCGCATTTTTTTTTTATTTTTGTGGAAATGCGCTAAAAAAAAGACAAACTAAAAACATAAAAAGGACAAACGTTATACATTGAGGAAAATAAGATGTTAGTGTGTCCGGTTTAATTCGCATCTAGCTCGCCCACGGAGTAGTAATTTTTTTCAAGTAGATATAATTTTAAGTTTTTTTTTAACAATTGAATATTCCTTGATTGTTTTATTGCATTTGGTATAGCATTAAATACTTTGATGCAATTATAGTAACAACCTCTCTCATAACGCGTTGTTCGGTGAGTGGGTATGCTCAAATTGTCACCATTCCTTGTACTCATTGCGCTCGCCATTTGTAAATTTCCTAAAAGAAGACAACCACATCGAAGTTTTTTCAATAATTTAAAACGGGCGTTCGTAGGAGCAAATGATCATATCTGGGTTTACCAATCAAATGCACACGACCGTAGCAAAAGCCCTAATATTGATCTGTGCGGTACGCTAAGGGTAATGAGACGTTTATTGGAGAGATTATTAATCCACTGCACATAATGGTACCCATTCTACAAATAGAATATGATTAGATCTATACTGTCGCTAAAGAAATGGAAAGTTTTTAATTTCACTATTAATATACGGAGAGACAAATGCAATCTGTGATTTAGGATTACCTCCACGTTGGTTGCGCCAATGATGTTGATTTTTCTACTAACTCGTTGACTTATAGTTGCCCCTTTGGTTATAGCTCATTCATTGTATAAAACTTACCTTTTTTGCTTTGCTGATTTGTGGTAAATTAATAATATCGTATTGGTATATCCAACAATTAATCTGGGTAGATTTATGATAAGAAAATTTGGGAACGTTACGCTCAGTTAAAGCGTCAATTTGAAAACCCCCATCAAGAGTAAAATCGATAAGTTACCTGAATTATATCTTTAAATCAATAAATACTGTCAAAGGCAGATAATACATCGTCTCCTTATTAATACTTATGCAAATGTTAAATCTTACAATATAAACAATTCTATGTAAGATTGGAATCCTAGTGAAAAATCTATCTTAAATTTTTTTCAGAGAAACAACGCAATTCAGTTTAATTTAATATAGTGTAACGTGCTCTTCGGCGCGACAACTCAGGGGGTAGGAGTGGGTTACAACAAACTAATGACATATACAATATATACAGGGCGCCACGCCGTTTGGGACCAATAAACGGAGTAACGGCGAATCTCCGGGGAAGACTAAATCAAACAGCTATTCGGAAGACACTCGGATACGTTAGCATATATATATTTAATTACAAAACATGCGATGGACGACTACAATATAATATAACAAATCCTGTGATAGCTTACAGACTAACATACAATACAAACACCCTCGCATCCACGCAACCACTCAGCAACGCTCACCCTTATGGTCAGATGGTAGGTATGGTAGAGATGAGATGGTTCCGCTTCCGGTGAGTATCTATTGTGATTACAGATGAACTAGATCCTATGTTGGGGTTGCAGGTGGTGCAGCAGGTACAGGCAAGACGGCCAGGAGCTAGCGAATAATCCCAGTACTCAGTCACGTTGATGGCAGCGTTCGTAAGCCGATGGAGTGACTGATTTAAACGGTTAGCCAATTTCCAACCGTAATAATGAGGTATCCCCTAAACCGGAGTCTCTATGAGACTCCGTCCCCACAAATCCGAGCCCAATCCTTTCCAGTTTGTGAGGAATGTCAATAATACAGCTATCCGTCTAATATAGGTAATTGCGACTAAATTACTGCTTACTTAATTGCTTGGTGAACGCAATTACACTTCAAATACGACGTGCTTGAGTAGACCTCACGTTCAAATAAAAAAAATCAAAAATGTGTATGCTTTACAATGCCCGCCTGCACTTGGCGATAAGCAATTTAGTTTAGCGAAGTTTTCTTTATATACATACAGGCTGTTCCACAATACGCACACCAAATCTTAATTAATAACGTCACAATAGGTAGAATGGAAGTCATACATTATCTCAAACCAGCTGGTGTAACTGTGACGTCACAGGAAAATGCAGATAAACGACCCTGATTTTCAACATAATTATAGAAATGTAAAATGGCGACAAAGGCAGGATTATGACGACAAAGGCCTCCTTCCAATCTTGCGGCCTTTTCACACTAATGCTCATGGTTTGAATGCTTCATAAATAGTATCAGTATTTTAACTTATATAACTTAATAATTAGACGCCACATACATAAAGCTCGCCTTGCCTCCAGTGACCTTAGAGACATTGGTGGTCATACGATGGTGTCATTTTCTATTCCTAGTTGAGAGATCCGCCATGTTTTGGGCAAATTCACCAGATTGGTGGAAATTAACCGGGAAACCAGGGTGATGAATTTATCTTGTTGGACACAATTGTGGTAGAATTCATAGCAAAATCTATTAATTCGGTTAGACCAATCAACTCAATGATTAATTGGAAAAAACATGGTCGACCTGGAACTTCCTAAAATTCCAAAGAATTTATTACATAACTTTTGAGTAACCTGAAATAAATCTTGGCACACATAGAAAAAAATCTGACACGAAAGCTCTATCTGAGTCGCATAATGTATTCGAATGAACACATTAATTAATTGACACAATTTAGTATTCCAGAACACAATGAAACAAAATTACAACAACATCCCTGCAAGAGAAAAAGCTTAGAAAGCTTGCTTGGACATATTACTCCGCACGCAGGCAGTTGACAAAATAAAATAAGATGTCTTAAAGTTACCTAAATTTTGTTCTTAATAATCCAATTAGTCTGGTCGCTGTACTACCTACACTGCTTCCTTTTTCAACTCAACAAAACCTTTTTTATGTGGATCTCAGGGTAAACTAAAGTCGTTTGAACATCATTCGAATGGCCTAAAAAGCAGTTTCCATAGCAACTATGTGCTACGGGAGGTTTTAAATACCCTTCATGATTTTTTTATACGTCCATAAACAAGAATAAGTTCGGTCTTCTGGCATTTCTAGGCGATTTAATTGACGTTTGTTAATTTTAACTTGAACAGTCTCAAATCGTGTATCATGGGATTCCTTCGGCTAGACTCGTTTACCCTGAAACTCACCCAGGCAATGCCTTTGACCATATTTTCGTTGCAATGCACAGCCTATGTGCTGTATATGGTCCTCGGTTTTCACTTGTTGCTCATACCTTACTCAATGAAATTTTATAGTCAAAAGGGCATTTATAATTTTGCAATCGTTTCCAAAATCTTCTCAGCTTTCAAGGCAATTTAGAGGAAACATTCATACAAATCGCTCCTTAAAAACTATAAATATCGATTATATAGTCAAAAAAAGATTTACCATTTTCGAATCGCTTCCAAAAGCTTTTCGGTCTTCAAGACCATTTAAGGGAACATCTGTTCCAAATTCAACCAAATTGGTAGGATAGTTTTGGCTGAACCTTGTTTACAAGAATAATTCCGCACACACACATACGAACATACAGACTTTTTTGGGACTAGGGTGAGACCGTGAAACGTAAAGATCCGGTGAAATTTCAAAATCGAATTTTAGAGTGAATTTTTTACTAGTGAGCTTAAAATAACGAACCACGATGTCATTCAAAGAAATAGGGCTTACTGCTCGTAATTCAGTGTAACAAGATGTACACTCTTTTCAACCACTTCCACCATAAAATAAATTCCTTTAAAAAATGTAAAATAAATCGGCAATCAACGACGGAACGCACCAAACGTCCCTCCTTCTGCAAAATGAAACGCGCAATTCTTCGAAACATCTTATCTCTTAACAGTAATAAGACACGTGCGTTTATTATGATTCACCTGATAGACTCGTTATCGCAACACCTGATCTATTGAGTCGATTACAAAAGCAATAACATTTAAACAAGAATTACGCAATTACAAAATTTCTAAAAAGAATAGGCAACACTGACAAACAAATTCTAATGTAACGCACTAATGTGCTTAACTCGTAAATAATTTACCAGAATTACTTAATAAATTGAAATATTCTCATATGTACAGGATAGAGTGCCGCCGTTCAGATGGAGTACATGACCACATATCTGCCCTTCCACTTAACCCCTCTAAATTTCAATTACGTAACAACAAAGTGAAATGAAACTAAGTACACAATGACTGACTGACTTCGCAGCATGTGATCAATTTACGTATGGGAATGACGACTGAAGCAATGACTAACTAATTCAACATTGACGAAATACTCATTGAAAACGTCAGCGCTTACATGCGGTATACCTTTGATCATACCATTATCCTCATTTTGTCGGTATTTTTAGTGCACTTTCACTTTCAAAAAATAAAAAGTGCACCTTTACGCTCATTATGTCTGTCTGTCTGTCTGTCTGAGTCACAAAGGCTCCGGAACTACACCACTTACAGACTTGGTATTGGTGTCATTCGATCAGTCATGTTTGTATTCTCGTTAGGACATAAAATGTCCATAAAGGCTATTAAAATCGAAAAAACAAATTTGAAAGTGCACTCTTCGCCTCTTTCTCACAAGCGGCTTAACGAATTTTTTTTATAATTCGCCACATCATTTTATTCTGATTTTAATTCACGTTCACCTTGTTCTTATTGATTTTCACCCAATAAGGCAAGAATTGACTTTACAAATTTAAAGAATCGCCCATCCTTTTTAAATTCGCACAATGAACGCACTTTCTCACGCATGGTGTGTAATACGGAGTATAATGGGCTATTGCATAAGAAGGGGTTGAAATTTCTCTTCGTTTTGAAATTCTGCACTGTTCACAATAAAATGAATTATTGTTTGCCGTCAGATAGTCAGTTCTTTATAAAATTCTACTTTTCTTGGTAGTTTTTCTTACTGCAGATTTTTTCTTTTGGTTCTCTGAAATTTAACTTTAAAAAATTCTAAATCTCCTTTCCATTCACCAGCAAAGAGAACAACACTAAACGGTCATATAACTGGTATATTGATAGTAAATTAAATTTTTCAAATATAAATAGCTTAATTTGGTGTGAATAATACATATTTATACATACACACGCAAACAATTTTTTATTCACTTTTTATATAAAAATTTAATTTCTAAGAACGTGCTTTTCGTACACTCTGTTTAATAAACTTTGTTACTGTTGAATATAATTGAAAAAATCCTCAGTAAGCACCTGCACAAAGACGTCTCTCACAATTAGACTGATTGAACTAAGTTTACTATTATACCGAAAGTTTTAGTTCCAATTTCGCCACTTGATAGAGTTTTAATAAATCTCACGCGATTTGATGACGACGAAAAGATTTTGATGAATGTGTTCGGCCGGCAGATTTACCTTCGTATTCAAACAAAGTCTTTATTTATTTAGGTTTGCAACTCGGTTTAACTTATAACAGTAATTCCGTGTATATATTATGCCGCCAATTTACTGTATAGGTACAATACTCAATAAATTTACATTTCTTGAACGGCCCTTGTTCAGAAGCTAAATAAGTATTCAAATCTTTCACACCGAAAATCTAAATTCCCTTTTTCAACCGAAGTGACTCGCGACCTCTCCTCGCTCGTCGAGAGATTTTAGCTAGCTACCTGATAATTCAACCCTGAATGATCCCCTCTTTAGTTACTGAGTACACCCACAAATGGCAAATCATTCAATATGGCTCTGTCTAAATAGTCTATTGGTTAGTGCCTCTTGTACTACCAATCACACGCGGTTCTTAAGGTCGTTAATAATTTTAAAAAATTAAGTTAAGGAGTTTCCATGGTGACCTTTTCTCATGTTTATTCAGAAATGAAATCTATTGCTTCTGAAATGAATGTAATTCACGACTTTGAGACACTGAAACCTTTCGATGCCATCAAAAAGAACTCATTGACAAAAACTCGAATTGTTCCTCGCTCTGCAATCATCAAACTAATTACTTTACGTTGCATCACGAATATGGTTATATTCGTTTGGAAAATAATTTCAACTATTAACTTTTTACGTCCAATAAAAAAATTTCCACTTTACGTTTTTTTTCCAAAATATAAATTCAAAGAAAAACGTACCCTTACGGAAGTTGAAGCAATTTAAACGAACGCTTCCTTATTACACTCGAACCTTTTTGGGGGGAACGAATTGTTAGCCCAGTTACGTTGCGTGAGAGTCTCGTAAAGGTTTGAGCACCCTACCATCTTTGATGGTCTATGCTGTTTATGGGTAGGTGCCTGTTACCACATTCGAAGTAATAATTTTGCAATTTGTCTGACAAACATAATTGTTTACGAAGTAAATATTAAAATAGTAGTTATGTTACGGTCATTCTAAGAAGATATATTTAGTTTATCAGTTTTTGCACTTTTCGTATTTCGCGAACCCTGATTCTGATATTATGTCTCATAAAAAGATAGTTGCAACGGTCGAGGGGAACAATGGCCGTTTTTAATAAATGTTAACTTTTAAATACTTTGTACTGAGCAGTTCCTATCCGTCTTTAACAAGATTATATGGCCCAGTATAAGCTTTAATAAAGTAAACTCATAAACATTATCGATAAAAGGTCCACCCTTATGGAGTTATTAAGCTGAGATTTTATAGCATGTGGGCATTAGGAAATAATTGGACGCTTTTATCTAATATTAAGGTTTTGATATATAAAAGGAGTTTTATTAATAATTTTAACAACTTGGTTGTGGTGTGCATGTTAATGTGTAAGTCCATGGAGTTGCTATTATTATTATTATTATTATTTTATTAAAACGTTGTGTCTACTACAAATAAAACCAACGAGGGGTTGAACCTAACCTAAATTTTTTTTTTCCCTACACACAGAACGTTACTATTTACGTGTTTACAAATCCAACACTCCGCCCCACTTTAACTCTCCGCCCCGATTAACACTGCAAAGCACTTCGCCAATGCACCACTGATCTTTAAAACTGTCCATTTTATTCATGCCTTTATGCCACGAGAAAGTTATTAAGATTTTGCTTTTAATGCCCTTTAGGTAGCCATCCCGAAGGGACGTTGGATGCGTGTCGTTTTTCATGGCGGTGATTAATTGAACATATATATAAAACTTTGCAGAATTAGTCAGAAAATTGATTAAAATATCACTGCGGTTGTTCTCTTTTACTCCACATAACGCGTCAACTAGTGATAGTCTTCTACCTTGCCAGATGTTACTTGCCCATGCGATAACAAGGCCCCAAATTTCTTTGGCTAAAGGACATTCTATTATCATATGCCAAGCGTTAGCTGTGATCTTTTCGCAAACCTGGCAGTTCTCAGTAACCCTGATGTTTGCTTTGAGCAGATAGGTCGGATCTGCTAATCTGTTTTTCGCAAACCGCCAGCTAATTTCTGCCATTGAACCAGATGTACAGCAGTTGAAAAATGATGACCAGTTAGTATCGTTCTCGGTCCAGTGATTACTTAAGCATTTGTCGGAAGTCCTTTGAAAGTACTCAGCCATGATTAGGTTTTGTAGCTTTCTTCTGTTGCTTTTATTCAGAGTTAATGTGGTGCCTCCATGCTTCTTCGGTTTCGTGAACAGACACGTTTCCAACATTACCTATATAACAATAACCATCAGTGCAACAATAAAACCCCTTTTTGTGCTTAATATTATCAAGATAAGGAAGGAAAAATATTATTATTAACCACGATCACAAAACTGAATGTAACAAATTGCTTGAGTGTGATTGCATATAACCCACAAGGAGCAGAAATAGTTAATAATACACGCTAAACTTTATCTCCTTGTTGAGGATCGATTCTCGCTATCAAATTCCAGAAAATGGCCGCTCATTATTAGCAGGTGGAAAATATGTCAAAGGTGTTGGCACTCAATCCAAGGTTATCAATTGCAAACTTGTACGTCGACAAAATGGTACGTAAAGCGTCTCCGCACTTAAAGTGGTCAATTAAAACTAGATTGTGAACTAACACTTGACCCCAGAAATAAAACCCTAAAAGAAAATCAAAGGTAACCCCTCTTTCTTGATAAACTAATACTTAAATAAAAGCATTAATTATAGATGAATGTAACAATCGTCCATGGAAATATTGTGCTTACGATAACAAGATAAAAAACGCAATTATATCCTCCCTTTGGAGTTTTTAGGTGAATTCGTTTACTAATTATTCCATCTCTATTTGAATACTATATTAGACAGTCCTAAATATGTATGACTATAAACTTGTACAGGAACATACATTTGGCATTATCTAAATACGCTTAAAATAAAGACTTTTGGCGTTTGTCCAACAACATTTGTCACGTAGGCGAAAAACACGTCGGTAAACGGATTGATGATTTATAATTTGTACATCCGGAAAGCTCGACGTATCTAAATAGCTTAACGAAATGATTAACGGATCTACAAATTACCTTCGAAATAGTTTCTGTAAGGTCCGAACAATTTCATTAAAAATATCATTCTATGGGGAGGGTAATTATAAGTTGCGATCTTAAATGGAAAAGCATAATTATACACTGTACGATGTAATTAAGTTTTGTAAGGAAGGCTTTGATTGATTTTCTGAAAAGCTTTCAAGACCGAACACCACAATTTTAATTGCAAGCGTAAAGTTTCTACTTATTTTCAGATTATGAATGATAGGTAGGTATGCGATACGAGACCGACTGATCAACTTTTATGTAAACGGGTGCCTTGTATTATTAACTTAACATTTAAGAATCTCGTGGGTCGTTTTTATTGTAGGTAGATACAGAACAGCGCTCCGGGCTGATTTTAAATATCTACCACGCGCTCACCCCACATCAATTTGGTTTATTTCATAAAATGAGTTTACCTTTCAAAGTTAATCGACATATTCAAATGTGGAAACGTGGAAAACGTGTGATTATAAAAAATATGGACTACGTCGGATTAAATTTAATTGCATTTCCCCTCGACAACTTTAAAAACTATCAAATCCGAGGTCTCAATTCGTAAGAAATTCGTCCTAAAAGTTCTGTTTATAATTAAATCAAAACGCTTGGATTACCGGAGAGGTTAAAGGAAATTGCTTTTAAATGTCTAAATATCTATCGTTTCCGTTTCGTTTTTCAGCAGTTATTTTGGTGACAATTGACAATGAACGCTTCTTTCTTACAATCGAACCCTTGACAATGCCACCTCTCTATAGGGATCAAATCGAATGGAACTGGAAAATATTTTCGTCCTTTTTATTTATTTCTCCCTGCCTTTTGACATCAATGCTTTATTGTTCAGAATTCTAATGAATAAAACGATCCTCTGCGATCGAAAGTGGTCGCTAGCGAATTTTATAACGGATTCAATTTCTTTCTTTTTTTTAATTAAATTTGTAAAATGGGAAGAAAATTTCTTTGAATTAACCTACTTTAACACCTTTAATTTAAAAGAATTAGCATTTCGTATACATATTCAGACTAACATACAGTATTAGTGAAAGATTGGGAAGAGCTTACTAGGTACTTTAAAAGGTCCTCGAGGTTGCTTACGCTTAGTAAAATATCCTTGGCCTGTGAAAAAGAAAATTGTTAACAAAATTGACCTTAAGCGATTAGTTCTCCGAGGGCCCCGCTATTTCAAAAAAGATCACGATGCTATCTAGGGAATGGCCACTTGTTTTTTAGGTTCAATTGAATACCTCAAAGGAATCTCTACGCTGTTTGAAATAAGCAAGTGTTCTTTTCTTGGTAAAGCAAAAATGAGATACCTAACAGTGGTCTAATATAGCTAAACCCTTAGTTTACTTTCCCGTTTTCGTGTTTGTGGATAAAAGATCCCTAATCTTAAGTTAATACAAACGGTTCTTTAAAATAAAAACATAAACACCGCTTAACTCTTCTGTTGCAACCTAATATGTTGGTATGTTCTTAGAAACAGAAAAGCTCTTAGCATCATCTGATATCATAAGCACCTATTTTTTCTTTTCTTCAGAAGAAATAGATTCCCGTAGAGAAACCAAATATTATGCTGTAACGGCTTAGTCACAGTTACTTCCATAACACATTTTAATCTCTACGGCACTGGTACAAATTTTACTGTAAAAATTACTTCTTTCTAATGGAAATCACAATTCTTCTCTCGGGATCACATTTCAAGTCTAATTAATTATCTAGAATTTTTAATATTTGTAGTTAATTAAACACCTGGTACATCTTCATATTCAAAAGATATACATACCTCTGGATGCTAAATACAATTTATCCCACACAAAAGAATGGTATCCATAAAAAAATTCACTTCACAAATAACGTGAAAAAATCACCAAAATCTTTTGTTTGGGTTCGCTTATCATTCATAAAAAATAATATACAAATCTGTTCACGGAATAAACTTTCGTAGGTCGACCTCTTCGGGAATGTTAAATTGACTTTGAGCATATATTGTTATCCAAAATTTCCAAAACGACCGAGTCATGTTTTTATACAATGCAAAAATTTGAAACAACCTACACGTATCGATGAGTCGAAGTTTTCTCCAAATTACCTACAGTCGATTTTCTCGTTTTAAAAGGTAGCAGCCAGTGGCGAAACTACAATGCCTCAAAGGTACGCAATGAAGACGGGCCCCGACTTAAAAGGGGCCCTAGCAAAAATGTACAAAAAATTTAATTCGTTTATACAAAATTCTGAACAAAATTGAAAATGTCCCGAACTGCTTCAGTGGTATGCTTCTATCAATTATTTATATATTTTCCGTTACTAAAGGAAAAGATAAAACGTAAAAAAGGGTAATGCAAATGCGAAGGATCATTTACAATTACAGTCCGAAGAAAATTCTGAATCATTGTTCACGAAGGGTAAGTATAAGTGACAAATTTGGAGCAATATCTGCAATATACAAAAATTGAATTTGAATAATTTAATTTTCTGACTTTAATCTAATTAAAAATTTTATATGCTCAAAAGTAGCCAATCGATTTAAAAGCAACTCCTTTCCCAATTATGAAAAATTCCGAAGTCTCTTACATAAAGTAAATGAAATACTTTGTTAATTGGCGAGACCTTCTCTAATCCAGAAGATATCTAGAGGTCCTGGATACGGTACCCTTGGACTGAAGTTGTATTTCGGGATCAATGCCGCTAAGTAATTTTGACCTCTGCATGGACGAAACAGTTAAAAACATTAAAAAAAGGCAGATTCATACACAAAGAATTGAAGTCGCTAATCAAACTAAACGAGTTTAAACATCAAAAGAACTGGCCAATATTAAATAAATAAGGATAAAATTTGAAGTGAAACAATTAAATAACAAACAAGTTCAAGGGTTACCTACCCCTAGTTACAAATAGTTGAAGTCAATACAAGTCACAATAAAACGAATAGTTTTTACAATTAAAATTAGGTACATTATTAACCTTTTGTTATGGCACAAATATTAATGAAGCTTGACAATTAAAGATCGAACTAAATCAACTGGACTCTGACTGAACGCAACTAACAATAAATAAAAAAATAAAAATATTGTAAAGTTGTGACGGTAGCTTCTACTTTGGATTTTTTCAGTTTACTCGCAGAAATACATAAAGTACAATTTTTAAAGCCGAAAAAAATATCAAGGTTCTAAAGTGTTTTCCCAAACAAGTTCATAGTCTCGGTTTAGTATCAAATACATCCGTGTTAATGGAGATATACTCTTTCATTTGTGATCACGCACGAGATAAATGGAGCGTACGGAATTGCGGAATTAGGAGGTTTGAGGAATGTGTGGGAGAAGATTTAAGACTTTGATCTTTTTCGGGAGGAGTTTTTTTAATATCAAATGAATAATTTAAGTTGTAAGTTAAAAAAAGTTTAATTTAAAAAAAAAAATTGGGAACAGTAAAATTTTGACCTCATTCACTAAATTTTGTGCTAGTTAAAAACGTGCACCAAGTGAAGAAAGTTCCTGGTCTGGTCAGTAATAACATTTACACAACTCCGAACGATTCGTTATCTTCAACGTTAGCCCCGGAGTCTGCAATTTCAATTCTCAATTTTCAGTCTAGTCAACACCGGAGAGGTATAAGCAGTCTTCCATTGCACCGAAAACACCTAGCTCGTTAAGGATCCGAAGGTAAACGTCCATTTCAAGAAGTTTGTTTTTATCAATATATTTGCGTTAATATCACGTTGGAAGTGTTATTGTTTACGAACCAGGAAGGTGGAACCAAACCAAAATTACAGCTTCAAGTGAAAAGGGAGAGGAGCAGTTTGGGTCTCCATTAGTGTTCTTGTAATAATTACTTATTTACTCTATCATAAATCAGGTATTGAATACAAAAAAGGGGTTGCAACCCCATGAAATAGGAGAGCCTATTTCAAAGTGCTCCTTAATATTACACAATATATTACCGTAATTGAATCAGAAAATTTCCGGTGGCGAAAATGTTAATATATACCAAAATGACAATTTCCTTTTTAAATTAAATTCCTAACAAAATTTACGTAGAGCTTAAATTCGGTATAAAACAGTTATTAAATAGAGCACCCTTTTAAAATGCGATAAAAAATGTGTTTACTGAACCTGTTTACACATATAAAAAGATATTAATCGAAACGTATATACAATATTTATATCCATATATACGCTCCTCGCTGTTTATTTCCGAAAAAAAGGGCGAACCACTGACGCAACGGCCGGGTACGACACATTTTTCTGCCTTATATCGCATTTATTTCCTGTAATTTACGGCTGAAATATTCGCTTCCGTGCCGTTGTATCGATTGGTATATTTTTTCTCGAACGAAGGTAGTTTGTTGATTGAACGATGTTAAACGTGGCACTAAGAGGGCGCGTGTTGGTGCGTTGAATTGCACAAGGAGGACAGCATTTTAAGTCACATTTTTATTGACTTTCCTAAAATATAGCAAAAATATCTCCTAATATCGCTCTCATTTCCACACTAAACTGTTAATCGGATTGCAAAAGTGTTAAAATTTAGCAGTAGCTGTTCCGCCTGAAGGAACACAAGCAAAAAAACCTCAAAAATACACACTTGGAAAGAAATTTTATTACCAATACCTTTGCACGCCTCCTCGGGGGAGGAAACCCAAGATCGTTATAAACTATTAAATCAATAATGTACGTATCTTTTGCGGCGCTTATTTATGAATACAACCGACCTAAAGAAAGAAGTTCGAAAATTATTCACAGTTTGAAAGTGTCGGTACACTTTTAGTCCAGGCTATATAATATTTTTTAACAAAAAAATTAGTTACCGGTTCAAACCGGGTTTTTCATGCTGGTGAAATGATTAGAAATTGGGGAAAAATAATTAAAACAGCTTAATTTTTCCGCGGGTGAAATCGCGCGGTTTGAAAGGAGTGGATACTGGTATTTTGCAATTTGTGACAAAACTATTAATTCTAGGCGAAAATATTCAATATAAAAGTCATAGAGAATAAAAAATGAACAACTTTTGTATCTGTACTATTTACACATAACCTCCAAATTTTCCTAGAAAAACCGGAACAACCTTTTTTTTGATTTCATTCTTATTTTTACGAAAAAAAGTCGTAGGGATTTGAAATTTGGAGAAAAGATAGCTTGTTTTATGATAAAAAACTTAAAAAACCACCTCTTTTTCAAGGGGATGAAAAATCTATTTTTTTTCCTCGCACAAAGGTACGTGGGGTAGCAAAATTTTCGGGAAGACTTATATTTTAATCAACAAAAATTAAAAAATATTATTCGTATAACAAAAATTCGAGAAAATCGTCAAAAACTGGAAAACAGTTTTAAGATATACACGGTTTTTGACATGATAAATCAACGTGTTGGATGTTAATAAAGATTTTTTCCAAATCTGTCTTCTTGCTTCTCTTTAATGTTTGCTTAAATACCCTCATTTGTTATCTTATATGTTCAATTGTTTTAGTTTTAGTTTTATTCCTGATGCAATTACGTTGGGCCTGTTGATAAACTTGCAAAATCTGCAATAAGAACAATAGTTTTACAGGCCAAAGCAAATGTTTTGAGATGTAAAACCTGGAATAAACTTCGTGAGAATTTTATTCATAATTCCTGTAAGTTAACGATCAACAGGCCCAGCTTAATCCCATCAGCTGTAAAATAGGCACGAAGAAGAGTTAGTGAACAAAAAGAAATTGTCCGGGAAGAATTTACTTCGAATTGCTTTTATGGCGGTAAAAATGCAGAAAAAAGAAATAATAAAAATGTTTTAATTAAGGCAGTTGGGCACTAGGAAAGAAAAGCAAATATTTAGCAACATTAAAGAGGAGAGAGAAGACAGATTTCAAAAACTTTTTATTAGCGCGGATCCAAGACATTAATTCAGTTGCAAAAAAAAAACTATTCACCTACTATGTCAAAAACGGTATATCTTACGACTGTTCCTCCAGTTTTTGCCGATTTTCTTAAAATTTTTCTATTGGAATAATATTTTTTATTTTTGATTATTAAAATGTAAGTCCTGACGAAAATTTTACTACCCCCGCGCACCTCTGTGCGATGAAAAAAAATAGATTTTTCATCCCCTTGAAGAAGAGGTGGTTTTTTTTACAGAAATCGTGAGATCTTAGAAACGTTTCAACTTTACAGGCCCAAAAAAATTATCTCCTTTTTTATCATAAAACAAGCTATGTTTCCAAATTTCAAACCCTTACGACTTTTTTCGCAAAAATAAGAATAAAAACGAAAAAAACAGTTTTTCCGGTTTTTCTAGGAAAATTGGTTATCTGAAAATAGTGCAGATACAAAAGTTTCTCATTTTTTTAATCTCTATAACTTTTGCATTAAACATTTTTGTCTAAAATTAATAGTTTTGCCACAATTTGCAAAACACCACTTTCCACCCCTTTCAACACCCGGGATTTCACCCGCGGAAAAAATTCAGCTGTTTTAATTATTTTTTCCCAATTTCTAATCATTTTGCCTGCGTGACCACCCCGGTTTCGCCCGGTAACATAAATCACTGTAAAGTTTCTGACAATTTTGAATTTAATTAATTAATGTGGTTTACTACTTGGACTCGAACCTCACAGGTTGTGAGTTTGAATCCCAAAACGTGCCAGTCTTTAATTACACTGAACATCCCCTGGGGAGTGCCACCCATACGATAACTAACTAACTATCAAAACAAAACAACTTTTACTTTTAGAATTCTGATTATTTTCCTCATACAAGTCTGGCTCCTGTTATAATCAAAAATCTCAATTTTGTCTTTAAATTAATAATAATCTGGGAGGCTCTGTCGCTACGATTAACTTCTGAAAATTCCAAAGAGTCAAAAAAATCCTTATCACAAGCTATCATCTACCCTCCCATAAAGTATGTAAACTTGACCAGACGTTCTTTACACAACTTTTCCACCCTTAAATTAAGGACCAAAACCTATAATTACAAAACCCTTTTATGACAAACAAAACCATTGGAGTTATTGGTTTTTGGTGAATTTACCAACCGATCCCTCTTAAATAGGTCGGGATTTCGCTTCAACAGTCGGACACGATCGCCTAAATACCGTAAACCATTCGTGCCAGAGGAAAAATCCTATCATCCCTAATCTGAAACTTCAATATCTTTTTCTTAACCTATTCTAAGTCTGTACAATTATAATCATAACAACTGTACAATGTGTCCAAATCTCTTATTTATTACATAGGGACCTATTTATTACATAAGGACACTAACTAAGTCGCCCTTGTCTTTGTTCGAGGGTGTGGATTTCTTAAAAATCCTCGGTGATGTATGGACCTCCGCTGAAAGTACCTGATTCTTATCTTCATCCAGGAAAATTAAAATTAAGTTGTGCCTCCTGGTATGAATACTCTTCGAAATGTCGATATTACCGATACTGATCCCCATTTCCTTGTTTGTCTTGCATACTGGTGATCTTGCCCTCAAACTATAAAATTGTAATTAGGGCCCTTTTCTTCACTCTTTAAAATTCTTAAACATTTTTCGTAAGTTTAGCGGGCGATATTTGCAATATGTACAAGATGGTACCCGAAATATTCGCGGCGAGCGCGGGTGCGGGTCTCCTGGATGGTGGAGCGCGGCTCGAAGTTGAGCTGGCAAGGCGAATTGCTTCTGCAGGCGGCGCGGAGAGCTGGTTTATTACTTGAGGTGCCGTCGAAACAGGAATTTGTTGGAAAAGTTCGGAGCCCTGCTTTTAAACGTTTGCGGCCAGGGACGCTAGGCTCTCATCGGTTGCCCGTTTTGACCAATGAGGGCGCAGCACCTTTTAGTTTGCGCGTCGCCACATTATTCCCCCTCCAGCGCAACGGTATATAAGGTAAACTTTTTGGGAAAATTTTCGTGTCTTCCGAACCTGATTTGTTGATGCGAAGAGTGGACATCGTTTGAAGATGATGCAGTTACCTCGGCAGCAAATGGCCCTACTCTTTCGGACGGTTCTACGGTTGGCACCGTACTTTTTGGCGACATCCCTATCCGAGCGAGAGTCTTGGGGTTGATTGACCTCAACACCTTCCGGTTCAGCTGCCGATCCAATGTTCCAGCACGACATTTGCTCCAGATTACACTATTACGATCACGAAACCGCGGTGGTCACCTTTTTCGCTGTCAAAACATTCCAAATCTGACCACTAGAGGCGCTGTTGTAGAATAAACAAGGTGTTCGGATTTTAAGTGAACCAGACTTTAGTAATGGAACGGTACAAAAACAAAGAGGGAAATTGTATCTTTCTGGTAGACCTGCAATAACATTTGTCCTTGCTAAATTTTAAAAACAACGTAATGGTCTTGGCGTTAACCAGGGTGTCTTAAATTGAGTAGGATAACATGGCTATCTTTGTTATTATTGTACTTACAGATTCGGTTAAATTGGCAAAGTTGTGTAGTTTGAAAATCGCCATTTTTAAAAAGTTAAAATATTGTAGTAACAAAGAGAGCTATCGAAAAAAGTTTCAAATAAAAGTTGCAACATTCGATGGGATAAAATCAATGGGTGTAGAAAATTTTTTCAAAATGGCGGTTTTGGAGATATTGACAACTCCTTTATTTTAAATGGACGCCATATTGCGTTTTTACGTCACTCGATAGAGAAAACAATTACAAAATTTGTGATACTAAACACTTAATATTTGATTTGAGAATCTACCTTGCATTTTTGCCTGAAAGTTTCTATCACATTCTGGCATAAGAAATACATTGTAAACTTCGAAGCAAAAATGCAAGGTTGAGTCCTAAATCAAATACTAAGTGTTCAGTATCACTGGTTTTGTTTATTCTCTATCGAGTGACGTAATAATCCAATATGGCGTCTATTTAAAATAAGGAAGTTGACGTCAATATCTCGAAAACCGCCATTTTGAAAAAAAAATCGTTCTACTTCCATTGAATTTATCCCATTATTTTGTAACTTTTATGTGCAACTTTTTTCGATAGCCCTCTTTGTTACTAAAATATTTGAACTTTACAAAAATGGCGATTTTCATTTTTTGCAATATCTAGGAAACAATTGATTTTTTTTTTAATATCGCATCGGTATATCCAGCAGCATCAAAAACTACACAATTTTGCCAATTTAACCGAATGTGTAAGTATAATAATAAGAACGATCGCCATGTTGTCCTACTCAAATTTAAGACACCCTGTATATTCTTCGATTTAATGCCGTTTCTGGGGGTCAGATCTTATGATCTTTTGAATTTTAGGATTCCACAGGCAAGTCGTGTTCTTCTGGTAACATGGGACAATTTTTATCCTTGCTTTTCTCCTTTCTACAGGCCAAAAAGGAAGAAATCGTGTCTTTCTGTTAGATTTGTGAAAAATTTTATCCTCTTTAAATTTCAAAAAGTTCTATTCCTATCTTAGTGGTAAGATCCGATTCCATTTACTAACGTGTATTCCTCTTCCAGCGGGGTGATTAAGAGATTAATAAATATTATTGTTCTCTTTCCTTATCCATTATTCCTTGAGGGAAAGAAACTTTAACAATAGCGAACTGAGGTGTCCGAGTGCAAGGAGAAAATCCGCTGTGTCCGTAGTAAAATATTCGGAAAGTCAATTTATAAGAGTTTTAAAATATTACCAATATAAGGACCGGTAGGTCAATAAAGTGCAGACAATAAACATTGCCCTTTGGAAATAAACAAGAAGCGATTCAACTTTAACAGTGCCTTTTATTTGTAAAAACTTCAAACGCGAATTGCGGATGGTCGGAACGTCGGAGGTGGGCACCGACAAAGGGAATATAGTAGCCCTCGACAAGATCTTACTGATCTGCCATACAAAAATGCGCTAAAGTTCCTTCGATCTGAAGGGCTTAACGTGCATGTTCTAGTATAGCAAAAATTTCAAAATGTCTGCAATAAAAGAAGTCTGTAATGAGAGAGACGCTTCTTAACAAAGAAACTGGAAAACGGAAAATTCCATTTTGTAGGTGATTTGAATTAAAAATCTCTTTTTTGTTTGAAGATGAAGACATGAAGCATAATTTCTGAGAACATCCTGAGGCGGAGAACCCATAGCTGGAGCAATTTCAATAATAACTGAAGCCGTATTGCGGTATGGTCCGTATGGACCGTCTGTGTAGCTCACTGGTAGAACGTTGGGCTACATAGTCGGGAGGTCGGGTGTTCGAACCTGGCTTGAGGTGAATTTTTCATTGGTGGCAGAGATGGGAATTTCATTAAATCAGTTTCGAGCATTCTGCGGACTACTCCGTATTAAGACCTTTTGCAGGAGCACTTCTAAAAAGCATTAGGGACTAGAACAAGAGGAGGACAATAAATAATAAATAAATAAATGGTAATTCATTGCAGTACCTTTACACCACACTTCACAATGTGGCCGTGTAATGAAACAACTAACGGAAAGTAATAATTTTTCTTTCTAAAACATCACCAGCACCACCTCGCTTAATCCCTTTTAGGTGTATTTCCGATGTCGAAATTAAATTTCAACTAAAATTAAAATTATAGGATTTGAAATCTTAATCACGAGACCATAAAATGGGGGAGCCGTGTAAAATGAATGCTTCACAACAGCAATTACAAAACTGTGAAGCGTTTATTATTTCTGTTTTCAAAATATAATGGATGGCTTTACAGCTGTCGTTATATCAGTCAGCGTATTGCGCCGTTTCATTCGTTGTCGTTCGCGGCTAACCTGCGGATAATGAAATAGGAAAACGATTGCGCCCGTAATTAATTACGATGCCGTAACCTGCCACAGATTCAATTCATCAAGGCGTTTTCTAAAACATTTGTCATCTTGAAAATGTCCGACGACCGAAATAAAAGGCCAAAACGTTGCGCGATTTAGTATATATTGACTGTCCGTTCTGATTTCCGATGGTGTAAGTTTGGTATTGGAACGGATCTGATTTATATTCCGATCCAGTCCAACTTTACCTTGCTGTAATTTCGAGAAAAATGTTCTCAAACGATTTAATTTTTGAAGTTATTGATTTCAAGTAAAAATCAAAACTTGATTGCTAACGTAGAAAACCTCGCCTGCTGAACACTAATTCTTTCTTGCGAAAAGATTTAATGAAACTACTCTATGATTCTTAAACGGTTTTAAAATAGGAACGAAGCTCTTTTACACTGCAGCATAAAAGTAGTATAGCTCTGCAAAGCTATAACCTTCTATCTGCAAACTACAGGTTCCAATAAAGTAATGCGGTCGGAAAACCTCAGTGATAATCTTGTATATGTGCCGTTTAACCCGAACAATTTTACTACCCCGTAGAATTTGACACAAAGTTTTCAATTTCAGCGATGCGTATACTGTTCTGTAAACAAGATCTTGTAGACGATATTTCGGTCTAAACACAAAAAATAATGACGAGGCGTGTTGTTATGAGATTATATCAAAGTTAATAAGTAAATCTAGGGGGTTATTTACAAATACACAAAGTTGGTGTATTTTACTTGCATTTGTGTTTCAGTATTTGTTTTTCCTTTTAGAATTGTTTGTTATTGCGTAGTTTTTGTTTTAAACTTTTTCGCTTTTGTAAATTATTCCATTTAGATAGAATACTTTAATTAAGACACATCTGGTCAAAGTTGCGTACTTTTTGGGAGTCGTTTGCGCTCCCACTTTATGATCTCTCATTTACAGTTTAAACGATATTAGTAATAGGTCAACATTTTCTTTATAAAGCTGTGGATTCAAATTTACAAAAATCATACAATGTTATAATGAACCTTTTTCGGGGAATTTCTTCTCTCGATGTGGAAACCTGGAGTCCTTACAGATAACAGGGTTGGTTCAAGGTGGTTAACAGATAATTTCCGGAATACATTCTTAAATCCGATGGCATGAATAACTCCGATAACAACATTTGGAAATGGACGTCTTTGATGATGATTGAATTTCAAATTTCGGTTGTTGATCCTTCTGGTCGGTACACATTCTTTCGAGCACTAGCATAAACTTACTTTTAAGGGTTTGTTCTTAAATTTGAAATCCCTTTAGTAAACTTTTCACTTCACTTTAGCGGCACAAAAATGAACGTAAATATAATCTGAATTTGCGAACAGTTTTCTTTAACGCAATTTCACTCTTACACGTTAGATAGACTATCTTTCTTTTTAATTTGTGGCACAGCGTAGAGCGCGGTAAATTGTTTATGGAGTTTGCTGAATAGCACTTGAGTTATAAATCTAGACAGTGTCTTTACTTTACTGAATTACGCTTGCGAACCTTTAACCTTCTGTGAAAATATTCCATGGCGTAACTTTGTATCACGTTAATTCTTACTGACACTCTTAGGCGGTAACTACACGCAAATTCCGCATTTTCTATTATAGTACAAAATGGGTACTTCACTTTTTTCGTGTCATTTTTCCACTGGCGCAAAATGATAAATTACCACTGGATATTATGGACACTAAACGTCGCTTTGAACTATTAACTTCTTCTAAAATCGGGTATTCCGAACGCCAAACTTAATTACTTTGGCTCTAAAGGCCGCTTTACGAAAAACGCCGTACTGACCTAACGCGAAACTTCCTTGTTGACAATCCAAACCAGCATTTCGTCCAAAGCTCATCCCCTCTCTCTATACTAAGCTGACTTAAAACGCGTATTTCACGGTGAAAGCAATGGCGACGATACCTACTTCGTTAATTTATATTGGTTTACCAACTCTAAGACTGTCCACAGAAAAATCTGACTTAACCGCGGGAAGCTTAATTAGCAGTGTAAGAAATGAAACATTATATTACCTTTTCTTATCGTGTAAAATGAATCAAATTTCCGTCAATGGGGCGCCAAATGCAATTTAAAACAAAGAGGTGACTGATAGCTGTGACGCAGATTTACAGATAAAGCTTGTTTGGTCGAATATTACTGAAACCTTGACCGTCTTTAAACTTGCACACTTTTGCTTCCGCATATTTGAAAGGAAAAGATTGCAAAAAATTACGCAAAGTAGGGTTACAGTCGGAAATATAGTGGTAAAAACGTCCCTTATTAAATCTCTTTTCTTAATTTATCCCTATTATACGGTTTTCCTTTTACTGGGAGAAGATCTTACAGACTTTTTGGAATATTATATTATATTATCCTTCTGGGTGTAATGGGATTGCAGATTGGGATCGTTCGGTGGCGACGGACAAAGTTCCTTCGATGTACTTTCAAATGCTGCTGAAAGTTCTTTGAATGCAGGCGTTTTACGTTAAGATCCAAGTAGTTGGTGATAGTATGAACTGTAAATTTATTGGTTTTTTCACAAACTTTCGGTTACCTAATCAAAAAATTTCTGAACGTTTTTTATATGAACAAAGCAGGCGAAAGGGCGTATCCGTTCACTAACAGTATATCTGGAATCCCCAAATTAATTAATCCAATCGCCAGAGATTACTATATATTGATGATGGCAGTTAAAATTCCACGCGTTCCAAACTAACGCTTCAGCTGTTTAATTAAAATGAAGTGCACTCTGTTACAAGTCACAAACGAAAGAAAAAGACGAAGGTCGACAAACAAAAAACACGACGCCGGCAAAATGCTCCCTAAAATTGAGTGGTTCAAATTCCGACAATAGATGGAGCCATCTATTAAACTGCTTCCATCGCCTTTGGGTACCTCCAGTTTATGGAAGGTGAGAATACAAAAATTCGTTCGTATAGTGTTTTGTTTCCTCTTCTGAACGGTTTTCAGCATTTCTTGATACTAGTGTAAGTTTTCGGTATATCCCCACTGGTCACATTCTTCATTTCAACGTAAATTGTATGCAGATTGGAAAGAACTCATTGTCAGTACCTATTGTTGTTAAGAAGTATACAATATCGTAAACAAACGTTGCAGCTTGAGCTAAGTAGCCTTTAATCTTTCAACCCAAAGATAAATAAAATGGCTTCTCTATTTTATAAATCTTGTTTCCGAGTGAAAACATAATCTGGCGCTCCTTTTCCGAGAAGAGTTATGCGAGAACTTTCAGAATGATATGCTAACGGTTAGTAAATGTTGAATCCTAGCGTTTACGACAAATCGAATTTAATTAAATTCTGTAAGCGACACGAAAAAACTTGGATTTATAGGTCACGTTATAGAGAAAGAAAATTCGACCTCAATACAGCTATAACTTATATTTAAATATTTCGCTCTTACAACGAAAATTTGAATTTTTATGGTCCACGACGATTGCAACCATCACAGTCTCAATCGGAAACGCATCAAAACTAACAGCACGCCATTACGAAACTTATATCGACAGAAGCACATCGACGAATATTATTTCTACTCAATCAACTTTTGAGATCGTTTTATGGTGAAACGACTGGGAAAAATGGAGAACGATACGCCATTATAAAGGTATAATGTTGGAGTCGGTCTAGGGGTTACAGTAAGTAGAAAAATACGTGTCGCATCTCCCACAGCCAATTCATTATCCTTTGATATTCAAATTTATGTTTGTCGCGCACCAGGCAAATTTTCGCTTCGGAGGTTTGTGCTTTATAAAGAGCTATGGTAGCAATCAGCTACTGTTTACTAAAACCAATTAATTAACCAAAATTTACACATCTTCTTTCTCTGTCAATAGGATAATCTATTCGCGTTACCTAATAAGTTACTAAAGTTTTTCGGTATTGTCATCGTTTGATAAATCCTTTATTTTCAATGTAAAGCGAAATAATAAAAATGAAGTGATACACACATAGTTATACCTGCAGTAAATGTGTTGGTAGGGTGTCATTCCAAAGCGAAATGGCATACTTTAGTAAATGTTGCGGAAAAAAAGGGAGAGACAAAGTGAACTTCCTTGGGTATGCATCTAGTTCGAGGTGCAGAAAGTTCCTGAAGCATCGTATGGCGAGAAATGATAGCAGTAGACTTGCAAAATAAATCACAGAATTTCACTCTTGAAAATTATGTAAACAATAAAGCCATTGGGCGTCTTCAGACTGGACGACTGTATTCGAAACTTCCGCAGAAAACAAGGTATTAATTACAACTCGATTACATCGAAAACCAGTATCTAATCAAACGTCATATCAAGGAGTGGAGTGAGGTCGACAACAAGAAGAACGCTTTTTGCCAATCTGTAACAGACAACAACCCAAATCAACAAGTAAAAGGGGTAGTGAATAGCGCGGCACATAAAATAATGGGTAAGCAATGCTAACGTTTGACACTGAAGCAATCGGATACTAAACCGTAATTAACTAACCAAAAGCAAAATTTTGACGTAACCACGGATTACACCATAAACGTGATAAATTTAAGAAAACTAATTTACGATATACTAAATTTCTGTTCAATAGCAATAGCTTCTAATCTGTAGGATACAATGTAATCAAGCTAACAGAAATGAATTCTCGGAGTAACAAATGTAATCGTCAACAAAATGAGGTGTCGCAAGGTATATTCGTCATAGCAAAACAGCTAGTGTAAATAAAATCAGATAAATCGAAGCAACTCCAAGGTTTCGTTAATACAGTTACAATTCAGAAACACACAGGTAATGTTGGTATCACGTGATTAATTTAACTGGAATCTGCCGGTAAGGTAGAAACTCATATATAGCGTGCTTGAATTGATATGATGGTGGTGGAACTTTCCAATGAGTTTTCCTTTCGAAATATTGATAAAATCCAAAATTCCGCGGTTTCTAGTCAGGAATATCGCTGTGGAAAGCAACAATCAGGGGAGTTATAATGAAGAAGGGCTAAGCCAAAAGTAAGAAACCGAAAACGGTCTTAGAACTTGTAAAATAATAACCGCAAACAGCGTCAGAGGAGTGTCCAAAGCAAAATAAAAAGCTTACATAACCACAATGAATACCAAAAGCTAGACAAAAATGTCGAGCAACCAATATGGCGTGAACGTTCTTCTACAAGTAATGGTTGAATGTGGTTTTGTACAAAGAAGTGCATGCGCCGAAGTGAATTAGAAAGAAACTTTGGCACAACCTCCGTCGGCGGAACAAAGAAATATTGTAATAAAAAGTCTATGACATTTGGAACAAATTCACTATAGGAACCACTTACATCTAAAGTAGTGGATGACACTAGGCGGCATATATCAAATAGTTACTTAAGCGGATTTTCAATCGGAATATCGATCGGTAAGAAAATAAGGTTACAGGGTGTTGACAACCACAACTGTCGTGACTGAAGCTACACCGTCTGAGGCTGGAGCTTACCACGAGAAGAGGCAATTCAAGCTACCTGTTGTAGGACTCCCTAAATTTGTCGGGAAACTAAAAACTGGCGTGGATGGTGGGCGCAATTTGAAATAGGAGATTTTAGACACATTTCCCGATCACTGGTCTTATTTATCCCCTTGTAGTTGTGTCGCTAAAAGAGCAATATGGCGAAACTGATCTGCTGCTTCACGTTTGAATTCGAAAACTTCACCAACTCGTCATCACTAAAGTAAACCACAAAACATTCTCGGAATTACATACTGCACTGCAATCTCATTTTCGCCGTTTGGACACTCCATGATATGAAAAGACCGATCCAACACTACCACCACAACAACAAACAAATGTAATGGTTGGAGGAGAGAACGCCAGAATAAAAGAAATTCGAGAACATAATGCTCCCACAGCTTCCGAATTTTATCAAATGTCCTGGAGAAGGATTTCTGCATTAGGTATTTGTGATAAAAATCACGATTCTGCCAAATGCTGGAAAGAGAAAGAATTGACTTCAGGTACTTGAAAATGGGTCACCCCACCAGGAAATGCAAGAAACTATGTGGGTCATGCGACCCCAGTCATTATCAAATTACGAGCTCATCCATTCGCAGTAAAACCATTACACGGAGAAAGCAAGCGCTTTGTTTTCAAACTCTTGGCGAAGAACGAGCTCTGTGCAACGATCAATTCCGTCCCTGAAGGACCTTGGTTGCATGAACTCCAAGAAGGATGTCGAAAAATCCTCATTTGATATCCAGATTTTGCTCGGAAACGATCGGGGTCAAGTCATAACTGGAAAGAGACTAGCTTTAGATGGACCCTGGAAGGACGATTGCCGAAGGTAACCAGCTATATGGCTAACGCAATCATTTCATAGTTCTCAACCCCGTCAAAGGCTGAGAGCAACGTGGATTCTTTATTTTTAAAAAGCGTTCAGAGGGAAGGTACATTATAGCACTCCTTTGGAGAAGAGGATGGAATCGGCTACAATGAAACTCCAACAACAAAATAACTGGAGTGACTACGATGCAGTGTTCAATTTGTGGGAAAAGGAAGGACTCATGATTCATGAAGATGTCGAAAGAAAATATTGGAAATTGCCTAACATCGTGCTGTGCGTAAGGGCAGTGCTACTACTCCAATGCGAGCAGTTTTGGACGCATCATGTCATGTTCGATAGAAAAACCAAGTTTGAATAAATAAATTAATTATCATTTGGATTCATATCCGGACCCTTTTGCCCACAGGTCCTTTCCAGCTCTTGAAGTTTTTTAAGAGCGCGCCTAACGGATGATAATCTCGACTTAATCGGAGGCCGTTATTGTAACTCATTTAACTAATTGTGGTTAATTATAGTTATCCAAATATTCGGAATGAGATCTCCACATTCGGCAGGCAAGTAATGCCTCTTTGTTCCTTGGAATTTGAGGGCAAGCGACATAGTCTGTTATCACGTTGATATTTCCGTAAACTGCACGACCTTTCTGGTTTTAATGCTGGATTTCGTATACCATTAGAAAAGTAAAATCGATTAATGGGTGTAATTAACTGACCTAAAACTGAATAAGATTGATTCTTTCTCTACGGGAACGATTGGAAACTGCTGCGCTACTTACCGTAGTTGCGGCTGAAACACAACTCAAGAAATTAGATCAATTACCTTTAGTTTCTATGTTCCAATCCTAGAAACTTTCGGAGCGAGAATCTTCGTAACTAAGCGGCCAACTTAAAACGTTTCTTGATCCGCGTGTTCATCTACAGAGTGATCACTAAAACTGGTAATTTCCAGGCGGAGAACGACTTCGTACAGAGAGCGGGGTCGAAAGTGATACGAAACTGCAATACATGCTTTCGTCACAGTACTAAACCACTAAAAGTGAGCCCAGTTCCCTTACCAAAGGAAAGGACTCGTTTATCACCACAGGAGTGGATCTTGCAGGGCCCATTTATTTGAAGCAAGAAAAATCCTGTTGTTCACCTGTGCAGTTTATCGTTATTTTTATTGGGATCTTGTCTACGGAACCATTTGTAGGAACCTTGGAAAGGTTTATTTCCCTGTATGGAAGGCAGAATACGATTTTCTCAGACAACGGAACAAATTTCGTGAGGGCGCCTAATTTTTTAAATAATGTCGACTGGGAAGAGGTGATGAAAAAATACAATGGACAGTCATCCCACCTGCATCTCCTTGGTTTGGGGGTTATTAGGATATATTAATCTGCTCCGCGAGGTACTTTCTCAAGAGGCTATTAGAAAGATCAAAGCTGGATTATGATTATATGGGGCTTGTCTGGCCAGAGTTGCTACTGCTATGACCGGCTTCTCACAATGGTTCCAAAAGGTAACAGCGATCCACATCATTTGAGTTCTTCATTAAGCTCATTAAAATAGGAATTTCTCCTGACCTGGAGAAAGCAGAAGACCTCTCTGAACGATGTAATTTAACTGAAACCCAGAGAAGATAGGTACCAAGTGTTGCAAGGGGGAAAAATCCTCGGACATGTGGCATAGTACTTTCATTTGCGCGATTTTTGCATTAAAAATATCATCTGCAGTGGGAAAGCCGTCGTATGGTTAGTAGTCCAGGCTATATAATATTTTTTTACAAAAAAATTAGTTTTTTTCGTTTTTTATTCTTATTTTTGCGAGAAAAAGTCGTAGAGGTAGGGGTAGGGTTTTGAGATTTCGAGGAAACATAGCTTGTTTAATGATAAAAAAGAAGATAATTTTTTGGGTCCGTAAAGTTGAACCGTTTCCAAAATCTCACGATTTCTGAAAAAATCCACCTCTTTTTCAAGGAGATGAAAAATCTTTTTTTTTTTTCATCGTACAGAGGTACGTGGGGTAGCAAAATTTTCGGGAAGATTTATATTTTAATAAACAAAAATAAAAAGACATTATTCCTATAGCAGAAATTCGAGAAAATCGCCAAAATGGAAAAACAGTATTAAGATATACACGGTTTTTGACATGGTAAATCAACATGTTGGATGTTAATAAAGATTTTTTCGAAATCTGTCTTTTTGCTTCTCTTTAATTTTTACTTAAATATTCTCTTGTTATCTTATGCTCAATTGTTTTAGTTAAAACATCTTTATTATATCTTTTTTCTGCATTTTTACCGCAATAAAAGCAATTCGAAATAAAATCGAATTATATTGCTTCCTGATTCCTGAACAATTTGTTTTTGTTCACTGACTTTCCTGCCTATTTTATTATAGCCGACGCAATTGCGTTGGACCTGTTGATAAACTTGCAAAATCTGCAATAAGAACGTTAGTTTTACCGGCTAAAGCAAATGATTTGAGATGTAAAACCTGCAGGAATAAACTTTATGAGGATTTTATTCATAATTCCTGTAAATTAACGATCAACAGGACCAGCTTAATCCCATCAGCTGCAAAACAGGCAGGAAGAAGAGTTAGTGAACAAAAACAAATTGTTCAGGAAGTAAAAGAATACGAATTTACTTCGAATTGCTTTTATTGCGGTAAAAATGCAGAAAAAAGAAATAATAAACATATTTTAATTAAGGCAGTTGGGCACTGGGAAACAAGAGAAAATATTTTAGCAACATTAAAGAGGAGAGAGAAGACAGATTTCAAAAACTGTTAATTAGCGCGAATCCAACACGGTTATTTAGTTCCAAAAAAAGCTATTTACCTACTGTCAAAAACGGTATATTTTAAAACTGTTCCCCCAGTTTTTGCCGCTTTTCTTAAAATTTTTCTATTGGAATAATATTTTTTATTTTTGATTATTAAAATGTAAGTCTTTACGAAAATTTTGCTACCACACGCACGTCTGTACGATAAAAAAAAATAGATTTTTCATCCCTTTGAAAAAGAGATGGTTTTTTGAGAAATCGTGAGATCTTGGAAACGATTCAACTTTACAGGCCCAAAAAATCATCTTCTTTTTTATCATAAAACAAGCTATGTTTCCTCCAAATTTAAAACCACTATGACTCTTTTCGCAAAAATAAGAATAAAAAACAGTTTTTCCTGTTCCTCTAGGAAAATTGGAGGTTAGGTGAAAATAGTTCAGATACAAAAGTTGCTCATTTCCACCTCTTTCAACCCCCCGGATTTCACCCGCGGAAAAATTCAGCTGTTTTAATCATTTTTTCCCAATTTCTATTCATTTCACCTGCCTGAAAAACCCGGTTTCGCCCGGTAACTAATTTTTTTTTGAAAATAAATTATTTTAGAGCTATGTAGCCTGGACTATTATAGGCGGAAAGCGTTCAGGAGGTATTGTAGAAGTAAATTGCCATATACTAACCCTATAACATTTTTAATGCAAGAAACGAGCTCGTGGAAATACGAATATATTCGAGGTTTTTTCAAGAACAGCCAAAACTGTAATTGAATTTTTTTTAGTTATATGCTCAACGAGAGTGAATTAATTTCTTGAAAACTGTGGCGAATCTCCCGCATAATTTGCAAAATGGGGACGAGCTTTTCAGTTATGAATTTGTATTTCATTTAAGGGAATAAGTCCTCGTACTCCGCTTTACAGCACATGACTTGTGTGTGATTTTCAAATTTATCTGGAAATCGATCTGCTGATTAAACCTGAACTCCTTCAATACATCTGAAATGATCACAAAACAAGCGACATAACACTTAAATGGCACATTTCCTGAAAATTTTCCCTCCCTTATCAAACAAATAAAAATTGCGTCTCGCCTTACAAAGTTATCGTCGGTCGTTTACTCTAAAGACATTGTTGAGAAAATGGCTCTGTCGTCGGTTTGTCTTCATGTATCCCATTCTTAAATTTATCTTTAGAAGGATTGTCACTGTCACCACAAGTGAACGGCAATCTAATCCGACGTAGCTGCTGGCCATTTGCAAACGAAGCAAGAGTTTGAACAAAATGGTCTAGCGCCATTTTTCGGTTTCGGTTGATAAAAATACTATTACGTAACGCGATAGGCTGACTTCGTTAATTGTATCTCAGGGGGTTGATTTTGTAATTACAGAACCTAATTGATGTAGTTTCTCATTCAGGCCGGTCAATTGCATCCTCATATCTTGGATCTGAGGTCGGGGTAATTTCGCAAGAACCCACTGAACCGCTGAATTAATCTCACGTCCATCATTCCCTTCCCGTATGTTCAAATTACTTCTCGCCGTCTTGCCATGCACAAAGCCGTAACTTCCACCTAAAATGCTTACGATTTATCTTTTCTCACCGAAAATCTTCCACTAATTAGTACCGTGTCAAATTTTCTTATCGATAGACACGTAAATTCCGCATAAAAGTCTGCTCTCGACAAGGACCCGGCTCGGAGATGTAAGTAAATAGCGTCCCCTATTTTCAATTTAGCTTTAAAGGTAAACGAGTTGTCAGTCTAGTAGAGACCGTAATATCCTCATCTCATACCTTTTACCATTTTTAAGAAAATGATATCTATCGTAAAGAACTTATAAAAGGAATAAAAGAAACTCGAAACGTACTTCAAAAACTTTCTTTCGTAAAACACTGCGAAAGAATTTTACCGAATGCTTAAAAATTATTTGGCATACTTTTAAAGTGCCTAATATAGAAAAAAAGTTTAATTATTGAAACAAATTTCATCAACGTTAAGCAAGGGATTTCGAGTGGGATTCAAAATAAGGTCGTCACGGTGCTGTAAGGGGTTCAGAAAGATTTTATTATATTTCCAGATGCCGTATGTAAATTTAAAAATCTATGGCAGGAAATTCAATATAAAGTATTGAAAAAGGGGGAAATCTAAATTGTATTACTCTTTACTGTACTTTACGTTCGGGGAAGATACTTGTATACTGCAATTGTTT
Source organism: Photinus pyralis (assembly GCF_008802855.1). Lineage (NCBI taxonomy): Eukaryota > Metazoa > Arthropoda > Insecta > Coleoptera > Lampyridae > Photinus > Photinus pyralis. The sequence goes on from NW_022170663.1 coordinate 11,830,892, forward strand.
CATTAAATAAATATTTATTTGTCGCGAATGAGTAGATTATTAGTGCAATGCTAGACGGAAAAGTTTAAGTTGTAGACATAGAATAACAATAAATCAAACCAAAACATCCAATGATTATCAACTCCACATAGTCATTAAAAAGTTAGTGCACGTACAGTAACTGCTAACTAAATAAGAAAAGAAATGTTATACGTCAAGTTCCTGTTTTTTTGGACGGATGTCCAGCGATTTTTATAGTTTTATTAATCTAAGAAGAAGCGAAACTTTAAAAAAACATGCAAAGCGCAGATTCTGTATTGTTCTGTATGGACAAAGGGATAATATACTACCGACTGTGCGAACTTCCATACTTCTTTAATTCTTCGTCTTGTGTAATCTTTTTCAGCAGTAACATATTACACATATTATTATTATTATTATTGTACTAGGGCTGGTCCCAGTCGGTTCCCGCTCTGCACCCTTGTAACGTTATTTTCTCGCCAATTGATATTACAGTTTCTTCGTATTATAGATTTCTTTCTCCTAGTTATTTGTGTCGCCGACGGAGGTCGTTGCTTCCCATTTTTTAATTCGGTATTGCGCGCAGTTGTTTCCCCTTTAGTGAAGTTTCTGTCGTTGAACTGATTAGATGCAAATTTTCTTTTGCCACGTCATTACTTTCGTAACTTCGCGCCTACCTGTACAAGGACTTCGTGTTTTGGTTTTATCATATTTTACTGGTTTCACTTTTTCTCTTTGATGTCTTGGTGGCTCCATTGAAGCGTTTTACGGGTCTGTGTTTTGCATTTAACCAGTCCGAGGTAGGTTCTATTATTATGCCGCATATATTCCTCATTACGTGTTGTTTTTCTATTGCTTTAGCTTTTCTCACCCTTTGCTTATAGTTTTCTTATTGATTCTCATCATTATTTCTTTTGAATTACCTACCTTTTACGTTTGATCTACCTGGATATTATGCAGTACCCACGCAGTACGTGGATGACAGTGCATTTTTACTTGGAACCGCAATCTTCTTAAAGGATTGGTTTTGGCGCGTCAATTGAGGATAGGTTTCTTCATTGCCGACTTGAAATTCTCACTACATTAACCATTCATTCTCACAACATTACTATCAACATTAAGTTTATACATGGGGATGAACTTATTTGTTCGTGAATTGTAACTGCAAGTATTAACAAAATTTTGGAGACTAACAGTCGTAGTCGATCAAAATTTTGCTTCATTCAAATTATTGATTCTTTCTTACAGTATATGGTATACGATTAGCCTCCGTGTCAGGTGTTAGCATTGATGTTTTGCAATATTATGCGATCCACTAACCTTTCAATTTGTTTGTTGTGTTATTATCTGATACAGATTTGCAGAACGTGCCCTTTTAACTGCAAAAGCTTGCGACCCGAAGTAAATTTTGTTATTTTCGTTGATTCCCTGATTTAAACTTTGATGACTTATTGATTTTCGACATAATATAATTGTAATTATTGCATTTGCTTGAGATTCACTTAACGATTATAGCTCCGTTGTTTCTTTGGAAGCCTGTTTTGCTAATATTTTCTCCGACTACGTATTGGCCCACCTCTGCTTTTTCCTGAGCTTACCGTGTGCTTATCTGAAGGTAATTTTGTTTTGCCCAAAGTGAACGTAACAACCTTTTGGTCTATTGTGCTCCCCGGTATTATTTACCCTTCAAGGATCCCTGTACCTTTAAAAAAAGTCCAGGATTTTGATAGGGCTCTTGTCTTTTCATTTTCAAGTAGGTGTTCCCTTGTCTTTGTGTATGCATAACGAGCTGTGAGTCAGTCCTCAGTTCTGTGTAGGTGTTTGTCATCGGCATAGGCAACTATGGTGCTTCCTGCCTCACTTACTCTCTTCATCAGTCCGTCTACCACCTAACACCACAGTGGCTTACAAGATAACAAAGAAGATTTGTTGTGTTTGACTAAGTTTCCGTGTAGAAATTTATCAGCGGACATTTTATTTGACTTTGTATCCGAATCATTTAGTTAATGACGCAATTTCTTTAATAATCGCTTGATTTGTTTATTTAATTGCAAAGAAGTTACTTGTTGAGAGATTAAGTTCATTCTTTTCTAAGAGTGTTGTTTTCGATGATTGCGGCGTAAGCTAATTACTTTCGAGATAAAAAGCGTTTTCGTAGCAGTAGGGAGCTTTCCTTCATCAAAGAACCAATTTTACATCAGTATCATCTAATTAAGATTCAAGTATAACTAAAGTAAAGAAGTGAAGTTCCAGAAGTAACATTGGTTGTGCATCAATTTTAGAAAGCGCAATCGACCGGTGATGTTGGATTATTAACACTTTAAGGTAACTAAGACCCCCATTCAATTAATTTGCTCTATCGATCGCTTGTTGCGTAGTATTTGTTTTTCTGACCCTGGGCGCCTTATTTGCATTCAGCTTACTTGATTGATTTATGCCGAATAAAATTGTTTCATCTATAATTGAGTTAGTTTTGTGTTTAATCAAGATGAATTTCTCAATTTAATAAAATTTACGTCAATGCCCAGATTTACTTCATGGCGGAGGCGGGACATACCCTAGGAAAATTTTAATAAATTATTCCTTTTAAAGGTTTTGTCAGTGCCTGTGTTTAATTTAGTTAGCGTGTGGGTGGTTTTATGACTGTTTGCCATTGCAAATAGCAATGTAAACTTTACAAAGGACTTTTAATGATCAAAGGTAATCATTTTTTGTAGCCTAAGTATTTTTTTTTTTGGCGATTAAGGGTGCTTTGGTGTCGCACAGCTATTCTTTGCTGTCAGTTAAAAATATTAGATGCATTTAGAAAAATATTTCATCCAAATTTATTTAGCCGGATAGACAAACGTTATTTTATTTATTTAAACCTTTAAATAACGTTCGATCATTGTTTTCAGATAATAAAGTTTATACAACAAGCAGAAAACGAGAAAAATCCGTCTACCGTATTTCCTTGCGAGGTAGTAGGTAGATATGATTTGTGTTTTCTCGAGAGTGGATGCGTCCTCGACATGTTGCTTATTTTGTGACGCAGCTATGTCCTGAAGGCCCGTTTATATTTGATATGTCAAATAATAAATTAGATAGCAAAAATTTACCTTTGCCTTTTTATTACGTTGTTCTTTAATTTAGCTCTTCTTATTTTAGAATTTCAATATTGTCCCAATAACTTGTCAAAACACGTCAAGTTTATAACTTGATAGAACGTAATGAAAGTTGATGCTGGCTTGTTACTGCCTAAGGGGTCATACGTTGTGAGTCGGAAGCGGCCCAGAATTTTATTAGTTTTTAAATCGATACCGGCATCTTTCCCCATCATATTTTTACCTAAAGCAATTCATGTTTCTGTTGAATATATGAAAAATACTTAATTATTGAATAATCGAACGTATATATCATAGGAATTGATTCAATTTAAATTGAATTCCTATTTCCGCATTTATAAATTTTCAGACATAAACGATGAGTGAAGCTGCAATGTAATAAATTCGTATTCGGTATTTTGGTATAAAATTCCGTTAACTTAGCAACCATCTTATGCAGTGGTATTATTAAGAAGTAGACTTTACGTGTATGTCTACTTTTAAATGACATAATCTCTTCTGAAGGGTGCCTAATTTTATACAACCAAAATAACGTTTTAAAACAAATCTGGCTGTCATGCTGATTTGAATATTATGTATCTCGATAAAGACTTAAATTACACACAGCTGATCATTTACAAACGATACAAATTTATTCGACAAAAATCAATCAAATCTGTAAGAAAGAAAGGCACTCAGGACCCGAGAACAATTACACGCACATGCGATCGATTGAAAATGAAAATTAAATTTAAAAGAATATTTTAATTACCTTAAAGAGTTAATAATCGGAACATCTGGTCATATCCGCGATTTTCTTTAACTGACGCACAAAACACAAACACCAACTGATGATACTTCGGAATTGTCACTTATTTACTTTAATTTGACGCTTTAGCCGATAGCTTCACTCTATCGGGAGTTCGGAAAACCGGCTCCCTTTCTCGTCTAATTTCAATATGCGTCTTCGATTATCACATGTGTTTACTTCAGCGAACTCCTGCTTATCTACAAATTAAGCAGCTCTCACAGAGCGATAATGAATCCTTACTGGATTTAAACGAGACAAACTTTTAAAAAACAATTATCGCGATTATTTCCAGATTTCCCTAACCTAGTCAACTTACAATAAATCACAACAAAATACAAGGCGATTATTTAAACAAAATTTAACATTTAATAATTTTAATAAAAGACAAGATTAGCCTCAAATTGAAATACATACTATGATCATAATTGTGTTCAATCTTAATTACTAACCACATCTACTCTAAAAAAATTGAGATTTACATTATACAAGGTGCTGATGCTAATCAGAACGTCCGCATCATAACAATATTGTATTTTCGCCTCTGTATAATGAAAGCATTATGATTTTGGTAATTCTCTCTCATTAGAGCTCAGATTTGGGTTGGTTACCTAATCGCACGGATGAAAATAAGGTTATGATTAGCTGTCTGTATGCCGTTTATCTTGTCAAGCTTGGTCGAGTCTTATTTTTTTATTTATATAAACATTACCTACAAGCTTACCAATTTAATTAATTTATGCTGTTTATTGTGTAAGTGTTTGGCTTTGCGTTTGGATACGAATAGGTTGTGAAAATGTGTCATATGGAGAAAACGGAAAAATCAGGGATCTTGCTGGTAAATGAGGTGCAAAAATAACACACAAAACTGTATTCAATTCTTCAGCAAGAACGGCAAACAATTAACTCACTGTGTTTACGGGTTGACAACATTAAAGAAAGTAAATGCTCTCTTATAATCAACGGAAATGAAAGTTGGTAAACACCTAACCTAAAGTTACACGGTCCCGTTGAATTAAACTTAAGATGAAAATACGCTTGTTCCTTTAAATAAATAATTAAATAAATTTAATAATTAGCGCGCTTCCAGTGATACTAAACACAACCTAATCAGACGAGGTTTCTGCAACACATCGAATTAGCCTCTGCTAATTATAAATTGGCCGGGTTAAAATTCCAAAATTCGGTAGTCTGGTGTGTATTATGATAGGGAACATTGGCATGCACTAGCATGTGGTTCGCTTAGATTTCTAATTAATGAGACTCAAACCAACCAAGAAGTTTTTTTGGCGCATCTCCTCAAGATAATCCCCACTTGTCTGAAGAGAAAATCAAACTGCACCTGGAATATTATTAGAAACATCTTATCATTAAACCTCTTGCCCTTGTTTTAACGGTTTTCACACTTCTCTTGTCGCTATCTTGCAACGAACTCTGGTGAGTTCCATTTTGAGGTATAGCCATTTCATCAATTAATACAAAAAGAGACCTCTTCCTCACAATCGTCGAAAGTAAAAAATTACTTTTGAATTTTGGTTGTAATAGCCTTGTGAGCTCAGAATGGCGCTTTCTGCCTTATCTGCAACAGCAACAACGCCAACAAACAAATACGAGGGATAGTGAACCGTTCGGCACAAAAATATTGCGGTAGCAATGTCTAACGTCTGGTACTAGGGTAAGTCGTATACTAAAACCGTAATTAATACTCCATAAAGATATTTCTTTGAAATTTTAAGCATAGATGGTTCTAGTAAGGAAAAACATATCACATGTCATAAAAATCAAAAACTACATACGTAATTAGCATATGTAAAGACATCACGCATTGGAAAAAACAAATGCGCAGACTGCAAAATGCCAACTTTTTGACTTATGAAGATATCTCTTTAAAATGTTAACTATATTCGGGTTTCTGAGGTGAACGAGGCGATTTGCGTTAACTGCTAGTCCGTCTTCAGATCAAATTTTCAGTGTTAAATGAAAATTAAACTACATATTAATTGAGTGTGAGGATTAAGCAAAGGCTAAGAATTTCAGAGAATAATTTAATAGGAAAAAAATTGAAAAAAGAGGAAGAAGGAAATTCAACTAAGGAAATGGAGTTACTAACGAAAGCAATCCAACAGACGGATGAGAGACTCACAGACGAGCTAAAAAAGAACCCGGAAGAAATAAAGAAGAACAATGATGAGTTTACAAAATTAAGAGAGGGCAGTGAAAAGGAAAGAGAACAGTGGAGAAAGGAAAAACTTGTATTAGGAAAATGAATCGAGGCCTTGGAAAATCGACTTGAAGACTCGGAAAGGAAAAGTAAGGAAAACAATATAGTGATTAAGGGATTGCATGTAAACGAGGGAGAAATGGAAATGGAAATACAGCAATTATTGAGCCAAGATTTGGGATTGAACGTAGTCTGGAATCAGCTATTCAGAGTGGGAAAATCAGATGAAAACAAAATATATAATATTACAACTAAATTCCTTCGACGACAAACAAAAAATCGAAAATGACCTTATGCCAGAGGAGAGAGAAATTCAGAAGGAAATAGTAAGGAAGTCAAAAGAAGAAAAGGAAAAAGAAAAGAAGACAAAAGTGGGTTACCAAAAATTGTGGATAGGAAACCAGCTGTTTACATGGGACAAAAGCGAAAGAAGTTTGAAAATAGATGAACAGAGAGAACTTGCAAAAACGTGGTAGAGAATAAACAGGACGGATCCAGCAAGACGACCCAAATAATGAAAAGGACAAGAAAAACCAATAACACCAAAATAAAAGAGGAAGGAAAAACCTGTGGCTTGCAACCTGGAATGTAAGAGGAATGCAATAAAAAATTTAATTAGAGAAGCTTCGAAGAATAAAATTGGCATAATGGCATTACAAGAAACAAATCGAAGAGGAACAGACGTGCTTAATTATGATGAGTACATCATAATTTAATAATTTAATAGTGGAGGGGAGTATCGCCCGCTAGGAACACGATTTTTGGTTAAAAAGGGACTCAAGCATTGTGCTACACAATTTAAACCAGTTAGCGACAGGATATGTTACTTTAGATTAAGAGGCAAATATCAACAAGTAAGTCCCGAGGAAACATAAGAAGACTTGAAAAACGAATTTTGGGAGCTTTTGGTATAAAAGTACAACAAAATGCCTATAGGTACGGCCTTCAAATAATGTTAGGAGACGCAAACGCTAAAATAGGAAAGGAAAAGGGATATAAACCAACTATAGGAAACTTTAGCAAGCACGATCATACCCTAGATCATACCAGTGGTAATGGACAACTAAAAGAAATGCAAAAAAAACTTGATTGACCATGTGATTGTAGAAGGTCGGCACGAAGCACAAATACAGGACGTGAGAAGTTGCAGAGGGGCGGACTACGATACGGACCACTACTTAGTAAGAGTAAAATGTAAGCAGGAAATACCCGAGGAAATACCTAAGCAAAATTATGTAAAAGTAATTAAAGATAACATCAAATTAACAAAAAAGCGAAGTGGAGGAAATGTGGAAGCAGATAAAGCATGCAATAGAAGAAGCGAGCAAAACATTAACAACAGAAGGAAAGAACACAAGCAAAAAGCAGTGGTTTGACCAGGAATGCAATATGAAATAAGGCAAGAGCATACTACTACAAAACGAAGCGCAGGAAAATAGATAAAATTATGCAGAACAAAAAAGAAGAACAAAGCAGTTGATAAGAAGGAAGAAGCGAGAATACGACATACAAAGATTAGAAGAATTAGAGGGAAAATATACGTCTAAAGACATCAGAGGTTTTTATAAAGAAGTAAGGCAACGGAAAACAGGTTTTAAATCAGATAAGGAGGGAACTATAATAGGGGAAGATGACAGGATGGTGCTGGCACTTTTCAGAGTTGCCGAATAAAAGCGGAAACAGTGGGAATCAGTTAAAAGTTATCATAATGAAGTGAAAACAAGCACGATCAGGTACAAGTTCCAACAATAAAAAACGTTGAAGAAGTTGTGGAAAATTTCTGGAAAATATGCACCAATGAATAGTAAAGATTTGGGATTGCGAGAAAATGCCACAGGAATGGAGAAAAGCGTTAATAAGACAAAAGACGAAGAAAGAAAATTGAATACCTGGGAAAGAAAAATATTACGAGGGATGTATGGAGGGAAGAAAGTGAATGATATCTGGGAAAGAAGAATAAATCAAGAAATAAGGGACCTCTACCCAGATGTAGATCTAGTAATCAGGATAAAAACGCAAAGATTAAGATGACTGATGGGCCATGTACGAAGCATGGACCGGGAAAGGGCACCAGTGCAATTATTAAACGGACAACCTCAAGGCAACAGGAAGCGTGGAAGGCCCAAAAAAGATGGATAGAGGCAGTACAGGAAGATCTAGCAGCTCTAGGATTTGCAAATTGGCGCAGCAGATTACAGGATAGGAACGACTGGAGAAGCGTCGTGAATCAAGCCACGGGTCTTCGAGGTCTGTAGTGCAAAAACAGACATATCGCATAGGTACACAGCATAAATTAGTGCGTCAACTTTCTTTGTTATGGAGATATTTCTTTGTAATTTTAACCATAGATGCTAGTAAATAAAAACATAGCGCACATAGCTATAGCCTTTTGAGAAGTACTGATCAAATACATGGAAAATGTGCTGAAGTTACTCGCCTTAGGACGAAACCATAATTTTCACTATACGTTATTCACGTTTCAGACGACACTCATCAAGTCATCAACGTACAATCTATTCAAGTTGCACAATATTTTAAGCTTGTTCGAGATGATCAGTGAAAACTATTTTCATCATACGTGTGTGAAGCGCTGACGCAAAGCATATTAGAGTACGCCGGCGGATAATGTTCAGGTACACTTTCACGTTTGCGCTAATTTAGGTTTAATTAACCCTATAGCTAGGTGAAAATCGTTTACCTCACTCGGATAATTATACACACCCATCCATCTCTAAATGGAGAAATTTGATTCAAACACGAAACATAAATTTCACAACGGCAAAAATCTGCGCAAAGTAAATCAATTAAACCACGAAAGCGGAAATCGTGGCGCAAAAAATATTTAACGTTAAATTAAATTACATCCTACTCATAAAGGCAAGAGATTTATAGACTACAGGAACAATGCCGTTACTTTTTCAGGACATCCGATACACATTGTTCGTAACGAGACAAAAGAATCGCAAAAAAACCTTCCTTACAGGGATTTTCGTCACTTAAGAACCGGGGGTTGTAATTCATATCGAAGCTTAACAATGAGTTTGTTACCGAAAACTGATTATATCATCACCTTCATCGGTTAATGAAATATTTTATGTTGTACTTAAGAGCCATCGAAATCAAACGATCTTATTTGGCGACCGGCGGCGTCTACAGGATATTAGTATGAGAACCCAGAGCGTTTGTGCCTTTCAAATCAATTTATTGCCAGTGCCATTCCAGAATGTTAGCTCCATTTCAGTCCGACTCTTTATCACGGTAAGGTATGCCCTGCATACAACCACGAATTGTACCTGTACATTGGCATAATGAGTAAATAGTTCAATCAAAATAGCGAGCGACTTCTATACACCAACCAAATTGTAATTAGGTTTGGACTATGGATCTGTGAATGCTTTATTCTCGCAATCCGATTACTCAAATTAGTTCACTCCACTAATTTACGATTGGAATTACTACTATCCATTTTAAATATCGAAAAACGATTTGTAATTTTTCTCGGAAGCTGTAACCTTAGTGTGATGCCACAACGTATGGGTTTCTTTAATGGAATCCATACAGAGCTATCACCTTTACGAAAAGGATTATAGAAAACCATGCTTTATTAATACAGTACAATCGAATTTTTCCTAACAATTATAATTTTTGTGCTATCTATAGATAATACAAAACACCATAATCGGCATTGAATTTATTATACAGGCCCTTTTTCAAGATTTTGAATCGTTTAAGTAGCAGGCAAAAGTGTCTATTAAAAGATATACTTTCTGATTTTATTTCAAGAAGGGCATTTATTCATTTTTCAGGAAATTTGTTCGGTAGGTATTCCCACACGATTAGGACATTGTGGGTGGGAGCACCATTCTGTTGAAACCCACAGTTTTCAACTTTTGTTTTTTTTGTGGCCTCTACATCGTTGTATTCGTAATAAAAATGCTACTCAATACAGTATGTACCTACATTTTTACGGGCCATATAAAAAAATAAAGTTGATGATGAAACGAAACGTTGGATTGAAAATCTCGCAACGCTGTTTTGTAGAGGTCAAATAGTACCAATGAGAAAGTGTTTTATTTGTTGTAACTAAGATCGACAAATTTCGGCTTTTCTGGCATAATTTTCGGAAGTAATCGGAATTTTCGGGTTGCCCTTTAATTGCGCAATTTTTTCCTAATTCTTCGTATCTTCTATGGTTTCCGAGATACCCATGATACTCCCATCTTTATCGTAGACAAAGTGTATACGTCATTTACTCGTGTTGACCAAGTTAATTTCGATCATCATTCGTATTTTATCCTAACCGAGTATTTTTCTCTTCCACTGTCCCATAATTCTTTTTTGGGTACTTCATCGAAAAATTAAAATTTTTGATTGGCCTTCACCAAAATTTTTTTTTATTTTAAATGGCACCCGCGTAAATAACGTTAATCAAGTCGAAACGCACATTTTGTAGAAAATCGTTCTTTTCCGAACTCAAGTGTGCCATGACGAAACAAGAGACGCATAATTACAATGCACAATTGATTTTTAATCAGGCCGAGGGGGCCCGCAGTAAAATGGCTGACAAGTTCCTCAGACCTCACAACCTTTGATTTCTTCCTCTGGGGCTACATCAAAAATGAAACCTACACGACGGTATCAACTACTGACGAGGACATACGAGGAAGAATTCATGCGGCATGACAGTTTTGCGTTCGGAAAAAGTGTTTTTCTACAAATTGACGTTTCGGCCTGTTTTTTTTCTGTAATTTTGTAATGGAATGTGTTGTTTTTTTTTGTATCAGAGGAATTTTTTTAGTTTCGGTTATCCAGAGAAAAGGGCTTAGTATGTGCCTCAATTTAAAACGCAGCCGCTGGCGGGATTTTGTTTCTTTGAAAAAATGTCGAAAACAGTAAGGAGAAAAGGTTATAACAGTCAAATCGGGTATATGTTACATAAAAATGTACGTAGGTACTTTTCAAGTACATACTTTTCAAATGTGCAATAAAATATGGGGTGTTCCATTGTCATTGTCATGTGAGTTAGAGTTGGAAAAAGGGAAACTACCCTTTTTATAATAACAATAATGATAATAATAATAATACGATGAGCAAACACAGATTTAGAACACTGACGCAGGATTCTTGTCGACTCTGTTCACAACCCTCAGAAACAGTCCAGCACATAATATCGGCATGTACACAACTTGCACACACAGAATAGAAACATAGCTATATGTTGTACATAAAAAATTAGCTTTTAAACAGAATTGCATAACATAGGTACACACCATACTACTAATACACTCCACAGATAATACTTGAAAACAACACACATAAATTATATTATGGTAGGATTTTTGTTTAAGAGATTTATTTGTCGTAACGTCACTTTACTATGAATTAGAGTATCACTACTACAATCCATTGTATTTTTTTCAGGTTTATGGAAGTGACATCACTTTTGTAAAGCTCTAGGCAAGTTGAAGACATTGTGGGTGAGTAAATATTGTATATTCGCAATATACGGGGTGACAATTTGAAAACTTACCACCCCTCATGACTTAGTAAATAAACGAGATATTTAAAAAAATCAAAATCCGTTTCAGTAATTCGGAGGGGGAATCACAATGACATAGTTGGCGACGCACCCCCTGTAACCCCCTGCGCCCCAGCCACCCCAACTTTTAAATCTTAAATACTAATAACCCCCATGTGTGATACGTCGTTGGAAAGCTCTGAACAAATGCTTTCCAACCATACCATATAGCATTACATTTAGGTTAGTAATTATCGTGCAAATAAAAAAATCGGTGTCGCATTTTTATTAGTTGATAGTTTTTCTCGTCTAATTGCTAGGCAACAGATTTTCATTACCTTAACAACCCAAATGTACTCGGTAAAATACAAACCTCTTGTGGATAAGTGAAAATTGTCCCTCAGAGATTTATCGTAGGGAGTTCTATTTGGTGTCATCTTCTTGTTTTTTACCTATACTTTTTCATGAAATATAGTCTCTATTGAACAAGAAGCTCAAAAAACGAAAAAAACTCCAAGAACGACTTCATCAGTAACATTGACTTTTCTAGTAAATGTTGATAATTTGTTTAAATTTTGAAAATTTGTCAAAAATTAATTTCAGCATTCGATTCTACAAGAAAAAATACAGAGGAACATATTATTTCATTGTTTGAATAGACGCTGTTTTTCTTTATGGTATTATCATAAACATTAAGGTCTCATAATAGAGCTTCATATGAATATGACAAATAACAATCTTTTTTTAATTTTTTGCGCATTTTTGCAAATTTATTTATAAAAATGTAGCTTTTGAGTCTCACTTTGGCCGCCCGGCTGGCTGGCTGGCTGGCAGCAAATGCGAGCCCGGGAGTGTACGGCTACGCACCAGGGCCGTATAATTAACAACTTCAGGGACATCTCCGAGCGTGTTATACTAACGTGCTGATTTTTCAGTTTTTTCCTATCTTCTTCTACAGTTTTGATTCGATTGTTTTCAAACTGGTGTCGACGAAAAGATCTTGTAAACGAGCACACGACCTCTTGCAAGAGAATTTTGTTTTTTTCCGAGGGGCGAAATAAATGACATTTTCAAAGCGCGCGTTTTCGACGGGTAGTCGACTCGGTGCACCTAAAAGGTATCTTCCTCTGCGAATTTTGTCACTCGGTTTAAAGTTTCGTAAAGTTCGAATCGCGGTCTCACCAGAGCTGGGTACTGCTCGCAAGCGTTCCGCTCGAAAAAGCGCTCCAAGCGAAAAAAGCACTTTTCGGAGCGGCCGCTTGGTGTTCGATACTCGAGCGTCTACTTAAAGTGTTCGGCGTTCGAGCGCTTTTTTCTGCCCACGAGCGGTTTTTTCGCTTATGAGGATTTTTTTTCGCTCGCAAGGTTTGTTTTCGCTCGCGAGCTCTTTTTCCGCCCACGAGCGGTTTTTTCCGCTCCTGGGCGTTTTTTTCCGCTCATGAGCACTTTTCCCGAACGCTCGCTATAAACTCGCAAGCGGTGTCGCTTTGCAAAACAACTTGATGCTCGCGAGCATTTTTGAGAAAATTAGAGCGCTCGTCACTTGAGCGGTTTTTTAGAACGCTCGACCCAACTCTGGATCTCACTTTCTCGTGTCACCAATAAAAGCTCCAGTACCCCAAAAACGTAATATTATTTTGGGGATTTTAGTGAAATTCACTAAACTGGCGCAGTTACATGACGGATGGGAGCTTCAGAAGTGGGCATTGACAAAGGGAATGTGGTTGTCTACGACAAGATCGTACTGATGGCCAAGTCAAAACTGGCAAATAGCTTACTGATCTGCCAGACAACTTTGATGGGGGCTATAATATTTCAACAAAAAGTACAGATATGTTAAAAAAATAAAATTTTCATTTGAAAAAAGAAGTTTTTTTGAAAAAAACGAATATTTCGGAATCCTTAATTTTTTATATTGAAAAAATTTGTAGCTATTTTAATCATAAAAACGTATATTTCAACCAACTTTCGTTAAAAGAAAATCATTTTTGAGAAGGTGAACAATAAAAAATAAAAAACACGGTTTTCCGCGATTTTTTCGGTTACTTTGAGGTTATGTGAGAAGGTGACTGGAAAGAAAGTCGTAGAGTTTTTCAGGATCTACAACTTTTCCATTGAACACTTTTGTCTCTGATCTCAACTTTTGCCGGAAATTGCCGTCATACGTCACCCTCCCCAAAAACTTAGTCCCACTCCCCTGCTCACGTACTTTTTTTTGTATTTGTTATAGACCATTTTAACATAGCCGCTTGACAAAGTTTTTTTCCTATAAAATGATTAATTCACCTGGACTAAAGTTATAGTTGTTCTGATTTGCGAAAAACTGCAACTATAACTAGGAAGTTTTAATAACATTCAGAGAATGATATTGTATGGGTCATCAGAGATACTTGGTGATCAAATTAGGATGCATCCATAATCTTCAGTCTTATATTAACGCAAATTTGGCGATACGCCCTTATTGTGGCGAAGATCAGAATAAACAGTATTTCAAAGAATTTGCTATTTGTCATTTGGAATCTTTAAATATGTGGGTAAGCACAGGAATGTGCCTTTGTACGGAAATATCCTTGTAGAAACATGTTGTATACGTAACATTGCGGGATGTATGTAAATAACTACACTGCATAGAAAATTTAGTTACTCTTCTTTCATAGCGGCAATCTGTTAGTAATAGTGGTGCATCTTTAACCCGACTGCAGGGGATGTGTGAAAAGTACAAAGTTAAGCAATTAATTTCGCCCAACGTGTGGGTAATTATATTGTATAATATTCACACCTCTCACCGTAACACTAACAGTAAAATTATAGGGCGGGCCGAGTATAAATATTAATTTAAATTTTAGGGTATTCGAATGTTAAACAAGAGATCGCCATCAAACTGGATGGAAACTAACAGCGAAAGCTTATATAAATCCCAACGGGCGTGTAATGCATCTACATGCCCGTGTTCATTAAGAATTCAAATTACTCTTAATCGGTACTCTCATGTGATCAAGTCTAATCCCGGTGCCTTCGTAAAGTCGCCCTCGGGACAGCGCCGACGATTTGCAAAGGTCCTGCTTTGTGAGTATTTCCGTGCTTAATTGGACATTTAATTACTAGCATTACAAAGAAAATCGATCGACCACATTTTCAACATTTTTTCCAATACAGATAGCCCGATAAAAGTATTTAGGATTAAACGGTGAGACCGTATATGGGGGTAGAAATGCGAGAACAGTGTAAAGCACACGAAACACTGTTTTTCTCTAAAGAATTTTCTCTTGAGATATCGAGCACGCTCGACGTTTCAATGGACTTATCCAGAACAGTTTATCCCTCATATTTCCTTTACGCCTTGAATTCAAAAAAGGCGAGCGCAATTAAATCCGTCACCATCACAGGCGCTATATCTAAGTTATGTAGCGAGCACAATACGTACACTTAGGTAGATGGAACGGCCATAACGTAATTTAGGTTGTGTATTCAAATGCGGACGTAGATTAAATCCGTATAAATAGAGGTACTGATTTGAAATAACTGGATTACGTTCGTGATATGCAATAACCAACAAATATATATGTATAACCGTCCATAAAGTTAAGGGGATGAAGACCGTATTGTGGAATTAAAACGTGTATTAGTGGATTTTCTATTTTCCACAAATTAAATTAAAACTTCTAAACTAATTATCTGGAAATTACGCAAATGTGTTCGAAAATTTAATTTAAAATGCAATCAACCGCTCATTGACCCAAAATTAAACGTTAATTTTTATGCAAACCCCCTTTTGATGTTTGTTACGCGAGCGAGATAAATCATACGGCTTGCGGACGAATTTCATTTACGAAATATTCTTTGTGCCGCAAGAATCTCTACGTATATAGGAAAGGAACCGTGGCCTGTTAAAAGCAGTTATGGGCAACAGTATTTCACTAAACTACTGACCGTGCATTTTCCGTGAAAAAAGTTTCAATAAATAAAAAAAAATGCTTTTGATAAAGAACCTCTAAATGCGGGTGGTAGTGAAACAGACAGGAAATAGATAAAAAGTAAATTGATAGATAAAAGAAGATGGTGGTATTTGGCAGGGGCGAAATGAGTAAGACGGAAGAGATTTATGAACGTTCCAACACATGATGATCGGCCTTCGTTGTAATTCGCACATCTTTTTACATTGAACTGTCAACGTAATGTACGTTTTAAAAAAATACCGTCTGTTGACTAAACAACGCTCACTTGTACTATCTCATAAGATAAATATACGATGTACTCCCAATTAGAATAAAATGGTCTTGAAAATTCGATGTCGTAATTGACTTTCCTCCTCGCCCATTGCGATTACAAGTGGAATCGACACGTGTACCTGAGTACACCAAATGAAATAGGTTTTCTAAATAGTACAGTAGAATTAGACCAATTTTCCTCCAAACCCGAACATTTATATTTACTTAGCGGGACCCTTTGGACACTTTCCAGGATGACGCTCAGAAAATTTCTGGAGCAAGCCTAAAATCTTTCCCCCTCGAACAACGGGTTCTCTCATTATGGTATCTACGATTAGCCCTCTTATATAAGAGGTAGATACATTTTATGTCATCAACAAACAAAGGGGCTACCTTTGATTTCTTTTAGGGTTTAATTTCACGTTCAAGTTACGGATGCGTTTTAATTGACCTACGATTCTTGTTAGACGTACAAGTTTGTAACCTGCAATTCATCGTTGCCTGCCACCCTTTACTTCAAAGAAGGGGTGGTCAACCCCGTTTATATGCCATCCCGTTGCAGATTATAATTCATAAAGTTACATATTTTCTCTTTGCGTTTATAAACCAGGCGGACTCAAATTCGAGGGCCACCATAGGTATCTCTGAAACTGTAAGAGATAGGTAGGTAGTTTCAATTTGGTTAAGTTGCGTATTTTGGTGCTTAACAAGATGCTGAAAAAATTCCGACTACTTTCGGAGATATCCGGAAAAATCCAAATTTTGCAAAATCGTTTTTATTTTATACTGAAGTTATTCAAAAAGATATTTCAAAATAAATGACTCATTTTTTCCCTCCACAAGATGCTAGTTTTTAATTTTAAGTCTGACACTTCGCCACCGGTTAACCATCAACTTTGTTTTTTCTAATGGAAGTCATTTTTACTTTCTGTGTCATTTGATAGAGCCTTTTTTCTGATTTGGAAAATGTAAATATCACTATTTTTTAATAATAAATGGCGCTATTTAAAGGGAGTTTTGTCTACCATCAAACGCTCAATATATAATAATTGTAATTACAACGAAGTCAGTGTCGTTTAAATCAGTGTCTTCAATGTGCGTGTGTGTTTGTGCGTTTGTAAATCGCAGTTATGACCGGAGATTTTGGATTATTGACACTTTAAGGCAATTAAGATTTGGTTTAATTAATTGTCTATCGTTCGCTTGTAGCGTGCTTTGTGTGCTTCTGGCCCTGAGTGCCTGTTTTTCTTTCACCCTGATTGTTTTATCAAATAAATTTGTTTCATCTGTAAATGATTGGTTTTGTGACTAATCCACCCCAAATATATGATCTAGATAAGAGATTTCATGTTAAATTTTTTTGAATTCGTACCCAGAAGGGTTAATTTAAAATTAGTTCATTTTTTGGAATTTTACAAGCGGTTAAGGTTTTGTCAGTTTAATTGAACTAGCTGAACAGGTGTTTTGTGGGTGGTTTAGTAACCGCTTGCCATTTCACATAGCCATTTTTTATTTGGCACCTAACGTGGGCCACATAGCATTTTTTACTTGACGCCCTTACGGTGAGGGTATTATAAAATCGAAAATTTAGGTCAAATTTCTGAAATCTAAATTCAAGTTAGAGTATTTAGTTTATTTATTGTCCAGACCTCTACATAGCAAAAGAAAAATTGTACTGTTAAATACTAAATTTAACCCTCCCACTAAGGGAGAATTTTAATAAAAGGTGTTAGGGAGGAAGCAAATAGAAGAAGGTTTTGGGATTTTAGTAAACTGCATGACAGAAAATTCAGGATTGTTATCGCTGAAAAGAATAAAAGAGAGCCTAGAAACAGAAAAACTATGGTTTTTAAGGGAGTAAATAGTTAAGAAGGAACGGTTTTGAGGGTGTAGTTATTAATAAGGGAATAAGGGATTTTGGAGTTGAAAAAGCCAAGATGAACAAATCTCAAATATAAGAATTTTAGATCAAATGTCAATTGATAAATTGAGCAAAAATCCATACTTCCAGTGGTTTTTGTTTATGTAATCTTTCATTCAAATACATTATTCAAATTATAGTGCCTGTCTGTCCCAAAAAGGTTGTCTTACATATATACAGTGCTATTAATTAAGAAGTAGACGTGGGGATTTATGTGTATTGTTTTTCCCCATGTCTACTTTTAAATGACAAAATCTCTTCTGAAGGGTGCCCAATTTTATGCAACCATCATAACTTCTATTAATTAATTCGAATATTGTTACTTTGATTTCCGTATTTATTTTCTGTTAAGCCAAAACAACAATATTCAAACTAATTAATAGGACAGTCAGATGTTATTTGTTTTAAAAAGTTTTTTAGGTGCATAAAATTAGGCGCCCTTTAGAAGACATTTTGTCTTTTAAAAGTAGACATAGGGAAAAACACACCTAAATTCCTTGTCGTAAATCCAAATCACTGTATATGTTTCGGCTATATAATTTTTACAGCCATTATCAAAACCTAGGATTAACAATTTTTAAGCTTAGTAATATGATTATATGTTACAATACTTACTTTATAACTGAAATTTCTTTTTGGCACAGACCGGCACTATAATTTGAATAATTAACATCCCAAATAATTATGGATCTACCAATACAATAGCAAAGACAATAATTAACAAGAATAGAAAGTAAAAGATTAACGGTGATGTAAATATTTAGCATTGAAACTTATTGAAATTCCCAAAAATAATTTAACTGAGTGTGAAATTAAATAACAGCTGAATAATGAAAAATAAAATTGGTGAATTATAATAAATATAATTAAGAAGAAAGAACGCCCCACTTCTAAACAAAAGACACGCAATTATCCGTAAAACCTGCATTTTCTTATCAGCAGATGTGCATTTCCTTCTAATTATTTAAATAAAAACCTTTTGTAAAGTACACAAACTGGCCCAGATACATATGTAGTTAAAGCAATTTATCTAAATTGAACAATTTAAAAGCGATAAAATTAAAGCAAAATCTACACAATTACAAACAATTCTAAAAGGAGAAATAGACACTGAAATAGTCTCACATACGGGGTGTCCCGTCATTATTTTTTTGCGATTAGGCCGAAATATCACCTAAACATCTAAGAGATTATTTTTTTGCGTCGAGTTTTTAAGTGAGACGCTTATGCTTTCACCCAATCATCCGATCGCTCGATGTCTTTGTGTACATCGATTTAAATGAGAACAGATGGACCGATTACGATGAAATTTTACAGGTGGATTCTTTATCAAATTTGTAGATCGGTATCGTTGAATTGATAATGTAGACGAAAAAATAGAAAGACCCTTTAGACATCTCCGTTAGTTTTAAACTGAATTGCATGAAATTCAAGCTGGGCATAGCCAGTACTATGTCAAATGTAATGTCACCGCTTTGGCACTTTTGATTATCTATCGTCATGGCTTAACTCGTGCGTGTTCTAGTGCTAGTATATTCAAATGATGTGTTTATTCAAAAACGAGTCCCTATGATTGTCATTTTTTTTAATGTATTTGATATTTATCATATACAGTGTGTTCGAGATATATATTTAAATAATAAATATAATTTTGTATGTGACATTACGATCTATCCGATCGCGGGAAGTTCTGTTTTTCAAATGTAATGCCTGTTTTTTTTAAGATTTTCAAAATGGAACATTGAACAAGTTGACGTATTTGTTTTCTGTGTAAAGCCCGCTTGACATGGAGCAATAAAAATTGCAATTGCATGCAAGTTGCAAGAAAAATTGCGAAAGGCATGCGCAGTTCAAAGCCAGCTGATCAATTGCTGCAAGAGACTTGCATGCAATTTTTATAGGACCGGTGCTATTTTTCTTGCATGAATCGTGCAATTCTAGGGATAAATCTAGTTGTTTTTGTGTCACCAACCTAGTAAAATACAGCGGCGGCAACTATGATGCTGAGAGACGCACTCATTACTTGTTTTTATTAATCTTATTTATTCTTGTAATTTTCACGTTTCTTCAAGCAATCAAAATTTAATTTTCATTTGAGGTTAACTACTTTGTTGACAAATCCATATGTTTCTTCTGTTGGCAGACATGTGGCAATTGAAATAGAATTGCACCATGTCAAATACCATGCAATGCTTATTGCATGCAAGGATTTGACCTTGCAATTTCTTTCTGCAAGTTCTTGCGCGTAGTATTGCTCCATGTCAAGCGGCCTTAACACAACAAACACCGCGCATCCTGACAGCACACGGCATGGTAGATTTCCAAGTATTGAAATATTGAAAAGATTGAACGTTGTTTACTCTATTCCCGAAGTAAGGAGTGGAATTTTCAGTGCTAATCGAATCGTCGGCGGGTGCAGTTGCACGTTTATTTTTAGATCGCTGCTTTAAGTAAGTAAGTCGCCATACATACCATTTGGATATAGTTTAAGCTTTGAATATAAAATATTTTATATTCAAAGGTTTAAGGTAGTCTTTATAATCGTTTGTTGGGGTTTGTTTGGTGGTGAAATTATTAATGACTGATTTAATAAAATCAGAAAGGGAACAGCAAGATTGTATAAAGGCAAAGTCAACTATCAAATTAATATTAATCTGAACTCACACTACTTACAGTATTTTCCTATAACTCCTGCATATGTCTGAAGAATAAAGCAGTTTGCTTTTACACCTCATTTTACTTATATACCAAATTTTTACTTTTATAGTAACCCATAAAAATAGCAGCGTGCAACAAGAGAAGATTTCATTAGTCTGCAAAACGATAAATGTTCTAGAACGAAAAATAGGCAGTCGATGATACCAAATTCGACGCAGATTATGTCGGGGATTTATATTAATTAAACAGAATGCGAGTGTACAATCAATTCGAGTAATTCTTAGTTCAAGTTGGATGGATATAAATTTTATTAGAATCCAATAAAATGCGCATTTACGTTAAAGCGAGCAAGGGCCAAATCCCTAGATGACCGTCAAATCTTGATACTTTGTAAGATTTTAACCGGTAAAAAATCTTTGAAAGCTCGAAGCAGTGTTAATGTAGGCCTTTTCGTATCCCGAGATGATCGTAAAAACGTTGTCATCGAAAATCCGTAAAAGATTTGAGGTCTCATGGGAAGATCAGGATCTCGTGATGCCGCTGCCGCTCTTAAGAAAGGAGTATTTTTGGCGTGGAAAATTAAAATTTTATTACATTTTTTATACACGGATAAGTATCCTTTCCCCTTATTTAACAAGCTCCGGTTTTGTGCAGGTTTGTCCTACTGATGGTGTTGATCGAACCGTAGGTGTGTAAAAGTTTGTGCAAACAATTTCGTTATATTTTATTACTTTCAGGTGCGTTTATCGGAATACCAAATAAAAGGGGTTTATAATCAGATAGTACGAGTATGTGGCAGTACCTGGAGTTTCGCAGCATTTGTAGCATGGTATCCAGTTTTTAGCCGCCTCTTTTGCACTTTTCGGAGGGAAATCAGTTAACATTTCAAATTATTATTTATTTGTGAATCAGTATAATAGAACATCAGCTGCACATCAAACACAAATTATTAAGTGGGTTGTTTTTAGAATTCATACCTACTTCAATATCTGTAAAAATATAAAGGGGATTAGAAGAAGCCCACTAGTCAGTAGCGTTGCTCGTAGTTACCTAGCTAAGTTACCCCCGCTCCAGCGAGAATTGAAACTTCGAAAACCGAGGTGATTACAGCATATAATCATTTACATTATACTCTTAAACTTGTTGACAGTTTACATTCCATAAATCATTTTCCAAGTCCTTATTTTTACCAGAAATGTTAAGATAAGATAATAGCATAATACTAATTTGTAGCATGGCGTAATCACATGTTTTCTTACATTTAGTAATATAGATAATGCATTTTTTTAACGTTACGTTTTCCCAATTCTTGTTCCGGGAAAAAATTTGCACGTATACGACCAAGTACAAATAAAACACATTAGGCGACCCTTACCTTGAATAAACGTAGCCGTTGACGACAAGAAGTGAGGTCAGTTCACGCATCCAATCCTGAAAACAATCAAAGAAAAACTCCCCAAGCCGCAGGGCTCGGTATATAATTGGTTGATTAATGCCTGAAGGGCCTCGCTCTACTCGTAATCTACTTCTATATAGAAGTAACATTTTCACCGTTCACCCCCCTCGGCCTTACAAAGTTACAGGAGGTGGTCGCACATGCGCAAATTGATTTTATATTATCGGAAAGAACATACACATAAAGACCTAGGTAAAGCAGTTAATTCCAAAATGCCATGCGGAATGTATTTCCCAAATGAAACATCTTTTCGGAAAGTAGTCTTATCCCATCAATTATTTATTTCGAAAGAATGCTTACTTGGCTCCTTCTACTACCACCCTTAATTGTTACATCCTGTACATCTTTGCAAGAAGAGAATTTCGATTCTTATCGCATAATTGGGGTTGTAGCATGTTGAAAAACCAGTTTATATAAAAATCTGCCTTGATTTCCGCGCGATTATAGCTCAACGTAGACGCGGATAATCAAAATGTATAAAAACCACATTTGTTATCGGGTAACAGGCAGATTTTTATTTATTGGAAAGAGAAACGCCCGACTGAATTTGCGTTTCGAGATTGTGAAGTTTTCGCAGATTTTAATCCGCGCGTGAAAATACGATCGGCGCTACCAACAGAAACAAAGCTAAGAAAAGCACTTACCTACCTCAACTGCAGCGCGTATAGTGACGTTGTTAACGACAAATTGGCTACCTGCACAAAGTTGTGAAGTTATCAATTGATCGCTTGTAGATGCCCTATTGAAAATATGGGAATGCAAGACTTTGATGTGCATTTCTAAAATTATCGTTCAATAACGTTGGGTAGCTCTAGTTTTGTAGAAACGGTTTTGATGTTTCTCTGGAAAAGAAGTAAGAAATGACGTAAAGTGAATTGAATGAGTAAAAGCACTTCATATTGAAAGCTATTAGTTTGAACTATATTCTTTGTGTGTGTATAAAAGATTAACGTCATTAATTGCACCCTATTTCCTGTAACCGTTCACATCGTAGAAGGTCACTAATAATTAACCTTGACACCTATGTTTTTCTTTTATGTTTCTAGTACAAAAGGTGCCATGTTACTTTTAAAGGCAATTTTTCCCGTCCCAATTGAAAGGGTTGTAAAATTAATTAATCTTCGTAAAAAGCAAAAAATCACACCACTCGCTTCAGGTGATCTTGAGGTTTCAAACGTGAAAAGCCATACCGAGCAAATGACCTCCCCTACTAGGCCTGCACGTAATTATTTGGTCCATGAAATTCACCACAACCCGATCACATACCTACATCCACATCAACACGTTGAATCTCACGCTTAGATTCCGTCAAACTTTGGGGTTTGTTCTCGTAGACTTGTGACTTAACATAACCCCACAAAAAAGTCGCATGGAGTCAAGTCATATGATCGAGTTGGGGATACCTGGAAATAGTTGCGTGGTGTTCTTTTTAATAGTTTATCTCATTTCAAATCCGGTTTTGCGATAAGAAGTTCGTTATCGCGGCGCCAAAGCTAATTATCTTTAAAATAAGCAAGTGTATGTTGCGAAAGTAAAGACTGGCATTTATTGACAGTGCGCAGTAAGCGTCGTGTAAGTAGTTCGAGAGTTATGTCTATTGTGCGTTTATCGCTTAGGTGAAGCCTTCCTATACAGTTCTTCAAGTACCCGTTAAAATGTAGTTATCCACCACCAAAAAGCCACATTTCAAATTTAATTTGCATCAAAGTCAGGGTCGTTAAATCAAGAATAAAGTGAAGCACATAAGCAAGATTACTTGGTGTTAATGTGTCATTTAAAGAAAAATCGCAGTTATGGCCGGATGTTGACTTATTAACTCTAAGGTAATTAAAACTTTATTTAACTAATTTTTTTCAATCAATCGCACGTGCGTGGTATTTGTCATTAGGCTCTGAGTGGCTTTCGTTCTTACAGATTTATTAACTAATGAAAGTTGCGTTTTGTGTAAATGATTAGCTTTGTGATTAGTCGAGCCCAAATTACGATCTGGGATTTAAGATTTCTCATGATAACTTTTTCTATTCGTACCCAGTTAGGTGTTAATTAAATAATTAAGCAATAAGTGTATAACCAAGTATTTAAAACACGTGCAATGGTTTAAAGGCAAGATTATACACGCGTTTCTTATAGTATTTTTTGTTATATCTGCAATCTCGTCTGCAATATAAATTAAAAATAAGGGAAATAAGATTAATATAAATCAATTTGACGTTTATACTCGAATACATTTAAAATTGAGTGGGATGGTTATTAGTAATTCCATGATTGCCATGGCAATGTCACGTTTGCTTATAAAATCACCGTCTTTGTAAATAAAATGCCTTCGGTCGAAAAACCGTTCATTCAGTGGCTTATTGCAGAAGCAGAAGAAAAATTGGTACCTGCAGAATGCAAAAGCAACGGCGTATTGTAAAGAATATGTCACAATACAACATATTACGTACAACACCGAATACCACTAATTTGTTCATCCATGGTTTATTCCACACACGTAGATAAAGTGAGTTAATTTTGTTTATTGTAGTAATTTGAATCTAGAACAAAATAAGTTTATGATGTAGTTTTTTTATGTTACAATGAAGCAAATATATATTAAACATGGAGCGTTTTCACCGTCTATCCAACGTCATGGCCTTCGCAGAATCGCATAACACTTCAACACAGCTCACCTTGGGATAAATCCGAAAACCAAACTGTATTTGATAACTAGTGACAAATGCAGATGTCAAGCGAGCAGAATCCGCCTGTGTGACCGTACATAAGACAAACTGCATTGCAATCCCTTTGGTTTTGGATATTGGTCTCGTTACATCCTTGAGTTGGCTCCATTACTAAAACGAAATGCGGTATTGGCGTTTTATAATAAACGTTTCATTACTTACTTGCCATTGACCCAAAAACCCAGAAAACAAGAAACGTAAAAAGCACAAATGTACGTGGGCTAACCATAGTAACTGTAGCGTTAAATGTGTGTGAAAATTCTCTTATCAGAATTAATTTAATTAGGCAAATATGTAGTGTACAAAAACGTAGAGAATTATTTCTTGATAGACAATTTTTCACCTTTTATTCCGAAACTATCATCAGTTTTGTTTCTGGCACTGATCGCACCCCTTTCAAGGACAGGTTCCGCTCAAATTAAATTGCGATAGGAAGCGAAATTGTTTTTTTGAAAACTACATAGCTCAACACGTATTTTGTAAAGGAAAGAAAAATGAAACTAAACTACTTAGTACTACTTCCTATCTGTTTTTTCTCTTCAGAACACAATTATTGGTTTTCTCTTATCTACGTTGTTATGGTGATAAACATTACAGATACAACGTGACGTAAATGACGTTGCTGTTGCTAATGGTCTAGTGCATTTACGTTTTGAACGTAAACTGGCCAATATTCCAAAGATTTTGAAAATGAAGGGCAGTTTTGTTCCATCATATACCCAAAAATTATTACTAGATTGTAGGTTACTCTATGAGAGCTAACCGGAATAGTGTCATCTCCTGGATGATCGCATCAACTACTAGTTAACATCATTAATCTCCTATGAGTGATGTTGGCAAACTCAATAAAAATGCGATATCTCATTATGGGATGTTGTGAGTAAAATCACCTTAGTGCTCGAATGTTCACTATGGTTTCTTTAATTTTTTCAGCAAGTAGTAAGACCCGTTTTCAAAATCTTCCTCCATTTATGACAGATGTTACGGTTACGCAAACCTAATTACTTTGTTAGAGCGAAATTGTGAATAATACAATAAGGATTGTTATCTTTTTTTGAGTTCCACTACATTTTTATCAATTTTAGTTTATTACAAATTGTATGACATCCTCTTTCTAGAATTTTTAATCGATTAATACACTTCCATTAATATACGACCAATCAGCTTGGTGATTGTTTCAAATTCTAACCAATCAGATGATTTTTTATCTGATTAAAAGCTAGGTCATTTATTCATCATCATCATTTATTGTCGTACTGTCATTAACCATCTACGAAAATTTGGTCGTGATAGTTATGTGCCGTTTTCGAGTTACGACAAGGGGGTGACTATTTCAAACCCCTTGGACGGCAGTGCACCTGGGTATTTCTGTTGATTGTTTATTCTCGAACTATCATTAACCAGGGAGGCAAATCTGATCTTGATAGTATGTGCCGTTTTCGAGTTACGACCAGGGGGTGACTATTTCAACCCCTTGGAGGGCATTGCACCTAGGTATTTTTGTTGATTATTTATTCTTGCACTATCATTAACCATCTACGAAAATTTGATCGTGATAGTATGTGGCGTTTTGGAGGTATGATGAGAGGGTTTTCTACTTAATTGTAAATAGAATTGTTTCAGTATTTAGAGGAAAATGAATAAAAGCAAAAAAATTACGTGGCCAGGTCAATTTTCGCTTCGGGTATGTTCGGAAATTTTGGGCGCCAGAATTGACCGCTCTTTTCACACCGGTACACAACACGAATTACAAAAATAGATACATTTGGAGGAAACATAGCTTGTTTTATGATAAAAACGAAGATAATTTTTGAGCCCATAAAGTTGAACCGTTTCCAAGATCTCACGATTTCTGAAAAAAACCATCTCTTTTTCAAAGGGATGAAAAAATAGCGTCGCGGGCACCCTTAGAATTAAAACACACACTTTAGTCCTTTGGGATATACCTAATGCTATTTAACTAGTATTACTAATTCGCACTACAATTACCAATAAACTTGAAAAGATATTTATCAAGAAGGCACACAGAATAAACAAATTCAACGTCAAATATGTGCCCGTCGACAGTCACATGTTTAGTGGAAACCGCAGCAGACTATCAGATCTTGTTCTCCATTTATTAAGGATGCATATATTTGGACGACAAATATCATTAGTAACGATGGATATATTCAGTTACTAAAGTAATATAACCTTCTGTCGCTGGTTCATAGTCCCGAATAATTTCTCAGGGCGTTTTATCCATGACTATTGTGAGCGTTCATGTCTAACAGATTAGATTTTTGTCGTGTTCACCCAGGAAAATGCACGAGAAGTGGAATCTATTTAAATAAACTTTTTGAGGGCACCTCCTGATAACGTACTGCACGCACTTAAAATATTTAATGATAGTTTAAGAAGTTTATACGTGTATTAAAGCTAAATGAAAATTTCTTACATAACACGATAAGGGTATATGTGAGTTAGAACGTTTCGCTAGAGTGGTGTTTCCTGTTTTCAATTATAGTTTACATATACTTTTAACGGAACATTTATGCTCCAGTTAAAAGTTTTAACTGGATTAAGCGATTTTAAGCGATGCATCATTAGGAAAGCTTGAATATTACGAAATGATGTCCCATAAGTGATCTATTTAAAGGACTAAGTTTTACCTAACTCGCATAGTATTTTATTTCTAATTTTATTGTACTTAAGTTAGTATACCGGAGACGGTTACAACCCGAACTGCTAATGGCTTTCAATTTTTCATCAACGAAATCAACAGCATCAATGCACCAAAGTCCCAGGGTTTCTAAGGCAAGGGGAGAAATGGATATGTATGATTTTAGTGCTAAATTTTTGCTCTGTAAATTGATTTATCTGGATTCTGGATTCTGGATTATGATAGGCGGTGGATAAAGCCCCCCATCAACGTCACTCAAGACATCCGACACGTGAAGTACACCTATGGAGGCCGGAAGGGTAAGCGGCTCTAATCGTTACTATGTCCGGCCTGAATACCCCCAACATGGATCGTCTATGTAACATCCTGTGCAAGATAATGATTCTACCAAACCCATGGAGTGCATTGGCTTGTTTAGGTTACAGTGCCCAAAAGGTATGCCCACAAGTAACGTCAGGTTTCATTCTTGATAGGCTTGTGCAAAAATCTGTCATCTGTGAGATGGTCCTCTGAAGGCCTCTCTTGCATGGCGACAATATAACATCAAGTTCCACTTAGCCATCTGTTGGGTTTGGCTATCTTGGGTTACAAGTTATTTACAGTTGCAACTGTAAGTGGAAGAACCAACTCTGGGCGATAAAACAGCGGTCTTGAGGCCAGTCGGTTTTCTTATTACCTTTCGGTCCAGCAAGCCCTTTAACCCATATGATCTCAAGGGTGTTGCTGTTTGCTACTTGCTCTAGTGCATGGTGACATTCGGAAACCAACCTAGAGGTAATTTTACAGTGACCAAATGCCTACAGGGCGGCCCTGATTCTGTTAGTTTTGTTCTTGCTGTTATGCATAAAAACTTTTCTTGCGTTAGTCCTACCAATTCTGACTGGAATACAGTCGGAAGTTTGCCCAATTGGGTGAACTGGAAATCCAATTTGCAATACCAACTTGGCACACACAAATACCAACAATTAAACACGGCACATATAACTTGACTAGTTCTATATTTACCACCAACACAATAGTTCCCGATACGATATAATAAATATTGATAATTATATAAATCTATGTAAAGAACATGTAAATTACTAAAAAGAGCCAAACAGGAACAGCTAGGTGAATCCCAGGGCCCTAAAAACAATTATACCAACAATTCTAACATAACTATGACTAGGTCGTAATCCCCTCCCCCCCACAGCCCTTGAATAAAACATACCTACGAACATAAAATTACCCCCCTTACTCCTTCTATTACCGCGACACAAATATACCGAGTAGCAGAGATTTTAACTGTTGCAACTGCGTATGTAGCCTGGTGCGCAATACAAAATTTAAAATAGCCGAATATAATATAATATAATATAACTAATGGGTATATGTACAGCCTAAAGCGCATTCAACAAAACACAAATGTATATAATACAGATCGTACACTCGGCACGGAATCACAGAAAGTTAAATCTTATCTAATTCTAAGCATTGTTATAAAAACCCATTGAATGGTTAACATTTCCAGCAAACGCCCATTGGAACCCGCCCAAAATCATTGTTTTTGGTTACATTTAAATAAACTGCTATGATACACACAATATAACTAGATACTTGATTTGTCGGTGACTCGGCTAATTTGGTACGTTATTAAGTTGACAAAATTTTACATTACTAATTGTAAAAATAAGCATTTATTTTAAAACATGTCAAAAATAGTGTTAACAAACCCTTAGTAATTTTTTCTCAGCCTTATGACGGTGCTTAAGAAAATTTTTATCACTTGTAAGTTTCAAGTACATCAGATTTATTTGTTATGGACGCCATATTGAATTTTTATGTAACTCGATAGAGAAAAAAAATTGTAAAATCAGCGATACTAAACACTTAGCATTTCATTTGGGAAACAATAATCTCGCATTTTTGCCTCGAAGTTTAAAATGTATTTCTTATGACAATATAATTCCATAGCTGATTATGATTGAAACCATCGACGCGGCCATGGAATTATCCAATCTAAATCCAATATGGCGTCCATAAGAAATAAGAAAGTTGATATGGTTCAATTCTTTGCCCTTTTAAGCGACTTTGTATCTCTTACGGTTTACGAGTTCCCCATACTAAACATCGGAAAAACTCACCCTGTATAATATACTTCGCTTTAAACATTTTCTGGAAGAAAAGTGTTTCTCGGGGAGGATGTCAACGCGTGTCAATAATAAAAAGGTCACTTAAAATAGAGTTGTAAGTTTTCCAGAGTTTTTGAACGGTTATTATACAGGGTGATTCAAAATTGAGTGCAATGATTTTAAGGGCGTATTTATCACACAAAAGTAAGAAATTTTTTTCATTTAATCGTATGTTCTAACTTGCTTCGTTTTCGAACAACGCGGTCAGAATAAAACGGTGATTTTAATTTTGGGAAGGATAGAACACTGGGGAGTATGGGTGTTTGTTAGGGTGCAGCGGAAGCCGTATTCCTTATTTATCTATTGTACAATCTTTCAAGTGTCTTAAGGATAAAAAGACATCAAACTGATCGGACGATATGATTTAGGTGTGGAGTAATCACCTTTGCCTTGTGTGGGGATAAATTATCTCCACTCACTCCGTGGGAGTGAAGGGGGTTGCTCTGGCCATGCATAAAAATTCCAACCTCAAATTTTTGCACAATGTAGATTGTAGTCGCTGCAGAGCTATACTTACCCTTAATACTCTAACGCCGATTTCATAGGCTGTGTATAGGTTGTCTCCGTTTCAATGTTCAATGTGATTAATTAATGTGACATCTGAAAGAAAAGGTGGCAGTAACCACAAAGTTACCTACTTCAAATAATAAACATCCAAAACTTGCCAGGAACATATATTTGAATAAATAACCACCATTACAATTCCCTACGGTTTACCGCAAATGCAGGTGTTATTGCTGGCGCAGTATGCAACGGGTCCATGGCCATTGATGACACACGAGACTACACAGCAAAATACGTAGGGGCACATATTAACCACACAAACTAAACAGAAATGACCATTTCAGAATATGCACTTAGCTCATATTGGAAACTTACATGCATTTGTCAAACTGCAAAGACTAAATACTGCCCCGGCGACTAAAACGGCTGCCATATAGCTTAACATCGTCCAACTTTGTAATTACAACACATAATTCTATCGCTCGTATTTATACTATAATCGAAATGTCGTGAACATGGTGTAAAGTTTTAAACGCCACATAAAATACCGGAATGACGTGCTAAAAGCACACGAAGGTTTATTACATGGAACTACTATGTAATGAAGAAACGATAATGTAGGTTTTTTACTTTTACCTGGGATGAAATCTTTTTTGTGTGCCTTCTTTTGGAAGAAGTTTATAAACCATTGTTCTGTTAATCTTGCAATTTTGGGAATTGTGGGGACATAGTTCAAAAACGACACATTTTAAAACCTTGGTTTATTTCGAAAAGTATTAACCTTAAATTACACGCCTCAATTTTCTTCAACATTTCAGTGCAGTTACTTTTGTCAATTGAACTGTGAAGAAAATGAAGTCGGAGGAAATTTTGCTATGGACACCTTAAAAACGTTTGAGTATTTGATTGAAGGACCCATAGTTTGCTGTTCTTTCCTGCTGCATATCGAACTATGGGGAACCATGGAATCCAAGATTTTTCTGAAATTGGTCTCGTTTCCACTTTACTACTTTCGGAATCGGTAGACTAACGGTAATAC
Organism: Photinus pyralis; assembly: GCF_008802855.1. Lineage (NCBI taxonomy): Eukaryota > Metazoa > Arthropoda > Insecta > Coleoptera > Lampyridae > Photinus > Photinus pyralis. Next base: position 11,861,861 of record NW_022170663.1, read on the forward strand.
CACTTAGGGAATTAATATACTACTTCAAAGTTTATTAATTCTTCAACTGCAATATACTATACTAAGGTTACAAACAGCACAGATGAAATATTTCACTAGGTAGTAGTTGGTGGTTGTCCACAAATGCACGCATTAGTACTGTTACAGTATGCATACGGTCCACGTCCTGAGAACAGGCACGTCATTGTGCAACACGGTACGTATGGACAAGTCTTAAAGGTGCAGACTGTGGAGGAAACAAATTTTGACAACATGAAAATTGCATTTGGCACATTTACTACTTACAGAAGAACGCATTGCCTATACTGCAAACACTGAACATAACCACGAGGGTTGCCAAGACTGTAATGTAAGATACCATCGTGAGAAGTTATGGATATTTCCAGTTTCGCACCACTTTAAATACTTATGCCGTGACTTTTATGTAAACATTTTCAAGGGCCCAGTTAATCTCGAGAGGAGGTAGATTACGGGATTAAGGTGTAATTAAGTAATTGCTATCTTGAAATTTATTTACCAAATAATATTAAATGAGAGTAGGTCAATACATTTTGGACCATGCTTCCGTGCAATGTAACCTAGAAATGTCATCGGCCATATAAAAAGCAAACCATCCTGAATATGATGTGCTTACTGTGTCGATGGACGTATGTAAACCATGGATAGATTATATTTTCTTATCCTTAGATAAACATCATTGAAATAGATTCAAAGAAATGTTTTATTGGTGCAAATAAGGAAAGGAAAAATAATTAATAAATAGTATGAGAGCTAATAATCTTCCATTAATGACGTCGATAATGTTGATTGAGGTATGTTAAAAAATGTTAAATATCATTTGTCTTCGTTTTGATTTGTTTCAAATTAAGTAAGTATATTGATTTTAGTTGAGTTTGTTATTGTACGTAGTAAGCTAACGTTTTACTTTGCATAAACTTAAGAGTCTATGTAAATGTTGTAAATGGTTCCTTATTTTGTATTATATAATTATCAAGTGAACCAAAGAAGTCAATCATATTCTGAATAATAAAATCCAATTCCAATTAATATCGTGATTAAGTGAAGGAGAGGCCTAGAACTACCGAAAATCGATTTTCAATATTTGGTGACTGTGACAGGACCCGGGCTTTGTGTAAAATCTCACCGCAATAAGATTATTGATTTTTAAACGATTTGTGTATCTTTTTGGCATGTACGACTACCCACATTCAGCGGTACACAGCGCGTGAAGTTAAATTTTAATATTTGATTGAGGTAATGTCTTCAGGACTCGTGCTAGTGATTATTAAATAGTCATCCTCCCAGACGTGACAATTATACTGAAGCTATCGAAAGTCTAAAGGAACGTTTTGGGAGGAAAGACCTATTAGTTGAAGTCTAAGTACGGGAACTACTATTTTATAAATAAGGTATGGTATTGTCTCCTAATCAAAAAATGGGCCTCTTTAATTTATATATAATATGATCGTATTGAAACCCAATTAAGGCCATTAAATACTCCTGGAGTGACAACTGATGCATGTTCTGCTATCTTATACCCTTTAGTCGAATCTTTTTTTAAGAGCTTGACAACAATAATCATCTCAGCTCTCTAGCTCGGAAAATGTTACTGGTGGAGAAACATATTTTAAACAATAAAAGGGCATGCTTTTCTTGCCTAAAATTAGGACATAACAGTAAAATATGTCGCCAAAGACTAAAATGCATCATTTGTAATGCATGTACCGCTCAGGTTTCAAATTTAGTGAGCAATAAAGCTGCTACCTCCGAGAACATTGGGGGAAGTAGCCATCAAAACAGTTTTGTTGAGAAAACATTGTCTAATTAGCACAGGGACCACACAGAATGACGTTCAACAAATTGGAGACAAGATAAAATTTGGCGAGGTACTTTGTTTTAAGGTATTAAATACCGTCTGAAACCCCAGCGCCGATTCATTGAGCCCGTCATTCCAAAACCACACCCTAAATGGTGTAAAATCTACCTTTTTTTAAATTTGGCTCAATAACTCTTTTCCGGTACCTCATTGTCCGTAGTCCGTTTAGTTCGTATCTAATATAATATAATATATAATAATAATAATACTAATATAATATATTTATTTATTGCGTAAATGTAACACAAAGACACAAAAGGCAAGAATTCGACGTGGTCGATCTTCCATTCTGCCAAAGTAAATTAAGTAGGTATAATGGCACAGCTTAGCTATAATATAACTTACATTATGATTGTATTTAGTAAATAACAAAACAAAAAAGAGAGACAAAAAAAGATAATAAAATAATAAGTGTAATAATATGACTTTAAGTGCAAGGTAAACTTTAATGTTTCCTAGTATTAAAGACTCATTGACATTAGATTTGAAGTTAGGGTAACTTAAATTTATAAATTCAAAAGTTAAATTAAGCGTATGGGGAGCCACATAGACAAAGCATCCCTTATATTTAAAAGTCCTATGTTTAGGAATGTGATATTTTAACTTTCTGATGTTGATGCTGTGTAGATCGCTACGTTTTACTATACATTCAGTTAAATACCTGGGACTGTTATACTTTATCAACTTCCATAGGAAGGTAGCCATAAGTTGGAAGACTCTTTCCCGTGTTTTGAGTTCGCCTAATTTTGTATAGATGTGTGTTATATGATGACCGAAAGGAATGGGATGAACAAATCGTAAGCAAGAATTTTGCAGTTTTTGCAACTTTCCACTTGCAGTCAGGAGTGTTAACCTGCCCCCCTCCCACCACTTAAAGATTTGATAATATGCGTTCACACGCGCCATCGATAATACGTTTTTCTTTAGTGGGGGGGGGGGGGGGGAAGTTGACGGACCCTTTGTAGTCAGTGTTGCCGTAGATTAATTTCAGGTTGTTAAACATGGCGTGCGTGTGTGTGATTGGTGATCTGTCTTTGTCGACCGTTGACGCAATTATTGTCACTAGAGGGAGCGTTACTTGAAGAAAGGCGATGATCTTTGGAAGAAAATTGAAAATATTAGGAAGCCGAAGCCGAAGCCGATTACCCCTCAAAGACGCGCGCCTTGCAAAAGGTGGTTTATTTCGCCTCTCCGAAAAAAAACAATGGGTCGTCGCAGGTCGCGCAGGAGTTCGGCGCGTTTACAAGATCGACGACACCAATTTGAAAACAATCGGACCCAAACTATAGAAGAAGATAGAAAAACACTGAAAAATCACCACGTTAGTATAAGACTCGGTGATGGCGCCCAGATGTCGCTGACCCCAGATCTTGAAGCCCCGTCCCTTAAGTTGTTTATTACATGGCCCCGGTAGGTACACGTACAATTGCACAAATGTACACTTCTCTTTCCACAAGCGTTTTTGTACGGGTCCGCATTTGCTGCCAGCCAGCCAACCAGCCGGTCGAAGTGGGATTAAAACCTACCTTTTTACAACTAAATTTACAAAAATGCGATAAAAAAGTAGGAAAATATTGACTCTTCACTAACACTACCTACTAACTGCAAGTAGAAACTAAATGGATAATGAGGCGCCGGAAAGTCGAGACATCTCTAATTTGTTGAACGTTACCATATAAAATGATGGATAGGCCCTGTGCTAAATACTTCGGATACATACTTTTTTTTTGCAAATTCTTAAGTTAAAATACTTAACTTAAAATACTTAGGCAAAATTTGGGATTAGGTTCAACTTACCCTCCACTTCAAAATACTTGTATATATTATGCCGATGGGCGCTCTTTATTTTGGAGAGGTGAAAACCAAAACCAATAAAACTACATTATTAAAGCTTAAGGTGAGTAAAATTTTGTTCAGATGAGTTGAGTAATGGTTGTTAGAGGCTTTGGAACATTGTTTCAGAATATTTCAACCCTTAAAATATCTGTGAACCTATTTTCTAGTGGCAAAAAAGTTACTTTAATGCTCTTCATTTTGATATAACCGTTGAGTGAAAAATTAAATTTCCGTATTTGGCGCCTAAAAGCGCCTCGTACTTAAAACTTTCAACTTGTCAGCGAAAACTCACTTCTCGGCCTCATTCAACAATATACCTACTAATTCCGCACCCATGGTTCTTTAGATGCCCACAATTAAGGAGGTTTATTTACGAGACAACACTTTAGTATCAAGGTACAGAATTTTTTTATTTCTTTGTTGAATATCTACCTCGTATATTGATTATACGTAATAATTCTGAAAATGGGTTTTAATTGAACAAATTGTTGCGTAAACAACGTCATGCAGACGTTTCGTTTGGGCTCGGCACCTGTGATAATAACGGGTGTACGTGTAAAATTTTTAGTGTAGATTTGGTCGTTGAATTAAACAAGGAGATAGTTCTTTTTATTTTAATTTTAAGTTCGTTGTTTTGTTTAATTTAATCGCCTTGTAATTTTTTATTGTCATTTATTTGTGCTTAAGGAAGGAAATTTTAGGTGGAAGAGAGGAGATCCTTTAAATACGAGGACATAACTAAAAATCCCTTTTGGCTCGGCCGATGATCAGGTGTAGGTAGATTTCTTTCCAGTCATTTTGCTCCAATATGGCGGAATTGGCTGATTCACAAACTTGACCACGATATTTATTTAGTTACTCCAACCCTTAAAAAGTTTGGTCGAAATCGGTTCATAATTACGAAAGTGTTTCTTGTAAGTGGAACAATTTCTGGACGGCATATTATTCATGAGAACCAATAGAGGTCGCCACTGACAAATTGCATTGTAAAATTATATCAAACTTTGAGAATGACTCCTCTGGGCTTATACAATCATTTTTTAGCGTGGTTTTTGAAAATATAAATTCTACATACGTTACTCTTGAGCGACTAATAAGGGTTTTATTAGAAAGACAGTAATTACTACAATATTGCTAAAATAAGAGGGCACATTTTATTTTTTACAACTATATTATACAACATAGATGAATATTTAATTGAGTAGTAGTTGATCATGGTTGTCTACAAACGCATGGATGGGTACTGTTGCTACAGAATGGATACTTTCCAGGTGTTACGTGGCACGCGAGTACGCATCAGACTACGCTTGATGGACAAAGTTGAAATTTTAAGAAGCACGCTGTAGGGGAAAAAATTTTGACAACATGAAAATTGAATTTGGCACATTCACTACTTACTGGAGGCAGCATTACCCATACTGAAAACACTGAACATAACCACAAGGGTTGCCAGTACTGTAATGTTAGATCTCATCGTGAGAAGTTTTGATCGATATAGATTCTTCCTATTCCCACTACTATTGCTGCCGTGACTTTAATTTATTAATCCCGCGAGGTGTATTACTTTAGATTACGGAATGAAGGTGCTGTAATGAAATAGTTGCTATTTTACAAATCTGTTGCCTTAGCACATAGTAGGCATCACCTTCCATTAATGACGTCGGTAATGTTGATTTCATTTATATTTTAAGGTATGTTAAAAATTATCAAGATTTTATAAAAGTACCCACAAACAAAAAAATCTGAACTCGACCAGTATATTTTTTTGAAGAAACAAGTGACCTTAGCCGATGTAACAAATGGAATAAGACAGACATAATATAGTCTGTGCCAGCTATAGTTGGGTATGACTCATCGATCTATATCGTAGTAATAACCCTACTGTTTACTGTGTCTCTTACAGTCGTACACACATTTCAAGGTGTTAGAAAAGAATGACAATTCGCAACTTAAGTCAGCTGTACAAATCATATTGCCGGTCTAAAACGTATATCTTGCGTTAGCTCTTCGCCAGTCAAAAATTGACAATTAAAATAGGTAGAGATGAAGACATCTATCCGTGCGGATTATAAAGAAATGCCGATTAACAGTCGACTGACGTCGCCTAAATATTAAACCACTCGATTTTAAAAATGACTCATACATGTATACGTGGCTCATAGTATAGTAGTAAAATTAAATAACGGAGAATGGAGTCTAACCTATTCCACAATTCGTTAATAACTTATTAATAACTTCTACTGTCATGCTTAGGCCTGGCAACTTATTCGGTAAATTAAATGTAATGCAGTGTATTCTTCCCAAAAAATCGAAAACTGACATAGAATAGAATGTTTAATTAGAAATTATTTCGTATATTTGTTTCTTAGACAAAAATGCCGCAAGATATTGAAACAAAATCGGCGAAACGCGGAATAAACTTCATACCGTATCGGCCGATCTAGGCAATTTATGTATATCCATATTGATTTATTAAGCTCTGATGTGTACGCACGGTAAAGTTAATCCAATTTATTCAGATTTTTATAAAAGTCTTTTAAAGGTAAAGTAATTTAAGTTCATTATCGACCAACTAAGTGCTCTTCTCTTTCAACTTTTACAACGTCGGTGTTTCATTTAATAAATTTTCGATACTTAACCTCAATGTACTCATCGATTTGCTTTCGAAAGTTGTCTATAATTGCTAGTAATTAAATATAGATCCTCAATAAGTTTCTGAATATACCATTAATATTTTACGTATTTTGTGTATTTATATATGTATGTGCTTCGTATTACGGAAATGAAACAGCGAAAGAAAAATCAGGATGGTAATAACAATAATTTAACGAAATCAAATGTAAATTTGAAACAATCCTGCTACCATCCATATGATTAAGTAGTGTATTCGGGATTTTCCTGTTCAACTTTAAAAAAAAAAAAAAAATTATACAATAACTTATGTTCCATAATTGCGTGGTACTATAACTACACCGTACCATTACGGTAGGTACTGTGATGTTACATATCAGTTTTGAATTGAACCGTTCCCGCTATAAACTTAGTACATTTCATTAAGGCGAAAGACGCAACTGCTACGCCACTGGATTTGTAGTTGGCGGGATTTAAAAATTCAAATTGCTCAAGAACGGAAAATAAGAGAATAGAAAGAGAAAAGTGGCTGGCAAGTGGTTACGTGAAAAAGGAGGTGTTGTTTCAGTCGAGCACGGAGGTTTTATTTTAGTGGGTGTGTGATCGTTCCCGAACGAGGTATATTTTCTCTTTATTCTTTTTTAAATCTACCATTATATAACTATGGTGTAGGTTAGTTGCCTTTGTATTATTCGCAATCGGGGCTTAATATTATAAATTTAAATTTGCAGGGCCGTATCTACCATTGCGCAATTTGAAAATGAATTGCGTTTATTATGCCGTTTTTGAGACTTGAAAATATAGTGGTAGCGTAATTACACTGATAGCGATAGAACGTTATTCAAAGCAGAGTGTATCAAAGAATGACGTAAATTACTGTATCCCTTGAACTTCGGGCCAATTACAACAGTTTTTGAACCTAATTCCTACCTATAACATGAGTAATCACTTCCTAGGAGAAATGGCCATCTCTTTCTTAAATTTAAATAGTTCTATACTGCAAAAGCAGTTCATTTTAATTTATATTGACGCAATAAATAGTGCAATTCTTCTGAGTTCGATTCCCATATGTATTTTAATTGGAATTTGCTTTGATTCCAGAAAAATATATGTCTGTAAAGACTGGTCACATACTCTAGATTTCGTTCGACGAGAATACAAAAAATATATACAATTTTTCATAAGTTTTTTGGCGCTTATCTTAATTTTTCGATAATAAGCGAAATACTAATAAATCATATCCACACTGTCACAAACGCATTAACGGGTACATTGATAACGAATAAGATTGAGGTACAAAATTATCTTAACCTAAACAATTTATTTTTTTTTGTTCTAGGCGTCTACTGCATCGAGGAGAACCCCCTTCCGAAACAGCGTTTATCAAGTTTAAGGTAACATTCTAATAGTTTTATATTGCTACTTGTGCTTCCTATATTGTTGCGATTTTATGTTCGTAATCCCTAAGTAAGTTTAATATCTTTAAGGAAAAAGGAATCAATATTTCCTTAGCCAACTGTATTGTTACTTTCCTCGTGTCTTCTCAGTTTGATACAAGGAAAGTTAAGTAAGAAACTGATTGGCGCCCAACTTAAATTTAAGCTACAAGGAAGCAACGAAGATTTTGTGCCCGAACGAATCAACCGCTGCGAAGTTTTTCATGGTTTTCATTCTACCATTCCTGAGCTAGCTGGCCGTTTATGCGGAGGGGTTTTTAGAAACGCAGTGCCGCTGAAACTCGCCTTACAGTGTATGGTTCGATTACGGAAAAGGTTTGTCGGGCATTTGTAGTGCACAGCAAGGCCTTTTTAAGGTTTTCTTCTTAATGAAAGTTTAAAGTTTCTACCGTCCGAACATCCACAGAAAGTCTTATTCATCAAGTTATGTGTTATAGAGCAAAGTGAAGTACAGAAACTGTCGGCGAGTTTGTGTCAGTTTTAGTGCGCAAACCTTATACGACCAAATTATTTGGATTATTAAGAAAAAACTGTAAATAATTTTAAGATTTTTTATTTTAGTTTTCGACCGCCTGCGTGCGGGGTAATATTATGTTCAAACAAGTTTTGTAAGCTTTTCTTGCTTTCAGGGATTTTTTGTATTTCTGTCATGTGTTTCGGAAATTGTCAATCAAATAATTGTCTGTTTATTCGAATCCATTGTGCGACCCGGATAGAGATGTATGTCAAATTTTTCTTTAGGTGCGTAAGATTTATTTCAAGTGTTAATTGCACGTAACAGTATTCAGTGCGTAAATTTTAATTATGAACATATAATATGCAATTCTTAAATATACAAAACGCCCCTTAAGTATGCAACCAATCTTACCTACTTTTTCAAATATTTTTCAATAAACTTTTTAATTCTAAAATTATAAATTGGGGGTAAAATTTACGTACTATAAGACTATCGAAAACCCACACATACTAATAAGTACCCCAACCTCATTCGCATCATAACCCATAATAATATGCAATAATATACAGGGGGTTATACTTCAAAAATTTCAAAATGCAAGATATAAATCAGCATGTATATCAATCTCAATTTCGTTGAATATATTTTTAGGTTTCGGTTTAGGAGTCCTTCAACATGCCTCGACAATGAATTTTAAGTTGTGGGTTACCAGTTTGGTATGCATATTGATGTTGTATCTTAAGTATAATTCTTAATTGGTTTATTTGCACCCTCAAGTGGCGAAACTGGCGAGGTGAGTATTGACCAGTTTTTTCTTCGGATGATGTACACTTTTTCTGGAAGGAGGCAGTTGCCTTCTGCTGAGATGAGCTATCCCAAATATTTAACTTCATTTGGGTCAAACACGCACTTCGACGAGTTCTTGATCACACTGTATTCTTGCAGGCGTTGAAATAAGATTGTTAAGTGTTGAAGGTGCCCTACTGAGGCATTAGTCGAGAACGCGTGGAAATTTAATTGCCCTCATACATATTTTATTAATCTCTGGCAATTGGATGCATTAAATTCGGGATTGTGGAATAATTAGTGAACGAATTCGCCTGTAACTCCGTTAACACCATTTGCATTTCATTTAATTGAGGTGTATTTTTTCTCTAGGTCATCTGTTTTACGACAATTTTCCATCGACGATAGTTCTTCCATCTATAGTTAGCTCTCTTATTTAATAGGCATGTAGTGTATCAAAGAGAGGGGCTACCTTTGATTTCTTTTAGGGTTTTTAATCCTAGTTTTAATTTATGGTACCAGTTTAAGGACCGGTTCAAGTTGTACAAATTTAATTCAACTGTAAAGGCCAGCTTCAGTTTCGAAGACGCTTTACCTACCATTCTCTCGACGTACGAGTTTCAAATTGATGACCTTGGATTAAGCTCACCATTTGCCAGCGAATGCTAACACCTTTGACATATTTTCCACCCATCATGAACGAGATTTGATAGCGAGAGTCGAGTCTCAACAAAGGGACAACAATTTTTGTTTTACTCTTTAAAAGTTCAACGGCCACCGGAGTTCTAGTTCAATTAAACAGCAAAACAAATCCTCCACTTTGGCTAAAAATTTAAACGTTTTGTATTGTTCCACTACACGTAGTTGGGGGTAGTCGAATTTACAGAAGAAACACTTTCCACATGAGTGGGGAAAAGCAAACGATTGCAAAGAAATATTTTTACTGCTACAGTGTAGTCGTATAGTATGATATATGATGGGAAAATAAAAATTTTATGCTGATTAAAAAGTGAAGCGTCAATTTTGATGTATCAAGCGGTTTTAGATTAAATCGAGTTTAAATTTGAAATATTGCCCTCGCGCAAGAACTTTCGCTGTATGCATCCAAATATGTTGCAGTGCAATGCAGTTCAATATGCAAATTTACGTTACTTTTTATCCTATTGAAAGGTTAAAGTGGTTATATCATTTAGAACGATGCGACTATGTAAAAATGCGAAATAAAAATGTTGATTGTTATTGGTTCAATTCGAACTAAATTTTCACGCGAGAAAGAATTTATACCTACGTGAAAACCTCATAAAAAGTAGTATTAAACGAGGATAAGGGCGTGCGTCTTTGTTTTATTCTGTGCTAATAGCCAGTGTTCTAGCTAGCTTTAAGCGATTACTACTTTGTATGCGTAGAAATGGAAATTGAACGTAGTCGTCTCATTTCCGTTTCCGATTTGAGGAACTCTCTTGGTTGCACTTCCTTCTGTGACATCATTTCCCCCTTAATTTACCATTACGGAATTAAGTACACCGTTTCCAACATACGCAAGGCGTACGGCACTAAATTTCATAATTTTTTATTCGGCGTCTTCTGGCTAACTTACAACGTTGCTTTTCGGCGAAAACATATTCCACTTAGTTTACATGTTGCCGTTGGCAGAGAATGTGTTTAATGTTACATACTCAGAACGTTATGCATGAAATAAATTGGTGGTGGCGCCGAGGTGCCAAGAGAATGAAAATTATGGATAGTGGGAACGAATGCATGCTTTCGTAGTCATAAACACTTAACAGTTATTCGCATTTCGATTCTATTACATCAGCCTGGTTGGAAACTTACTGAAATATGGGGGGTTGCTATGTCGGAAAATTCTGGAACAGGGTTTATTTACAAAATATTTACGCAATGCATTTGAAAAAATTTTCATATAACCTATTGAAATTTGTGATCAATTTTCAATCGAGTAAAAGCGTTTGTGCCAAGGCGGTTACAAAAGTTGTACCTTCTAGTAAAAGCAAAGAAGTAAACGTTAAAAGTCAAGGAGATGAGAAAATGCCCTTCTTGTGCTGTCTCACCTGCCTCACCACAGATTTAACTTGTTTATTTTATATGAAAATAGGTAGAAATGGGAAATTTTGACTGTGATATTAGTGGAAAAATATGAATAAGTATTGCAACGCAAATTTAATCAAGTTGTTTATTTATATACAATTAATTAACAATAAATTTACAACAGTCTTAAAATAGATTAATTTATAACAGTAAATACAATTTATTACTCACAATTTAGAGCATAACAGGAACGCATACGCATATATGTTGAAACTTCCTGAAACGCAATTGGACCCACTTATATAGCAAAGGACAATTGCCCTAGAACACTTCAGAGTGTTCTAACACGTCATTTTTCCCGGAAGAATTGCGTCACATCCGCTCTCGTTCTTTATCGCAGATGGCTAATCATTCATGGCGGCTCGATGTCTATCGAGATTTCTGGAATGTTTGCTACAACCCTTGTCCTATAGCGGGAACTTGATGACGGACTAGTGCACCGTCTATTTTTGAAGATAAAGTAATCCGTAAACCGTCTTACCAATCGATTGCGGGGGCTCCCTGTAATACCACCCCCAGCATATTGCGCTCGATGCACCAGTGCAATTTATCGTGATCATACGATCTTCTGAATTGCCAGAATCTCTGTAACTAGGTTTATCACAAGAGAGGCCTTTTGTTACCAGGTAATAAACAAATGGTCCCCGCTCATGTAGGAAACACACTTTACCCCATCTCGAGACGTTGCAGGTAGATTTCTCTTAAGCGCCGAAACCGGGACTCAAATTCTACGGTAATACTCCTGCAGTGGCGTAACTAGGTATTTTTCGAAGCGATGCCGAAAATGGCGCCAAAATCTTGTAGGGCGCCATATCAGTTACCATTGAGCTGTATAATCATTAAAACAGACAGTGATAATTGCACTTGTTAACGAGCTCCTAACGAGTTGTTGTATCGATTACGATGAAATTTTGTAGGTGGATTCTTTATCAAATTTGTAGATCGGAGTTCGTGAATTGGCAAAGTAGGTCAAAAAATAAGGAAGGCCTTTTTGACACACCTGTTAGTTGTGAACCGAATTGCATGAAATTCAATATCGGCATATAATATAATATAATATATATAATATGCAATTCCAAAAGTCTAATCGATTCAACATTCGCAATGCCCTTTTCGTATCTTGACCATTTACAAAGTGAATTGCAAAGTTTTTTTTATACGTACGTCAAATGTGACATTTCGCTGATCATATTCAAACAGCGAAGTATCGTTTCGTTGCTAGAGGCAGAGAAGCGGAAAACAGGCAGAGAAATTTTACTTCTCTGTCTCCTTTCCACTTCTCATTCTCATTCTTGGTAACAATATATTATTATTTGTGACGGTATTTAAATGAAATTTGATACCTTTTAAAGGTCCCATTCACATGCGGATATGTACGGCGGATCTGTACGGCGGACATGTACGCGGGACAGATCCGTATCAATTCGTATGTGTGTATCCGCGTGTTCGGCGTACATATCTTGCTCGCCATCCGTCGATCAGGACGACGAGCACGGACAGCGAGCCCGACAAATACGCACGTGTGTAGTCGTTTCACGGATTTGTTTGCCGGACATAGAATCACAAAATAGGAATTTCTTGAAAATATGTTTGGAAATTTAAGAAATCAAAATGGAAATGCGATAATCCTACTCCAATTAAACAGTCATTAAAAAAATATTTTGTTTAAATTACTTTTGAATATAATGCAGGCGCAAATTGTGCTAAAGATTTGAATGATCTTTTGGGTAACTTTACAAACAAAATTGCGGAACAACACCGAACTAATGGTGACCGACTATTAGTCGAATACAATCCCATCAGTTACCTTTTGGCTTTTGATGATATTTTAAAAGTGAAATGTGAAGACTACGGTGATATTAACATTCCAGAACAAAATGCGCATTTTTGGGGAACAATTAAATACTGGTAAAGATTGTAGTGCCTTACTCCACCAACCAAGTACACCTAACTACTAATGAAATAATTTTATGCCATTTCCGAGCATATTCTGCCAAAAAATTGTGCAAATTATGAGGCGTTTCCAATTCTCTAAGTAAAGTCATATGAAGAGTACTTTTTCGATCACTGTTTTGACCACAGTGTCTTCTGTTTCCTATCTTCAAATAAAACCATATATCCTGTAATTTTGTCAGTTTCTTCTTATGATCCATAGCAATTACCACAGCACTCAAAACCACACAACCCAGGGGCTAGCACTACAGAACTGAAATAGTGAGAGAACGCCGCCTGCTCGTCTATTAAGATTTGTCCGTGATCTGTGTACAGACATATCCGCCTGTGTGTAGCTCAAGGCGGATCTGTCCGCCGTACAGATCCGCCGTACATATCCGCATGTGAATGGGGCCCTTTAGGGTAGATAAAGTGAAACAGATGATTGTGCATTCTAATGACATCTGTCATCCTTATTTCAAATGCACGTTATAAAATTACGTTCAGGGGGTCGATTTTTGAAACCAGTCGCATCTATTCGTATACGCTTAGATGAGAAGACTTAAAAACGCATACGTTTTCCAAATGCAATTTTTGACTACTGTTCGTAACTGCCTGGAACCGAAACGTACAGTGCATATGACAACGTCGCCTTTGTTGATTGATTAGAACTAAAACGGACTATTTGACGTTTAGGTTTGAGCTTAGGTGGTGAGGTGAAGATATTTGTAACGAGTGGTTTGATTTCGCGCCAAATTTCATTAAAAATTTCGAAATTTCTTGTCATGATTGTGAAGGTCACCCTGTATATTTCATTATTTGTTCCGGTTAGAAATTTTGGGTTTGGGCATTTCGGTTCGCTCAAGACTATGGTCCGATAGATTTAATTTCGCTCAGATTTAATTTCGTCGTGGGAAGAGTGCAAAGCTGATTGACGTCATCATGAGTAATGCGAGTTTTTTGTCGTTCGTTTATCAACTTTGGCGCCGTCTAGACCGAGAATAGGAGCGGATGTAGCACCGGCCGTCAGGAGATAAGGAGTTTTTCACGTCATCAGCAGAAAACCGTGAGATCAATTGAGTCAGCAGTTCATTGAAGTTAGAGTGGGTTAAGTCTTCTTTATCTAAACCAATGGGAGAATTTCTAGCGGGAGCCATTTTTGTTTTATGGTAATTTGGGTGTGGTTTTTTCATTTCAATTCTGAAGAAGGGGATCGTTTTTGGAAAGACTCGCGGTTAGTACGTCAAGCGGTCAACACGTACCTTGAGCGATCGTTTTGGTACACTTGGCGGTTTGAGCCACCGGCTTATTTCGGTTGCTCCCAGTTGCGTGCTTTTTGCACCCGTTCCGAAGTGTTATTTTCTTTTCGTGTTGATTTTTTGGCGAAGAAGACCCAGGTTCCAATCAGGTGATATTTGGGCGAACCCTTGAGCTTCACCCCAGTTTACTTTGGATGCAGTGAATCGCGTTAGGATACGTTGTGATTTCTCGAGGATATATAAATCAAAGTGCTGCCCTAGTCCTCAAGGTGCAGAATTTCGGGATCCGCCCAGGTGGAATTTCCTACTAGTGCCGTACGGTCATTTGTCGAAGGAGCGCTGCGTTTCGGAGAGATATTTGCCCCAAGAAGAGCTGGTGAAATAATACTTTGAACCATCGCGGTTTACCGTCGGATAGTGATCATAAAAGTTTGTGTTCTGCCGTACCGCTAACTCAAAAATCCGTCTCCCGCAGGCGGTCAAAGCTAATAAACTAATAAAATAAAATTAAGTACCCGTGCTGCGTAGAAACTTTGGCAACTAGCCGTCTCCCACTCGCCACGCGAAGGGTTTCCTGGACTAAGTTTCCGTTCAAACACTAAACTTTGCTTCGTTCCGAGGAAGGATAGGCACCGTGGATTTTTGTTTCCGTGTGTTAAATTCAAGCCACCCCCTAGGAAGTCACAGAGACCTAAGTGTCAGGTTTCCTCACATCCACCCTGTACCAGAGGAAAGAGCAGTTCACAAGATCGGCTGTACAAATGTTGTAAAGGTTAGTCTAAATTAAATTTGTAATATTCTGTAAAATTCCACCTTTTGGTAATTAAGCTATAGTAAAAAAAATTTTTATTTGATTGTTTATTAAAGTCCAATGAACGATTACCGAAGAGTAGGATAAATTTTTGTGTTTATTTAAATAAGTCCCAGCCCACGCTGGATTAAAAACCGATTACCTGTTGTTGCAATTTTCAAACTGTAGAGGATGGCCACCCCTTGAGTAAATTAGTTTCACCTGATAGGATTTTTTATTTAGTTTAGTTGTCATTGTTAAGCTAGTGTTTTTACAAGGAGAAGAGAAGAACTGCTAGATCCCTGTAAATTGTTTGTATCGCTAATCTTATTTCAATATATTATCTATTTGGTTTCAATGTGCCTGTTTTTAACGAAGAACGAGGGGAAGGAAAGGGAGGAGTAGGAGTTAAAGCAGAAGACTGGTAGGCGGCAGGTCAAGGTTTGTTACGCAGTTTCAAAAGAGTTAAAAGCCCACCGATTTGAGTTAGCCGGAGCATTTATTTTTTATCGTTTGAGCAGCATCAGAAGAAGACGGTTTGCCTTGCCGGGCGGAACCGATGGTAATCTTCAAATCCAGAAGGAACCCCCGTAGCATATTGCTCAGTCATTTCAAATTAAAGAATAATAATACTTTAGGCACTGATTAGCATGAATACTGAAAACACGATGGACAGGCCAAAGCGAGGGTACAATACTACGCAAAACCAAAAATGGTGGCTAGAGTTTGCTAAAAACCACCCCCATATAATAGCAGGGAAACAAAGTACGATTTTGACGTGCAAGAAAATGCAAAACTCATGGAAAGAAGTAGCTGATAACCTACATTTTGATAAATTGTGCTTCATTTAAGACGGTTCCTATTGGGGCGATAATTGCGTTCGGCATTCTCTAAATTGTCTATTACAAACACATTCACAGCTTCATCCAAACCCACAAAACGTCAGTTGCGAGCGTTTGCGAACGCCATTTACCCGCTCGCAGAAAAACGAACACAATTGAACGTATACGCAATATAAACGTATGGTCAAAAATTGCAAATATACGTTTCTTTACGAATACGTATACGTTTTAAGGAAACGTACGGCCAAAAATCGACCCCCGAACATATGATGATTCTGTTTCTATAGAAACGATTGCGACGACAGAACCTAAGCTTACTATTTTTGACGTCCCTAAATTAAATTCAGAATTGTCAGAAACTTTACAATGATTTATATGGCTTCTGGTAACGGGCGATCAAAAATCAGTTGCTGTCGAGTCGCCTTTGGAAGTTCAAGTTAAGTACGATTTCCCATGTAAACAAAAATTCCAAAGGTGAATCGACAACAACTCATTTTTGATCGCATAGTATAAACTAAAGTTGTGTATTATACACGACGATAAAGGGAAACTAACATCTTTCACTCAAAGGTTAAAATATCCCTTTATTATTTATTATTATTATTTATTTACTATTTATTTATACCACTCACCTTCTCCCAGACTCCGACCTCCTAGATGTTAGTATTAGAACCCTAGATTTTTACGTTGTGTTTTGTAGTATTTTATGTTACAATTTTAGAGGTCATCGTCAGTCAGTTCTTTTATTTGAAGTAGCAATGAGACAAGGTAAATTGAACATTTTGCAATAAATGCGCCATGGGAAACTATCTCCTTCGGCAATTACAAAGCGTACGGGCGTTCCAAAATAGTCAAATGCTATTTGATTCCAACGTAATCAATTAAAAAGTTTCAAGCTTTTGTGATTTGGAAAACATGTTACTCAAGGGAATACATTAGTAAGAACCAATTTTCGTAGGCAATCATCTGAAAAAATTGTGGTCAAATTGCTACTAATCTCGATAAGGGCTACACGGCCTTATAAAATTATTGGTTTCTAGCACAAAATCGAGATTCAGGTGTTCCTGAATAAATACTAAATTAGTCGCTTGCATTGTTACGAACTGCCTTTCATGTCTTCATCTAAGCTAAAGTGGCACACCACACAGTCGCATGTAATCAGAGGCACCCTGATGGATACAACCGGACGTTTATCGCGTTCTAAATTCTCGTGATAGTAGGACACCTGTGTTTCTGAAACCGTCTTAGGATTCTTCGAACGCAGACAATGGTTCCCAGTTTTCTGATATTTATTTAGGTGAGTGCCTACTAAGCATACCCTAACGACATCGCCATTTTATGTTTCCCCAGCACCAAACCTGGATACCCAGGAGTTGATGAGTGTGACGCGGAAGGTGGTGGGGTATACCCACTTCTTTTTCGCTGACTGAGACCTTAACTTACGAGCTAGCGCATAAATGACAGTACTCGGCACCGATTGGCCACGGAATCGCGGACTGGTTTTAGGGTCGAAATGTTCTACGGTCTGTCAGCGGCAGTAAACGTTTCAAAACACCTAATCCAGTAGATTTTCTTTGGCACATTTCAATGCATGTTCATGAAATAATATGGGTCAATTATAAGAGAAGGAATGAATCATTTCAGCAATTCCAATTACGAACGGCCGAACGTATTGTTTCACAAAGGTCTGTCTACGGACCATGCCCCCAACGGCGGCATTTGCGCCCCCATTTTTAAGCAATTGACCAATAAGCTTTGTTACTTAAAAAAAATAGCGGTATTAAACTATGTATTCAAGTTTTGTTTTTTGTCTTTAATGGCTGGCCTATACCCCGTACCGCCCAACCGGACGTGGTGTCCTAGAGCGCATCCGGGGCCACCAGCGCCTTCGGTACTGCTGCACCTTTGGCGCGCTCTCGGAGCCGCGGCACCTTCGACACATACCTAGTTAGGCCACTGGACATCTTGACGACCTTGCCTAAGCAGTGAGCCAAAGCGTACTGCGCTGGTGCTTCAAACAAATCCTTAAACTCTTCACGTACAACACTAAAACCTGTCCTTTGCGTTCCAGTTTCCAGTTGTGGATGATCCTCGGTCTCATTCTGCCCCGCGTATGGAGTCAACCAGTTTATATGCACTATCACTGATTTTCCTCGTGTTAGTTTCCGTATCCGATATATTAAGTCGTTTGATGATGCTCTTCAAGACTGTATACGGCCGTTCCCAAGCTCTTTGTAATTTTGGGGGGCAACCGGGGTTCTCGGCCAAACAGCACCGAAGCTGGGCTCTGTCTTGTAGTTTCCTGTACCGCAGAACGGTTCGCCATTCGCCATCCCTGGTCAGAGTGTAGTTCCAGGGGTACTCCAAAGTTATTTTACCAGAACGTCTGTCACAGTTGTCGCTTCTTGATTTGGTAGAGCATATGCTTCGGTCCATTTGCTGAAATAGTCACTGGCCACCAAGATGTATTTGTTTCCAAAATCTGTCTCCGGGATATCAGTGGCTATTCTTTCAAATGGATTACCCATATTGTATTGCCTCACTGGTGGTTTCTTCTTCCAACCAATGAGAAAGCAACGTTTGATCCACCCGCCCCGCGTGTAGACGCGGATGTCAGCAGTCAACCGATCAGCTGACTACTACTTTCGTTTTGGATACGTGATTTTCTCGTTTCGCCTACTGTGTGCCAGTGTATCGCGTTTGCTCTGTACGGAGCACCGAGCCAATTATTAAGCCCATTTCCGCATACTCGTTGCCCACAGTTTCTCCTTGGTCGGGACGAGTCCCACTGCGCCCCATACGCCTTCAAAACTGAGCCATATCAAGGTACCTCTTCCCAGGTTGGCAGTTTCTCTTCCATTTTCCAGTTTATAATCAGACGCAAATCACGGTCATTCTCTTGAGCTGTCCGGAGTTTTTGTGGTGCCCAGTTATAATCCAGTGCATTGCGGCGTACGTTTTGTTCCTCATCTTCAAGATTCTAGAGGTTGCTCTTCGAACGTTCGATCAATCACAGTTACGTCGTCCAAATCCACAAGGCACCTCTTCCAGGATAAACCTCTCAATACTAGTTCCATTAATCTTTCAAACGTTGCGAGGACGTTACACAAACCAAAGGGCAGCACCGTAAATTGCCATAGGCCCGAGCCTGTCTTCTAGAAGGATTCAGATGGTTCTACAATAAACACGTCATTTTTCCCGCAGCCTACTAAGATGTAGATCCATCGTGTTTCTTGCTTGACGCTATGGAAATACAGGAAACGGAAGAAGAATATGACGAAGAGTTGGACATGGTATAATTGTAATGGAGAAGGACCACAATAATTCGTCTGATCAATATAGAATTAATCATGTAACATTTTTGTTGTTTAAGAAACAAAAGCCAAACTCAAACAATACCGGCGGTAGTTAATATACCTAAACTACTTTATAGTGAAGCAGTGAATCAGAATAATGCTTAACAGAAAACACGTCATTTTTAAACGATAACGGTCGAGCACGTGACCAGGTTCTTTATATTGCCGGGGAAATCCGAGGGCCGGATAGGTATTTGCAAGATCATTTGATTTTGAAAGGTTAACTTGTTTTTCGAATCGTATGGAGAAGTCACGTTCCTAATTACAGTGTAAAAAATACTTTTTATTTCTTGTTAGTATTCGGCTGTCTTCCTACGCGTTAACACGTATTATTGCCAATTTCATCAGTCTCTCATTAATCATCTCGTAAAGCGTAGGCAATTATAGTGATGCTCTGTGTATCCGTTCGCGTAGGAATATTTTTTGTGAACTTGGATAAAATAAGGATTTTGAAACAAGAACTAGGGGAAACGTTCTATGTAAGTAGATACAGCACATTTTTTGTTTTGCTTTAACGCTTATCTTCTTTGTAAAATTTAAACGTATCTAAGGTAAGCAAAAAGGAAAAGAATACGATGGACCCCGAAGCTTAGGAATTGATAAAATATTGCAGCGCACTAAACATACATCAAATTTGCAATTAAAGATTGGAGATTTATGGGTAAATTTATTTTGTGTTTATACATTCCGATGTTGTACCTACTTTTTGTTACATTAATCTTCTTAGTAAACGTGAGGAGTATTCCGTACCAGCCCCATCGAATTTATCACATCTCATTTATAGGCAAAAATCCAATTCTCGAATATATCCAAATTGTAGCTGGACATTGGAAATGAATTCCAAAATGGCGTGTATCATTCTCAGAGAGAAATGAAGCCGAAAGTTAACCATAGGTTCCTTTGTAAATTCATATTTTACACTATATATTATTAAACCATCCTTATATAAACGAACGACACAAAACAGAAAATTCATTACTTTAAAACAGCGAACAGCAGCATAAATGCGGTTTCAGATTTCGCAAAAGGTACAGCTGCTTCAATTTATTTTACAAATTAGGAAAATCAATCCACTGAATGAAAGTTCTAGGGTCGGAAGCTCTAAAATATGATGAGATTACATTTTGTGCTCAGATGCTTACGCGTTATATTACACGTTAATATATTTTTTGTAACAGTAAATACCACATCTGAAACGAAAACAAAATGGGTTTCATTTTTCTTCTCGCAGACGAACTAAAGTGCGTAAACAAAACATTACTGTTGGAGTATCGTGGATAAGGTTAATTAGAGTTTTTTTTATTATTTTCAGGCCGCACAATATGCGAACAGTCAAGTTTCGAAAGCGGTAAGCAATTTTCTCCCAATCTAATATGTCATCGTAGCCATTTCTCAATGCGACACAAAAAAAAGGCGTCCAAATTTCGCACATCTACCCGATACCGAATCTTCTCCAACTGGCCATTAACCGTGATAATTTGTTATAAAAGGGGACGTCACGACAACCTAACGCCCTTCATTTCTATGGTGTGTGTACAAAGCAAACTAATCATGCATATTGCTGGCGGTATTTTGTTATAAGAAACCTTTCATCCCGAGTATATATTTCATTTCTAAGAGCAATTTGTCATTTAAATGTGTTTTCAGTGAATTATTGGGCGAATAAAACATGTACGAGTCAAGCTCCACTCTTTTCCCACTACTTTTTAAATAAGCCAGTAATACGCCACTAATCTTTCTCTAAACATCAGCGTACTAACTAAAGATTGCAATAATGTAGCGATGGGTCTCGTATGTGGGTTGTAAGAGTGCCTTTCACACTTTTTTTTACATACACACAGTGTACTGATGTGTAAACAACGTCATCTAGATGTTACTTCGGTATAAGCACCGAAAATAATGACGGGACACCCTGTATATGTAATTATCTCAATTTATTAAGCATATGTAGGGGATTATTTACGAAATAAGCACCGGGTTAGTTCGTTTGATTTGAATTTGTATCTCAGTGTTGTTTTTCCTTTTAGAAATCTTAGTAATTGTTTTATAAACTGTATCGCCATTGGTGCGTCCCGTTGTTGATTGGTGATTGATTAGAAAATCCGTGAGGAAGGAGTTTATTTGGTGGTAGGAGTGGTGTTTCCTCAAATACTGGAGACGATGCTGCTGCGGCTGAGTTTTCGCGACGGTTTAAAAGCGTGTACATTTTTTTTGCGCTAAATTACGGGCAGTCGGCCCGTTTGTTTGGTTGAAGACGAGTTCGTGTCCAAAAGCACGTTCACCAAAGTTCTGTGAGAAGTTTAACGCGTTTACGGAAAAATTTTTGTCGATTTAACAGCGAACCTCAGGAAGAAAAAAAGAATTAGCCACAGCTAGCCAGGGGAAAGGGGTCTTCCAGTGAAACAGTTACCAAGGTTGAACAAAACTCGTATAATTTTGGGCGCCAGGCGTGCACAAGTCAAGTTACGCCAAAAAGTGAATAAAAATAAGAATACATTAATTAATCAATTAATTACATAAAATAATAAATAAACTGGCAATTCTGGACAAGATTATACTAAACTAAATGCACACTTTTAGCACAGGTGATTACTGGACAGTTGATTGGACATTAGCAACTTCTATATTTCAGAGCAATTCGTCACGACCCACGGTAGCAAAATTGTACATGGACGGAAAAGGGAACAAAAGGTATTACCGTTTGGCAGCTGCTCCGATAGTTCACACATTGCATTGCAGAAAGTCTGACCTTAAATACCAAGTGTTAAATGAGTTCCGGCTAAGAAGAACATATCAATCACAGGTTGGTAAATTCGCTTCATCATTTCATAAGAGAACGATACTTCATAGATAGGAGAGGTTAATTATCGTTACATAGAAGATACATCCAAAAACTACAATGCCGAAATCAGGTCCAAATCCAATTAATTCAAACTTACGTACTCTATTAATAAACGGGTTTCGGATTGCGATATATTTAAAAGAAAGGTTGTTAATTAAATTTTACCTTGATAACTGAAATTATCTACTTCACATATCAACATCTTTCGCCAAATAAGAACCTGTCATTTCAACGACAAAAGCACAAGTTGAAAATGTAAGCAGTGTACTACAGCGAGGCCTTTTGTTTGTCACCTAATTCTGTGTTATAAATCAGAGTGATGTTCAAAAGCTGTCAGCGTTTGTGTGAGTTTAGTATGCCTTATATCACAAATCTTTGAATTTGAATTATTAAAAGAAAAAGAAAAGAACTTTAAGTAATTTTAAGATTTTCTTATTTTATTTCTGGACCGCCTGCATACGGGGTAATTTGTCCAAACAAGCTTTGTAAGGGATTTTGTTTTAATTTGCTTTCATTGTTTCGGAGTAAATGATTTGTGAATCAATTGTGTGTTTATTCGAATACATTGTGCGACCCAGATAGTTTTCATGCCAGATTTTTCTATTGGTGGCAAGGTTTATTTCAGGTGTTAATCAAAAGTTGTGTAACAAATTCTTTAAAAGTTAATTAAGGCCACCGAGTCTCTGGAATTGAGAAATTTTAATTCAATATTAGGTTAGGATCCTTCCTATAGCAGATAACGGATGTGTACGAGGAGAGATTATACACTTTCAATCTTGTTCTGTTGCTGGACAGGTGTTTTGTGGGTGTAGTAACCGCATACCACTGCACAGAGCAATGTACATAAAAAGTTCCGTTATCTGCAAATCAGTCGATTACTAATTTGGTATGTCACTAATACTGTAAAAAACAAAGAGTTTTTTGTCTATAATGCCATTTTTTATACTTCTCGTTTAACCGGGAAATGCATCTACCAGGGACGCACCCAGGTTACAACCCCCTCCGAAATGTTATATAGGTAAGATAATGTCCAGAAAAATTTGGACTTTTCTGACATCATTCATTGACTATCCTATTATCCATACTTACATACCAATAAAATGGTGGTACAGCTAAGGACTATCGCCCTCCGATACAATTTTCTGAGTGCGCCCCTGGCATCTACCAATTTTGTGCAACAACATTATGTATATAATTATTCATTTTTGAATAGGTACGCAATAACAAACTGAAATATAAAATACTGTAGAGTCCTTAAATACCCGATTCGGAATTTAATTTCTAATTCGGAAGTTGAAAGACGGTCAAGGTTTCAATTACAATCAACTAAACAGTTATTCATTAAGTGAAGTTCATGTTTAATGTTGTCTATTATATTTCAGCGATCTTGGCGCTCGATTGACGGGGAATTGTTTCGTTTCACACGATAAAAAGAGGTCATATAATGTTTCAATCCTTACACCGCGAATTAAGCGTTCTTAGGAAACAGATAAGTAAATGCGAAAAGGTGAAATGCCATTTTTGGATTATAATAGAAAAAGTGTACATTAGTTTTCGCAGAAATTGCGTGTAGTTACAGTTGGTTTACTAAAAAATTGCCATCTCTGAAGTTTTAACGTGCTACAACATTAGGTCAAGAAATATTTTCACATTGTCGCGTAGAAGATTAAAAGCTCGTAAGTATAAATTAAGTAAATAAAGACATTGTCCATATTTACCTATAATCAAAGTGCTATTCAGCAAAATCCGCAACATTTTGTCGCACTCTACGCAGTACCACAAACTATAAAGAAAGCTACTTTAATATCATGTGTAAAAGTGAAATTGCGATAAAGAAAACTGTCGGCAAAGTCAAATTACATTTACATTCATTTTGAGCAGTTAAAAGTCATTAGAGTGAAAAGTTTACTAAAGGGATATCCAAAATATTCAACCAAAAAATTTCACGAACAAACCATTAAAATCAAGTTTATGCTAGTGCTCATTTCTCTGCCAAAATTTGTACAGAACGGAAGGATCAACAATTGAAATCTGAAATTAAATCGACCATCATCGAGGGCGTCCCTGGCCGTCTTCTGCAACTTATGTTTTAATAAATTAAAAACTCAAAAATAAAGGCAAAATAAAATAAATATTCCATTGCCCGTAACGATATAGTACTAACAAATTCATTCGTTCCACGCCAGTATGATATGAGATGCCGAGTTTCACCGAAACAATTTTTTCTGCACACCATAATCAATAGTCGTATTTGTTTTATCGGTGAGCTAGCCAAATATGTTTGAAACAGTGCATTACATTAATTCCTATAGCTTTATCTAAACAGTATTGAAACATTAATTATTGATGACCGACGACGTTAGTATGCAAACCATAAATAAACCGACATTTCGACCCTATTACGTAGATGAATAGGTTGAAATTTGCATGCTCGTTAAGACTGTATGATACGCTTTTACAAAGCGGCGAGTTAACTTTCCGCGTGGTTCATAGATAAACCCCAATTCAAATATTAGGGGCATTAATTAACGTTACCTGCATAACGTTTCACGTTTTCCTTTTGCCTATACTAAATCAATATGGCTCCTAGATATGTTTGCTTTAAAAAAAACGTGTAATCCCAATTCAGTTTGTTGAAGCTCAGCAATAAGCGCTGCTGGTAATAAAAGTAATTTTTGTTTTATTTTATAAAACCAGTGCATACTGTTTGTTTTTCGTACAAAACGTTTATATTTTGGTAGCGATCAATCACTTATGTCGTTTTCATGTTTATTTGCCTGACTTACGAGGATGATTACCGACATACATACATACAGATTACCGATGATAAAGTAAAATGTTATAGGTGCAATAGCTACGCTCATTTTGTATTTAAATGTACAAAAAAAGTCAAATCGGTAGCGCATAAGATGTAACGGTAGGATAACGTTGGCGCTGCTTTAACTCCAACCCACCTCATAAAAGGCCAGCTAGCCCGGAAAATCTAAAGGCTTGAGGCTTTCCACAGCGGTCGATTCATTTATTTTACTTCGTTGTATCTTACCATAGGGTTGAGCGCCACCCAGCTTCTTTAAATGCATTCCTTTCCTTGTAGAAAAGTGGGAAGATACAAGGGATACAATGAAATCCCTGATGATATCCGATGAGGAAATATTGACATATTGTTTTTCAACTACAATCAAAATCAATTTTATATAGTCAACGCTGTCTCTTCGAACGAATAATGGGGTGAAACAAAGGAACAGAGAATCAAAAACCCGACTCACATGCCTCGGTAAGTAATAAATGAATTAATTCCTAAAGGGCATTGGTCTACTTGTAACCAACTTCAAAATCGTCTACGTTAACATACACAACTGCTTCATAAGGAAGGCAATGTACCCAACCAAAAGAATATTACGTTCAATATCGATCAAATATGGACAATTATTACCATGACGTAAGGAAAAAATAAATTAAGTTGAAATAACTACATTCTTAAAGAGGTGACCAAATTATGACTTGCAAGTGGAACACTGTTCTAAATTTCCACGAAAGAAATCGCTATCATGTTCCTTGAAGAGGAAATAGTTAATTAATTACTACTAACGAGCGACAAAAAGCGAGTTCATGATTTTGAACTTTCTGTCCGCCCGTCCGTCTGTGTACATGAGAATTTTCCAATTCTGTTTTCAGGAATAGGTAGACAATGGTCAAGGAATTCAGTTTTGGTCTATACCCGTCAACTGGAAGTAACCTTGTCGCTCGTTGTCTATATTGGTGCAGTTTATTAAACCCAATAAAATGTTCTTTATCTACACCCACCCGTTGAGACTACAGGTTGAGTGAAGGTCGACCTGGCTTTATTGTAAGTAACAAGGGTGAGTAAGACGTCTTGATTAGAATCTGATACGCTTAATTAGTGGTGGTATGAGGGTAAATGGAGACTGGAACGTAACTAGACATAATAATAAAACAAGTTGTCCCACTTCTGTCACAGAGCAACCAAGGAACGCTGTAAAAAGTTGATTAAGCACATAAAAGGGACAACTCTACGTAAAAAGGATCTAGTATATGATACCTTGACATGGATCAATAGGAAAACGTAGTCCATTCTCAATAGAAATTTTAAGCAAGCTCTCGTTTAATTTGTTGTTGTATTATAATTTGTGATAGACTATTACCACCATAGTTTATAATTTTGTATTGCCACCTATCCGTCTGTCTGTCTAGTTAGTTTGAAATAAACGCCCTCGATCGCGATTTTTGTAAGAAAAACTCACAAGATTCTACTACCGGAAGTGACTGAATGTACTTTGGTTG
The DNA here is from genome assembly GCF_008802855.1 of Photinus pyralis. Taxonomy (NCBI): domain Eukaryota; kingdom Metazoa; phylum Arthropoda; class Insecta; order Coleoptera; family Lampyridae; genus Photinus; species Photinus pyralis. The sequence continues at coordinate 11,888,333 of NW_022170663.1, forward strand.
GACGACCACGAAATTGATTCTCAATTGAGACTCGTGCACTTTTTTTACAAGGTGGACGTAACCAAATATCCCGCGTTTAATTGGTATTGCAGTTAGATTTTGAAATTTGTACTATAATTGACTGTTAGCTGTTGTGCTATCGATTTACCAAATCCAATCAACTATTTGATTAACAGTTAATTCTCACAAGTCAAATTATACTCGTTCTTTGTGGCGCACACATTTTGATTTAATACGTAACTACCTACGTGAAATTAGTAAATTCGGCTAAATGAACAAGATTTCATTCTTGTTTGATATTTAAATTTGTATTATATGAACAGAATCGAATTCTGCATGTATATTTTATATATACACATCAAATTCTAAAAGACACCTAAAATGTCAAAAGATCTTATTCAGAAATAAAAATTTCGTTACCTTCGCTACAGTCGTACCGCTTCCTTTACGGTATTGTATCGAATACGAAATAATTTTGAAGCGAAACCTTTTTATTTTGAACGTCAGTCGTTGTTGTCGGTTCAGCCCCTCTCCCTTTGGATTTTTACATAATTGATAGAAAGCCGTGAAAAGTATTTACCGGCTGAATTTACATTTGAAAAGATTCGCCCTTATATAAATTAATTTATTTCTTGCGATGGAATTAATGTCACTTTAATTATAACGCAAATTTATCACATTAAAACAATTTCGGTAGTTGGCTGAAAACATGTTACATATTCAACCAAACTCAAATGCGGAATAATCATCACCTTCAGGTAGGAGCGGATGACTCCAATTAAATTAGCTAGACACCACTGTTGCAATTCTCGAAACCGAAAAAAAATTACAGCGTGTATATCCAATTGCACCCAATTATGTAGGAAAGGTCAACCTCCCGATAAAGGGCATCTGAACAAACCCCAACTGTTTTCTACAAACCAACCAAAATGGGTGCCCCGATATCTGACCGATTTATTAGCAGCATCTTAGAATTCTCACGACAAATTAACTAATCACCATCTTCTCTACCTTAGAAGAAGGTCTCGAATCCTGCAACTCCGAAAATTCATGAAGACATTATAAATTATTATAAATGAATAATCGTACTACGGAATAACTCCTACCTAACCACAAATCTCTACCATACTTTAGGTCGGATCCAACCGTTAGCAATCCCACCCTTACCAAAAACGCCTTAAACCTCACCCTTCCAAAATAATGACAGCCATTCGCAAGCCAAATCGTACAGAACCAAATTTCCTCAAAAGGACCCCCACAATCCTGAAACTATGTTCCCCTAGGTCAACAACCGAACGAAAATCTTAGGTTCGAAGAGAGCGTAGGAGCATCGCTCGTTTTCGCCAATACGGATCGCTTATTATCGGCAGACATATTTTTGTTCATGTTTGCTACTACGCGGTGTATGTGTACATTTTCCTATGTTTAAGAAAATACAAATTTAAAACCAAATTTTTAAAACGGCGAAGCGACCATCTAATACAAGGGTTTGATGTAGTGTATTATAAGCTTCACAACCACCTAGACTCTTTTATTTTAATCTGTCGTTTCAAAAGAAACCTGCTAATAGGATTATTCAGGTTGCTCCAACCCGCGTCTTCTGTGAGAGAACAAATAAGGCAACGCTACCTGCCATAGCACCAATGCTACACTACACTTCTATAAACTGCACTTATTTATTGTTTTTTTCCAGATGTACAAGGTGTCCATTTTTCGCGGCCCAGCATGATGATCAATGTCATTTTAAGAGATGTTATATGGTAAATTGATATGGTAAAGATCTGAAAGCGACACAACCGTATGGATGGACAGACTACGTATTCTTTAACATTTCAATTTGATTTTATATGAAGCATCTTAGCGTATAGAATTTATTAGCACAATAAACGGCAAAAATGAAAATTATGGCACATAAAAAAATTGATTTATTACTATTACTTTTTTAGTCATAAACGCCTAAAAAATTGCTTCCTTTGTGCAAACCTCGACATCATAACGAACCTAATAGTGAAAAAAGCTCTTAATATGAACATCTAGTAGCAAACAGCCGTAGAGACGGACAGACGAATGGACAAAGTGGCCACAATAGCACAGTTTTTTTGTGGAAATGCGCTAAAATGGAATTATTAAATTGTACGCTGGTTTGACATGAAATTACTAACTCGTCCTTTTACATTTAATCTTCCTCCCGACAAACTAGCAGGACTCGTGTTAATTACAGTTTGTAAAGTCTTTCCGTTGGAATAAACTTAATTATGGAAAACATTTTAGATTTGAATAAGCGCATACCTACATAAAAAAAGACGCGTAATGCACAACTCGAACATTTATGCATTTTTCCAGGACATGAAGGAAGTACCTTCCTTTGTCTTTTTAGGGACGGGAATGCGAAAATTATAGTTAAAACACGGAAAATTACATTTTCTTGCCACCACCGATATTTAATAAATATATTGAATAAAAACGGGCTACAGTACTTTAACCCTTTATTTTTTGCGCGGTATATTTTTATAAATTAGGTTTCTTCTTGACCCTACCATACCAAGACTATGGACTGGGATCACTGAATGCGACATAAAAACAAGTAAAAAGGTTTTCGCCCTAAGGCGAGTAACTTTAGCTCATTTTCTGTCTTTAAATGGCAGCATAGAAAACTTTCAGAGCGACCTGTAAGGAATAAAAGGGTACATTCGAGATGATAACTTCAGAATCGTCTTGGCTGGGACTTCAACTATAAATCAAAAACTTGGGGCTCAAGAGCGGGAAACGCGAGGTGGAGAATTTTAGTAGAGACGCTTTCAGAATTATTGAACCTGATGGTCCAAAGTCAACACGGATTGGCTACATTCCGAAGAAGAAATGCGGAATCAGTGCTTCTAACGTGCACTGGATCGAAAAGTAAGACCAAGGAAGTTAAGGTCTATCTGTCTGCTGGACGCTGCAGGAAAAGTGTATGAACAAGACAAGAATTTTGAAGCACCTAGAGGAAAGGGGGAACCTATTAGAAAATGAGTTCAGTTTTAGGGAGAGAAGATCCACTCTGCATGCTGTGAAGGAAGTCAAAGATAGAGGGGATCGTGGGGGAAGGAAAACACTCGACGTGGAAAACGTGTTTAACCTGGCAAAATGGGATCAAATCGTAGATGCGTTTGGGGAATGGACCCCCCAAATACCTGGAACCTGGTACAAATGATCAAAAGTTACCTTCCACGCAGATTTCTACTAAGATGGCAGGAGGCAGAACTGAAGATTAGGTGCGGAGTTCCGCAGGGATCTGTGCTTGGCCCAATCTTTACTTTAAAAGAGGCGCACTTGTGGATGGATGGAGTGAGGCTTAAACTAGCAGCTCACGAAATAAGGGCGGTTTTTTTAACGAAAAGAAGGAACCTTGGCGACGTAATCATGCAATAGGGAGACCACGAAATGAAACCAGCCGATAGTGTTAAATGCCTAGGAATACTACTGGACAAAAAGGTGGCCATTTTTCCTAGACTTTGAGGAAGCTTCGATAAAAACCGAAAAAGTTGGGACAGTACTTGCACGGGTGATGCCCAATCTGAAAGAACCAAAAAGTGGTACGCGAAGACTAATCATGAGCACAGTATAGAGAGCATTGGCGCCCCGGTAGGGTCGGAATCTGTGAAGATAGCTTCTTACAGACAAAAGCTCCTGGCAGTACAACGGGGAGTATGTCTTGGGATCGTGGGCGGGTACAGCTCATGAGCAGTAAAACCCTCAAGGAGATGACCGGCAGATGGGAAAGATAACGCTTAAATAATCTATGCCGAAATGTTAAATGTTGTTCGCTCATTCGTTATGGGCGCATGTAAGGCCCTAAAACATGTCGTCCTACAAGTTAATTGAAATTCTGTGTCGGCTTCTGACAGGAAGAACTGCATGGGGGTTCTCAATTTGTAAATGTTCCCACCATCTTGATGAAAGGTTGCCTCATCCGAAAAGAAAATGGACGCGTGGAAATTAGGGTTCCCACGGCGACATCTTGCTACAAACTGGCAGAACTCGACTCCCAAAATCCGTTGGCCTTTGTTATATTTTCTGAAGGTGGTACGGGTAGAGCAATTTTTCATTTAGCACCCGCCATGCAGCCATGTGGTTCTTACCAATGGTACGTGATATAGCCCGCGTTCAAGGTGTCCAGCTACTTCAAATAAGTCAAGAAATTAAACTTAGAATTTTTAATATCTCTCCTCGTACACCTCCGGCATTCGCTACAAAACAAAATCCTAATAATGACTCGAAATTAATAAATTAGGAGACTCGATCAACTTCCGCAAATTCCAAAGATTCAATTACAAAAACGTTGTTCAACACCTGAGATAAATATTGGGCACAAATAGAATAAAATCTGAATATGAGAACTATATCTGGATCGTACAATGGATTCAAATAAATACACAATTAATTGATTGACAATGACGAAAGAATTTATTTCGGAACACATACGCAATAAATCAACAAGAGAAACCTGTAATAAAGAGGGACACAAGCCCGTTACATTTACCCCACACATAGGTGTCCAAAAATGAACAAAAAAGTCTTAAAATTACTTGCAGTTTTCTCTTAAAGATCCATTTAATCTGCTCAAAACAAGGGTCGTGTGATATTCATCTAACACAAAAACACACGTTGACAGCATCAAGACTGAACTCAATCACTCGAGTTGTTTTGTTAAATTAAAAGACAAATTGTCTTTCTTATAGCTATTCAGGCAGTTTCGTTATGCACTACAACTGCTTTTCCAAAATCATCGTAAATTTCTTCCGTAAACGGACAAACCGCATTCAACTTCGCATGATAATTTTAATTTAACTGCATCTGCACAGATTACTCTGATTGCGAGGAAACGGCGTCTTCAAACAACCAAAAAAGCAAAATTACTTGACAAAGTTACCGTACAGAACCGTACACGTTCTTTTCCTGTCGCGAGCCGAACAGCATACGGCGAGACAACCGCCTTAGGCTAACAAGGTTTCTTTTTCTCTTTAATTTCGGATTTCTCAAAACACCACATCCACAAAACCATCATACTCCTACTTCCGCCAATTTCAAATGCAACACCAATAAGGAGCCCTTGAGGTGTCTCCTCTTCGCCCTTATTACGCACGACCAGGGGGTCGATTTTTGGCCGTACGTTTCCTTAAAACGTATACGTATTCGTAAAGAAACGTATATTTGCAATTTTTGACCATACGTTTATATTGCGTATACGTTCAATTGTGTTCGTTTTTCTGCGAGCGGGTAAATGGCGTTCGCAAACGCTCGCAACTGACGTTTTGTGGGTTATGTATTGGTTAGTGTTGAAGTTTTGACTCTTGAGACTTGAAAGGTATCTACTAACAACAATGGATGAAGCTGTGAATGTGTTTGTAATAGATAATTTAGAGAATGCCGAACGCAATTATCTCCCGAATAGGAACCGTAATCCTTGCAACCGCATAGAAGTCTTAAATGAAGCACAATTTATCAAAATGTATCAGCTACTTCTTTCCATGAGTCTTGCATTTTCTTGCACGTCAAAATCGTAGTTTGTTTCCCTGCTATTATATCGGGGTGGTTTTCAGCAAACTGTACTAGCCACCCTTTTTGGTTTTGCGTGGTATTGCACCATCGTGTTTTCAGTATTCATGCTAATCAGAGCCTAAAATATTATTATTCTTTAATTTGAAATGACTGAGCAATATCTTCACCTCACCACCTAAGCTCAAACCCAAACGTCAAATAGTCCGTTTTAGTTGTGGTTCTAATCAATCAATAAAGGCGACGTTGTCATATGCACTGTACGTTTCGGTTCCAGGCAGTTACGAACAGTAGTCAAAAATTGCATTTGAAAAACGTATACGTTTTTAAGTCTTCGCATCTAAGCGTATACGAATAGAAGCGACCGGTTTCAAAAATCGACCCCCAGATACCACTCAAATGCATTTGACCAGAGTTTCCGTAATACTCCGACAGTTTTTAAGATATTTACTTGATTCTTTTTGCATTCAGTGCATATAGCTCTGGCACCTGAGCCAAGAAAAATCTTGACGATTATTTATATAAATAATGCAGATAATCCAGAAATGGTGGTTTTAAACAATCCTACCATCTTTTGTTAGCCATGGAGACCTAGATGTCTGCAATAAAAATATTGTAATGTCTAAAATGCAATATTAAGAATAATATTTAAGTGATACATCAAAATTTAGAAAATTTGACACTCTTTTCAAAAACCAAAATAAAGGGATGCCCATTTAAAAATTGGAATTTCATTTTGCTATAAAAAAACGGCTCAATATTTTTCAACGGTTGAACATTTATTGAAAAGGTTGATTTATGACATTTATTTATGAAAAATAATTTCCGTCAAATGACCACATCCCAACTTTCTTCAAGCGTATAGGGTCACGTTTCGCAAATGTCAGAGTTTTTACTAAATATTTGTCACTTCCTGAATGACATTTTACGTTTTGGAAGTCAAATAATCGGTAGTTCAAATTCCAAGCATTAGATGGACCACCCGTTATATAAGGTGGTCCATATGAAAAAATGTAGTTTAGGATCCTACAAGAATAACCAAACACCCTGTATAAAAGCTGTGTATCGCAATGGATTCTACATAAAATTCGACTAAAATCGAGAAACGCCCTCTAGCGGCCAAGGATTAGAGGTAGCTGAATTCTGCTTGCACCAATGATTTTCCCTATAAAATTGAATTCCATACACCTAGGTCAATTTTTTCTATCTCTTAAAATAAAGGACGTTTCCATAAGAAAGTGTCCAATTTGGACCACCCTGTACAAAGTAAATCTCGTGGAATTCTTTCCATCTTTGTTGACCGGCCAAGAATTGCAGTGCTATTTTTCTTTTAATAATTTCAGCCGCATGATTTTCATGTTCAAAAACCCTCGGACACCAAATTTGGTCAAGATCATTTAGGTGTAAGAATTTTAGAAACAAATTTAAAATAAAATCCTATTCAAAGACGCGTCACTCGTCTTATGGTTGCGGAGAAAATTAAAGAAGAAATGCAAATTTCACCACTGGTCCCTTCCATCACTCCTTAATCCAGTGACGCACGTTTTAAGATTTTAAAAATATGCGCTAACCTTAAAGATTACTTTTCTGTAATGAAGGTTTTAAGCAAAAATTATGTAACTTTTGGAGCAAAATTTTCAATTACCATTAACTGGGCACGTAGGTCAACACTTTCTAGAAAAAGCACCCTTGAGTTATAGGAGTCCATAGTAAGAAATTAAGAACAGTTAATTTATATTCAATTTTCATTGTTTTTTGTCTGAAAGGTACGACTCATCCTCACGACGAGCTTAGGGGATGGGATATGGTATTTAGATGTTCCTGGCCTTCCATCATAAGAGATCGGCGAGAGTCCTGAGAATACAGCAACTTCCACACCACGATATTTGCCTCCGGCCGGACTCCACCCACGAAAAGTAAGCAAATTAATTACTAGCCGAATAAATCTTTTCAGAATTGCATCCTTTTTTTCATTTCAGGAAGGAGCGACGAGATAAAATACCGCATAAATTGCGGATGACCGCAACAACCCAATTTATTGTTCAATTAACGTCACGAGATTTACCCTTCGACAGCGTCAATTCCCAATAGTTCCGAAACACAATATTGCGAGCTTGACACTTGATAGCAAGAAATACCGTAATGAATATCGGAATTTGGCCGGTTTGTGGTCGTCTAACGTATTTACTTGAAGAAAATTGGAGGCGACGATCCGAAATAACTAACTAGCAACTGAAACATATATATACACCATGACCGCGGCGGGATAATTTCGCCGCAAATATTCCGCAAGGGATTGAAGGCGACAAAGATGGGAAGTCATTTTAACCAACCGAAATCGATCGACTGGACGACATAGAACAAAATCGGAAGTTAATCAAGTTTCAGGCTCTGATTGTCCAAACGCAATTCTTGTACGATTTTATCAAGAAGTGTGTGTGGACATCATCGCTTGGGATGCTAGACATCAGGGTAACGAGTATCGAACTGTAATTATATTGTAGCATTCTTGACTATGTGGATTATATTACTAATGTACTAAATTATAATAGTTACAGCATTCTTTACCTTTGTATTAATTAACAATTATGCGAATAGAAAAGAAAATAATTAATTTTTATCTTAATTGAAGGTGTTGGAAGTCAAAGTAAACTGTTTTGTGCAAAATAGAGCAATTACAAATGTTCATTCTGTTAAACCAGGACTTTTCTATTTTACTCCGCCGTAGCTATCCGAAAAGTTTTTAAATTATGCACACCCACGATATTTTCTACATTACAGCGTCTCGAAACTAATAGCTAACGCAAAACTAGAAACTACTTAAAGCAACTGACTTTTCCCGGAAGAACCTCAAAGTTCCTACCCTTTGTACACTAATCTTAGTTTAGTTAGTCCTTTTGAACTTGTCCTTAACTACAGGGCCGCCCAAAAGCTGTACGTGACCATATTAAAATCAATGGATCAATCTCGTAAAATTTATATACGAGAGTGGTCCAGTTAAACATGTTAAGTGTGAGTATCGTTGTTTAACTATTAATATTTCGCTGAAATTTTAAAAGCTTTTCTAGAGAAATTTTCAGGGGAAGTAAGTGGACCTAGTCGCGAAAATCGATAGAAAAGGTGTTCAGGATCACCGTCAGAATATTGACGTCTCCTTCGAGAAAATGTAGATCTGGTCAACTCCAAATAAATCTTTCTCCAAAAAAGCACCCTTAAAAAATTGGCCAAAAAAATGTGTGTTTAATTTAATGCCACTTGTGTATTACTCGTACTAAATTTTCGCAGGATTCAAGCGAAAAAAATTCGCCCCTAGAGATTCGCCTGCTAAATATTCTTCTAATTAAATACGATCAAGCAGACAGAATTCAATCGATTTCTTTTTCACTGTATGTGAAAGATATTTGGAAAGTTTATGCAACTTTAATATTGACCTTTCTTTGAAATCTAATACTTCCTCTGTAGAACAACAGCGACGGTAATTGCGAAAAGGACATTAAAACTGAATAGGGAATTATGTATGTAATTTTTTTAATTTTTTAATCGCTTTTTTACATCGTTCTAACATAGTAAAAAGAGTAAACACTGTTAGAACAATTCAATTTAACTTGTAAAATAATATTTAAAACGTTGACTTTATTCGATGTGTTTAAACGCCGCCACATTTTCAGCGGGCCTTGGATGACGTCACAAGCCACGACCAGTATGTGTTTACTTTTAGTGTTGGTTTATTTAAACAGATTTTCAGTTGTAATAGCTATTCAGACCATGGAAAAAACCATTTTATAGGTATTGTCTTGTACAAAAGTGCAAAAACACTATTAGAATAATTCCCGATAAAGTATATTTTGCTGATCCAAAAGGACGACTCCCAGAGCGTTCTCAATTTTTTTACAGTTAGTGAACCCTAAAACAACCTTTTTCAACAATTGTGCCATTGATTCTTGCAAATCGACAGACTATGCAATTTTTTTTCAAAGTCCGATGAATTTTCTTAGTTAACAAATGGAATAAGTTCCAAAATAATAGTCCAGTAAGAATAGATCAAAAAATGGCAAATAGGGGAACTAATGGCCAATTGCACCGTCCAAATTAAGTATTCCTTAAATTTCTTAAAAAAACCACCGTTTTTAAGTTTTTGATCCACCAAGATTGAATATGTGGATTATATACATGCATGACCGTACTAGCCACCTCGATACGTACAGCGGGATTTACCCTCAACAGCGGTGGGGTTGTATGAGAGGAGAGGATCGAATGCTCCACCCCATCAAGACTAGCGACCCGCCAGCACCGGCCAATGTCCTAAGTCGCATCTTCTGGCACTGAACAAATAGAACTGGATGCGGCCCGAGGTGTGGGTGTGGTAAGACGGGCATCAACTGCACTTCAGCTTGTGGATGTGAAAGTGGGTACTTTAACGGCCCACCGGTCCTCTAGGACGGCGATGAAGAAGACATCACTTTTTCGAACAGCGAAAATTAGTCTTAGGTATTGTTAATATGTGTTACACATTGCATAAAGCACGATCCACTTTCGAAATACTACCCCTCCTTTATGCAGTTACGATGAGGTTTCTTGGAGGGAAAAAACCAAAGGAAATCATGATGTAGGTGTTGGTCATATACTACAATGATATGTATCCACATATGAAAATATTCAACCTTGGATAATCAATAACATAAAAATGATGCGTTTTTTCCGGTTTTTCCTAATTATGTATCCACTCAAAGTTATAGCAAATTTAATAAGCTTTCATTTTTAGGTACAAAATTTTTGCTATAGCATACCTTTTCCACGTTGTAAGCAAAACACTATAAAATGGGAACTTCAAAGCCGCTCTCACTCTCCTCCCCCCTTTAGCACAGCCGGTAGTCGGGAGGACTTGACTTTATGTTGATTAGGGAAACGTCCCTTACACAATTCTGAAGGAACTGGTAATACATGAATTAGTTCCTCTATTTTTCCTAATCTGACTGGGCTATACCACAAGAAATATCAAAATCTATAGTAGGCGAATGGAAAGCTCTCGGAAAGACCTACATTAAAAAAATACGTCCAAATCCGAGTTCACGAGAAATCAGCTTTTGACTTCGGACTTGATTTCGACACAACAAAAAATGATTTTGCAAATCGGGTCGCATCGAACGATTCATTAAAGGGGGAGCTTTTTAATGCTTTTATTTTACCAAAATGTATGATTTTTATTAATCAGAACGCCAAGGGCCTATTATAGAGTTACCTTCCTTGTTATATTTCGGGAGTTATTCAATTTGTTAGTTAACTAAAAAAAATTCCACAGTCCATCAATTTGCAAGAATTATCGGGACAATTTTTGGAAATGGTTGTCTTAGGATTCCACCATCTGTAAACAAATGTAGAACGCTCTGGGAGTCACCCAGTTTAAAAGACCAAGTATCGTTTTGTAAATTTGTTTATTAATTATGCAATAACTATCAAATCTACGGTGATCGGGTTTGTCATATTGTTTTGTTATCAAAAGAAGTGACCAAATACGGATTTTCAAAAAGATCGGATGAATTTTACTTAGTAATAACCAATTAATCATCTTCGGGATTGCTTTTTTATATTTTTCCATAAAAAACAATAACATTTGAAAAAGAACGTTTCATGCCTATTGTATCTTATAGAAAATTCAATTCTAAACCAATTCATTTCTCTTCATTTTTTCCCTTAGAGTAATAGTTAACGAGATAATTGAAGTCAAATGCGAAAAGAAACGACATCTTGCCATTTTTTCATCGTTTTTTGTCTATATATAACAATATATTCCGGGAGTTTTCGGCTAGGGGGACTATGGTTTTCGGATTCAGCGGATCTTTTTACATAGAAGACACTTGATTTCGTTGAGTGAAATGACAACACCCAGCTCAATCTGCCCAAACTGTAATTTGACTGCACTAAGTACTTATGACTATTGCCCTCAGAAAATTTCAACCAATCATATTAATGCATATTACAGAAATCACCTAGCAACAGACAAATATCCTCGAGTATTCATGCACTTGTGCAATACCCGCGGGTATTGCTTATGTGTAAATACCTAAAATGAAACTTACATAAATAATTCCAAATTGTATTAACGAAAATTACAATTTGTAAAATGGCAATTTGTAACTGAACCCATGCTTATTTTCGGTTTCATGATGCTTTTTGAAAAACCATGTCTTTGAAAGGATCGAAACAAACATTATATTCTTCTTATCTTGCAAAATTTTTGTCGGGCAATAGTCATCCCGTATATCCCTCGTGCACGCCAAATACCAGATCTGAGTATTAATATTCAGGTATTTGGCGTGCACTTGGGATATAATACTTGAATATTGAGACAACAAATGCGATCGCGTGGCATTTGACGTCACTTTCATTCGTCCAATAGTGAAGCGTTTCGCAAATTTGAATTTCGTTCGCTTATTTTGCACTTTTGAATTAACATTTTTAGCAATTAAAAACAAACTAAATAAGAAACTAATGGTTTAAGTATAATGTCAGGACAATAAATATTTGCTGGAGAAAGAATCAAGTAAATTTAAACCACATGCATATTCCCTATTGCATTTGATAAAAGAACAAATCTTTAAAACCTAAAACGAACAACACAAACCACTCCTAATTAAAAGAAAATGTTTCTGCATGTCAATAATTAAAACTATTAATCGAAAATAATGGAAACAATAAACTAAATGAATGAACCTAGACGCGATTTAGTCCAGTCAAAATAAACAAATAACAAAAACTCCGACGGGGCCGAATTTTGGTAGAGACCTTGGGTACACCAATAGAAATAAAGTACCAAAAGTCCCCATAGATCCCACGTGTGCTAAAGAAGTTATTCAAGGTCAAAGTCAAAATTTTCGGTTTTCTATTTTTTTCGAAAACGGTTGAGAGGTTCCACCCTGTATATACAACTTACGACGATGCACACATTTTTGAGAGTTGGCAACCACGCAATTTTTAGGAGGGGAAAGCGATTTGCGTCATCTTGAGAGCACGAACAGGGGTTACGTTTGGCATCTCGTTTTGATTAGCGGTCGTGAACGCGTCGCTCCATAAATGTTTGTTGTTATTTTCCAGGTTATTTTGTGTCATTTAATGCAGGTAGTAATTTTTGCATTTCTTGATATCGTATTTGTGTTTTGTATGCCGCATTTTACATTTTGTGTGTTTCAATCTTTGTTTTTGAAATTTACTTGTTTAAGCGCAATGCAGAATGACATGTTTAATACCGTTATCTTTTTGATTGTAATTGTTTACGTTTTTGGTGTAAAGCTTGCTTAATTTATGTTTATTGATGTTGATTACTTGGTCTTGTCCATGAAGTAACATTCATATAAGTTTTGACATTTTATTTTATTATGTGGAAATTGCTTTGATGTATGTAGTGACTTATTGTTTGTAACTAACATTTTCTCCGTGAATGTAGCAGTCACGGGGGTGGTAAAAACTGTAATCAAATTGAGTTACGACACCTAATTCCGTGATTATCTTCGGCATTCAACTGTAGGTTCGAAACCCCGAACGAGGGGCGATGTTACCTACATTGCAGGGGCGAGAGTATGCTAATCAAAACTCTTCGGTTTAGAATCTATGTGCGATAAATGAGCTACGACTCGCTAAGTTCCATATATTTCTGCCGATAGTTGAATTTGCCTACAAGGCCATGTAATTTTCCATCTTGCTTGCAACAAAATGACTTTATTGCACCAAAGGTGAGTCACATCCTGTACCCTTCATCTTTTCTCGGAATTTAGATACGTGATACCTTTAGTGTAGCCAACATTGTGTACTATCTTCGTTAACTAGTGCTCAAACTTTTACAAATTTTAAAAATTATTTTGTAAACTAACTTTTGGACTGTGTTAATCAAACTGCGAGGTCTTTCTACGTCGTACTCTGTTTACCCTTAGCAGTTACTTTTGCGAGAGTACGATACTTTTTGGCTTTACTTGCATTGCTTATGTTAATCTACATCAACTAAATTTCCGGGCTTTCACCATCTTAATAATAACGATCATTATTAAACAAACTTTTCACAATTTCAGTGTTTTATTTTACGTTCCTTCCCTACTGTGCTTCAGGTCATAGCGATGATTACAACTAACGTAAGGGGGCCCTGCCTTAGATGTTTCATCACGTGCCACTTTTCAAATTTTGTTTAGTTTTGGAGGGAATAGTCATTCGAGTGGCCATTTTTAAACGTTACCGGGTTGACTTTATTTCAGTGTTCTTGTAGCGTGAAGGTAGCGTAGAACCTGGGGGTTAAGTACAATACACGGTAGGTTTTATTAAACATGTAGCTCAGAGAAAAATTGTAGATCATTTTATGATCTACAAAACTGATCCTTATACTTTTTTCTTTAAGAATCACCATCGCATAGCAGTGTAAGCTTGATACAGATGCCGGTGCACTGCGGAATAGGGGTCAATGAAAAGGAGGGCGAGTGAAGGCAGTGGGGTTTTTATCGGGCCCGAGCCTACCCTAGGAATTGCTACCTCCGTTGTCAGGGTCAGGAGTAAAGATTAAGTTACCACTCAATTCCAACCATCAACCGGACTCAGGCACTCCAGGGCTTTTTTTAACAGGGACCCTTGGCAAATCTGGGTCTTCTAAAATTCTAAAACTGAATAGAAGCCAGATTAGGAAAATCACCGGAGTCCTCACGAGGCACTGGATGGTCAACTAGGTAACCTGCATAACATATACATACAACGTGCAAGTGCTGACTTTTGTTCGGTTAATTTAAATAAACTTTTTTTTGAATGTCGTTCATTTTCTTTTCTTGCAACTTAAGTTGATCTTCTTTGATCTGCAGCTCTTCTTCTAATTTGTCTACTCTCTTATGTAAGATACTAGTATCTTCAGCTTGCTCTCTTACCACCGCCAAACTTTCCATTATACCTTTTTCTTCAGCCTCTTCAATTTCCCTCTTAACTCTTGAATTAATCTACTTACATTTTCTTCTTCTGTATTTTCCATACTTAATTTCTTCGATTTCTGATTCTTCACTAGTTATTTTTTCATCTCCTGGTCTTATATAGCTAACTGATCCGCCAACCACTATGCTCATTGGACTATCGGTATCCTCCAAACAAAGCTTGTTTTCCCCTTCCAGCACTCCAACTATAACAGATTGGTTGGTTTCTTCGTATGCCGATCTTACAACTCCCACGATTGGCATTGAATTCAGCTGCCAATTTTTCTCAGGCTTCAGCCTTTTGTTTATTCTTCAACATCGGACTTTTTCTTCTCTATCAGATGCTTGTTCATACTAGTTAATCAGGAGTAACCAGTAAATCAGTCTCAACGCTAGTGAAATTTTCATATACTTGCTGTTGTTTTTCCATCTTCACAGAACGCAAAAATACACCGAAATAATCACGTTCGACGATCGCGACGTTCGTTATGAGGTTGATTGATAACCACAGAAATTATAGTTAAACAGCGGCGTTAAGTTTCTGGGTATTTTTAACCCACAACTGAAACATTGGGCCTTAATGGACTGTAATCGAATTAAATTAGTAAACTCGTCATGAGACATTTTGAGAGAAAATCCGCCATTGTAGGCGTTTAAAACTTTGAAGTAACTAAATTGGTTTTAGAGAACTTGGGGGAATGCGCGTTTTAGCATTCGATGCGACCAGTTGTGATCCAGATCATTAAGAGGTTCGCGTGTTGATCGTTGGTGTGGTCGGAGAGCTTTCCAGTTGTATCTGAAGTGACCAACAATTTAAGGTCCATTTTAAAAAAGTTAAACCGTTTTGACCGGAAATCATATTTCTGAAACTCCGAAAAAAGTTTAAAGCTTGTAAAGAAAGTCAGTTTTTATTTGGTGGAAGTTCAAGGAATATTACGTTTGGATATCTAAATAAAACTTTCAACTTTGTCGTTAAAAGTGCGCAATACAGTTTAAATGTTCGAAAAAGAAACGAAAACTACCTCTTCTTTAAAAAAAACCAATAAAATTGGCTGTGGTTGGACAGTATTAACTAAATTCTGTGCTAGTTAAAAAGTGGAACTCTGTAAAGAAAATTTCTTGGTCATCAACAACACGTAACAACCCCCAACGTTCCGTTATCTTTCAAATTTTCCCCGGAGTCACCAATTTCAAAGCAATTTTAAGGCAGTAGCCGTTCGATCCAACCGACATCTGATGAATCATAAGCAGTTTCCCATTGTTCATTGTCAGGAAAACACACTGACATTGCAAATTGTGAGCATTTCTATCTATATAACCACTGTAAATCTAAATTATTTTTTGGTTGGATCCGTTTGGCAAAGCAAATTACGAGAAATAAAATTCTCTTTCATTGTTATAATTTAATAAGTGTACATTTTGAGTGGTTTTACCGAACTGCATCAATTTGGATAAATGAATTATAGCAAATATTTTCATGATCATGTGCATGTGTTCGTCAAGAAAGTAATTTTCTTTACGTCATTTTCTGGAAACTTAATTTCTCATTTGATTAAAACTTCCTTGTGAAAATGTATGTGGTTTTTAATAGGTAGTAAACAGGTGTTTTTAACAGTGGAAATTAAGGGTATTTTGAATATTTATTTTATTACTGGGAAGCAAAACAGATTTAAGGTTCAGAGAGGGTCATTGAGTTGGATTTTATCAATATATTTACGTGAATATCACGTTGGAATGGTTATTACTTATTAACCAGAAAGGTGCACCCAAACAAAATTTAAAGATTCAAGTAAAAAGGGAAAGGATTTCATTTCATTTCATCATAGCCGGGAATTAGTTTAAAAATTTCATTGATAAAGTTCAGATCAAAAAGTGGAAGTTAAGGTGTTTATGTAATAGACAACAGTTTGTGTCCATAGAAATAAATCAATCAAATGCTGTTACAGTGCAGTGGGGAGTTCCTCGGGGTACCATACTAGGTCCCCTATCTTTTACACGGCGTTTAAAGACATAACATTTACTAAATCCTTGCGGATGATACCCAGATTTATACTTGCTTTTCTTAAAGGTGGATTTCAAAGTGCAGTAAATAATACAAATCTGGACTTTCAACAGCTGTCAATAAATTTTAATAAGTGAAAAGTTGTTATTTGGGAGTAGGAGGAATTAATAAATCTCATTTGAATATCTATGAACGGTATCATCACAAAAAATACCGCCAAGCCTTCGGCCCAAAAAAGTCATGAAACTTGTTTGGGTCGCACCTTATAGACGTAATTATAAGCAACGGAAAGTATATTTCGGTGAAGAGAATATACCAGGTTACTGGAGCTGAATTTGAGCGATTCCAAAAGTAGGTAAGTGTGGTGATTCCGAACTTGATGGAGGTAGAAATCCAGATGACGGCCGGGAGTTTTTTTTTTGCAGAACCTGGGGAATAAATTAAACGAGCATTGGTTGCGCCAATTTCTGTACTTTGTAAATTGAACCGTTACACGTTTTGTTAAGGAAATAAAGTCGGTTGTTATTTCTGGGAGTTACCTCATATTTTTTAGTAATTTTTACTATCTTATTATCAGATCCGTGATCTGAGTTTAAATTTTTTTCGTAATGGAAAAGTACTTCCACTTCCAGAGAGCTGCTGTAAACGAAAAAGGAAACGTTTTAATTTATTCGACGTTAAGTTCTAATTTAGACTTACTTGAACTTGTAAATTATGTGTCATTAAGGTTGACATTATCGCCGAATGGAGCTAATTCTACTTCAAACCTAAATGACTAAATTAACAAAGAGCACTCCTAAATCTTAAGCCGCAAAGTATTATAATCAAGATTTCCGAAATACTTTGGCCGTGCGCGCACAATACGGGAACCCTTGTTGTACGTGTGTGTTACTAATTTGGGGCAAAATAAACATCCTCCAAAATAATAGCAGAATTAACATATATTTTCATAAAGGCATTATGAAAACACGGTCTTGCGTACAACAACAATTAACAGACAAGCTGATATTCAATGGATCAGTTGTAATTACAATTGCAAATTAGTAACGAGCAATCCGTGAACTTCTGAAGCTAAAGACACGGAAAGGTCCCCCTCCGAAAATTTAACTTGCAAAATAGATCACTTGTCAACGTATAGATCGGGCCTGGACATCTTGTATACGACTAAAAACAAGTTCGTCTTAAATTAAGTTTTCCGCTACTCCTGAACTTTTCCAAGAAGGATGCCATTAAAGTCATCAGGGCTTTGCGAATCCTTTCTTTGCAGATTATTTCTGTTTAGTAACTTTTCTCTTTATAAATAATTACGGTATATTACATTTGTCTTGAGTGGAAAGTTTGTTGATATCGCTGAAGGGGTGCGTAGGATACATAAAACTGGTGTTTCGTTAAAATTCAGATCAAATAGATGTATCGGGGGCTGAAAGGGATAAAAGAATGAGCGTCGTAAGAGCTTTTCTGTTTTATACGGTAAAGTGTAACATAAACAGGAACCAATATAATTCTTTTTATTTTTTGTGATTTTCGCAGACGTTATGTAACCGAGGATTTTCCGTCATTTCCGGGATCGAGACGGAACGCGATACCATTTTGTTCTATAAATTTTTTTCTCGTACCTATCTAATTTAGTTCCTTGTTCGTCGTACATTTTTCTTACGGTTCCGGACAGAAACGTAATTAACAATAGTCTGTTACAGTTCTTATGAGGTACTTTATTATTCTTTATCAGTATCACTGCAATCTTACTATATAATAGAATACGTTGCTGAAGTCGTGTGCTACGATATTATTTATGACTTGCGCTAAAATACTATCATTTATCATTTAAACATATCAAAAAAACAAAAATATTTGATGAGCCATAAAAGTTACAACCCCCGCAATTGAGAACTGCTATATAGATAAGTATGCAGATGTAAATTTTCAAAAAAATCACTTCATTTTTCACAGGAAATGAACTTTATTTTTATAGGGCAGTTGCAAGGTTGGTTACAAATTATTGAAGCATAATGTCAAATGAATTTAAAAAATTTTAGTTTTATCATTTTTTTGCAGAAAAAAGCTTTTCGTAGAATGCTTAAGATTGAATTGGAGGATTGTAGTGCAATAAGTACGTAGTTATTTTTTGTGTACCACCTTTGTTCTTTAATCATCTATGAGGGTATAACTGAAATTACATCCTTTTTAATGTAGATATAACCTTACATTTCTGAACTTGGCGAGATAAAAACCACTGGAACTGCAGAATATGCAATATCTAGTTGCGTGGAAATGATTAACGGCCTTAAATACTATCTGGGATTGGTAGTAACAAAAGTCATTAACCAATAACCAATTGGACACGGTTGTCAGGATTTACGATCCGTCATTGTATAGATGGGAACTCATTCATTCAAAGCAGTAAAGGTTAGTTTTTGAAAGAGATTGATGACTCGGCATTCAAAGCGACCACTACGGTCCTGAAAAAGATTCGGCTTCTGAACGAGAAAACAGTCGCGTTCCAAAAAATTGGGTTTCGATCGCGAAAAGGTTTAGAACAAAAATTCGCGAATAGTAAATATTACAACTTTTCCGTTGAGCCTGTTTTTCTGGAAAAAATTAAAGATGATACTTCTTGTTAACCGAGTGCAAGAATTTCTAAACTGTTGGGTATGGTCTTTGGTATAACGAATAATGGGAATAGTAGATCTCATTCTTTGCGGTTTTTCTGCATGGGCTTTTAGTCAAGTTGTTAGTGTTGGGAATAGCAATGTCTGTTATGAAAATAGATTTTTTATCCATAAGTCCGTTGTTGTCTATTATTGTGAATGATTTTATTTATTGTCCCTCTCTTGTTCTGGGCTCTCAACAGGCTTTCGCCCAATTACAGAGTGACCCGCATAATGCTTTTTAGGGATGCCTCTGCAGAAGGTCTTAATTTTGTCTGTGAATAGTGTCCTACTATCCCAATATATTGTATGTGTGTGGTTTTGACGTATTATCTGTGGAGTGTATTTGTAGTATGGCCTGTTACCGGTTACCAGCTCATGTTTAAATTAAAATTAAATATAGCAAAACCCAAAACGACGTCTGTTGACAGTTTTGACATTTGTAGATAATTATCACTTCATTATTTTTTTTCATTACGAACGGGTGTAGGTGATGGGTAGGTAAATCATTACCTCCAAATTATACACTATGAGCCTATGACCTCATTTTCAGGGAGGTTGTAGAAAGAATAGATTTTCATTACGTTTTCATCCTGTGTTTTCTAACTTCAGATCTCATATACCGTTTTAACCGGTTTGTGTGCATTGATGGTTTTTGGTTGAGTGTATTTTTATGTTCGTTGTAGTTTGTGATTTGTTCTTTTGTAGAGTGATTGTTTAGTTTATTTGTAGTTATGTGTTGTACATGTGTTAATTTTGAGGAACAATTTCCTTGTATGTGTTGTGTAATCCGAACCGAGTCACTGTTAGTCAGAGTTGGACTGGGTCAAGCATAGAGTGACCCAGTGACCCGGTGACCCAGTTAGTTTACTGACCCAGTGACCCGGTGACCCAGTGACCCGGTGACCCGGTTACCCAGCTTGACCCGGTGACCCAGCTTGACCCAGTGACCCAGTTTGACCCAGTGACCCAGCTTGACCCGGTGACCCAGTTTGACCCGGTGATCCAGCTTGACCCAGTGACCCATCTTGACCCAGCTTTACTCAGTGACCCGTCTTGACCCGGTGGCCCAGTAATTAAATTATTGTTAGGTATCATCCAAAACAATTTCAAGTAACTTTTAATTTAAAAAAAACTTCCTCAATAATAATAATATTCGCACGTAGCCCAATTTCATTCAAGAGAACTAATACCTAAAAAAATCAAATGCATTTGTTTATAGTTTTTAGTCAAGTAGTCAATGAAAGTATTTAGAGAAAAGATTTATTTGGATTAAGCTAACTAGTAGAAAAAAAATTAAATGTGAATGAACACCTGTAAGCAAACTGGTCAGCCCTGAAGGAATGAAATGAAGGAGGGAACTGTTTAGAAATAACATTATTCTAATACAATTCGGGACATGGAAAGTTTTTTACGGCAGTATTAAACCAACCATCACAGAAATGGCAGCTGTCAAGCAATCGAGTATTATTTTCAACAAACCAGCATATCATTTATTTCATAATCTGTACACTTGAACCGAGGGCACTGACTTAACTGCGTTATTCGATCAAACTAGGTTACTGGGTCGAATTGGGTCGCCGGGTGAAATTGGTTCGCTGGGTCACTGGGTCAAACTGGGTCAAACTGGGTCAAGTTGGGTCACTGGGTCTAACTGAAAGGAGTATGACGTGACCCAGCGACCCAGTGGCCCAGTTTAATTCAGTGGCCCAGGTGACCCAGTTGACCCAGTGACCCAGTCCAACTCTGCTGCTAGTGTCATGTATGCTATTTAGCGGGCGTTTTTCCCAAGCAGGAAGTGACCTTTTTTGTTGTGTGCTGTTTTTTGTGTATATGCAAATGTTGGACGTTGATGTTTTGGTCCACACGCCTGAAGTAATGGCAGGTCGTTAATTACTAATCAAATGTTCGTTTCAAATCCATTTAATAGGGACATCCCGGCTTTATTTTTCATTTCTAATATAGAAAGTACATTAAAAATAAAAAGACGCACTCAATTTTTATTTGCGAGGAAAATAATCCCAAAATAAATTATTGAAAAGCTACGTTTTAAGTCCGAATTTCAAACGCTTCAGTCTAAATACGTCATAAACCTACAACCAATCACGTAGAAGTGAACCGGCAACATTGTGCAAGACTCAAACTCCCACGCGAGAGTGAATGACAAGTCACCAGCGTCTGTGACAGATAACGAAAGTTAGAAATGACATTCTGCTGCAATATTGCCAAGTCATGATGTCATCTGATTGGTCGGGATTATTTCGTTAGAGAGCCCGTACCAATACAGCACATTTTCATTATGATTTTCTAAACAGCCACTATTTTTAAATAAACTTTTACTGTCCAAAAATTGTTTTATGGTTTCAGGTATACACTTATTAAATTAGAACTTCGGAATTCAACTATAGTTAAACTCCTATTATTCTGGTTGGGTTTGTTAAGGATAAACAAAAAACGAATATTGCGTTCCTAGCTTGTATCCAAGTTACTTGTTTGTTTCGTTGTAAAAAGATTATTTCCTAAAATTGTTAAGTATAAGGAAATATTATCTCCCATTTTCATCATCAAGCTTGTTTTGTTAAATCATTATGTAACAGTTCAGATTTAATTTATTGGGCACTTCGATTATTTTTATTAAAGGATGATTATATTATCTAGAGATAAGGATGCATTTAATCGGGAAAAATATGGATTGTTTTCAGAGAAAATTGTTTATTTTAGATAAGATAATTCTGCGTAAAATTTTCCTACGTGACTGAAAAGAGCGTATGGGACAGGTTGCCACGCTCCGTTAATTAGATGAAAAATTTCTATTTAAAGGGGAAAGACACTTTAAATACTGGAGAGCGCTATGAGGGGGCCTTTTGCTAATTTCGAGACCGAATTGCTGTTCTTGAAAGTTTAGAAGACGCGCGTCTATGCGTTAAATTTTAGTGGTAAAGTTTGCTCTTTTTTCTTCGTATTCCTTGTTGTCTCTTTAATAATAATAATGCGTAACCAAGTACCGATTTTATTATCTATGTTTTATTAGATAAACTATTAATGGCTAACATTTTATTGAAACAGAACATTTAGAAAGATATTCCTGTCGCCTTTAGATTTACACCTTAATAGATAAACAAACACACATCATATTTGTTTAAACCGTTCAATTATTAGTTTTACCGTTAATTATAGGCGGCATTTTTGTAGCGCAATACCTACATTTCGAAAGTAATTAGTAAAGTTCGAAAATTTGGCAACGACGTATAAGGGTGGAAAAACGAACTGAATTGCAAATGTTTTTGTTGATATCCGCATTTTCGACTTGTCATCTTTGATTAAAGGTCCATCAACTTCTAGGGGGCGTCTAACAGTAAAACATCGAAAATCCAATCAATCAGTTCGTGACTTTTCCTTTATTACGTTTTCTCTCACAACGTTCATACCAACGGGAGATGACGTTTTTACCGAGCATATCGGCTGGATTAACGTAAAAAAGTGAAAAGATTTATATAGGTGAGATAAATGCGACGATGGAATTGTAAAACATAAATTTTAATGTCTCTAATTTATACGTACAACAAAAAGACCCGTCAATTCAATCTCGTCGTAAAAATCTATATGAAAATTAATAGAATCGTAAATTTTCGTAGTAAAGCTTGCTAAATGCATAAAATAGTGAAATAAATTTAAAAGCGCCTTGCCACCTTTAACAATGTTAAAAGTTCTACTTTTTCTTATCATAGTCCCGTATTGCCTTTTCTTCGATATAAAAGCTTCACTACTTCCTCGTTGATCATTTTTCATAGGTATGTTTAATGTATATTTTTACTGCATAAGTGGTTGATAACTCGAGCTATACAATATAAACGCAAGGAGAAAATATGTAACTGGCTTGCGATGCAAAAAAACCATTCGCTCTCATTTTTATGGTAGGTACGTTATGGATTATACAATGGGATTGCATATAAAGGGGGTTGACCGCCCTTTATTTGAAATAAAATTTTGACTTGCTAAGTGCACTTTAGCAAAATAATTAAATGACCTCCGGTTAGTCCTTAACATAATTTTACGATGACCTTCTTCTGGAAAATGTCTCCTCTTCTAATTTTCTAAAAATTACCGCTTTTTTAATTCTTTTTTAAATATTGACGACAAAATAAATCATGAAATCGATCCAAATCCAGTTGTACTCCATTTTACATGTTTTCTATTCACAACGTACAGTATGATCCACTTTCGTGGACACGGTTCTTTGAGAATTACTTTAATTGGCAAAAGGTTCATACCAGAAAATATACCTTATACTATTCTCCTTGGCCTCATTTACTTCAATTTTTTTTATTTTTGACAATTCTAATGTTGATGACTTCACTCAAACACATGCAATACAAACGGTTTCAATTTGTTCAAAAATTGCTATCTTGAACGTTCAAATTGGAACTTCGGACTTCGATGGAATGAAACCCAAATTTTTCTTAGTCTCATCCAGTCAGCTACTAGCGGCTTGACGTAACCCATACAGGTAGGTAATGTCCAGGTAGATCAACAGATAAAAGGTAATCCAAACGAAATAACGATAAAAGTTTAAACGAAAATTGTAAGCAAGTGGTGCGAAAAGTTAAAGGAAAGAATGCTGCGTAATCAAGTAGCATGCCTGGCATTGTTCAAACGCAAAATACTAATCCGTAAAAACCTTTCAATGGAGTCGCCATAGACGTCAAAGAGAAAGAAAGAAATCACTCCAGAGATAATATGGTAAGCCAAAACAATAAATCCCTGTTAACAGGTATGACAAGAAGCCAATCAATTCGAAGGCAAAAACTTTACTGAAGCGGAAAAAAAATTCAACTGCGCGGGCAAAATAACTTTCTGCTTTAATTACTTCTTTCACAAATGTGTATTTTAATCAAACATCTGATGTGCTTTCGAGGATAGACCCATTAATACGATATATGCATACAAAAAAGAGAGACACAAATTGCTCAGTATGGGGATATTAAATAGGATTATACGCTAAAATCAATTTAACGATGTGCAAAGTTTGTTGTAAACTGCAGTAATACTCTTTGGTTGGACTAAGCCGGAATTTCCAGTTGTAACGTAATCCAATTTATGTGAATAAATCTGGTGTATAATTATTTTAATTCTGTTTAATTTTCTCTTTACGTTACGATATATACCCGAGACATAGTTGGGTCTAAAATTTCTCTTCTCGTTTCAGTATTTTTTTGCAAAATAAGTTGTAGCTGCAATGCAAATACTTGCGTTGAAACTGTACTTTTGTCATAAAACTTCGAACCTGTAATCGTAAATCTTAAAGTGGCCGTTCGCAAAAAATTACGATTATTCTTCTCATTATGCGGATACTAACATTTTCTACCACCATCCTTTAAATTGCTGTATTACTATTACTAGCGCGACTCCGCGGGCTACGCCTGCTCGTCTTCATCAATATCAAATCGACAGACATTAACATTTTCATTTATACAGAAGATTTAAATAAAGCCCGCGTTAATTCGCTGGAAGGAAACCGAATGTTGGGCACGAGGTTACTCAAAAATGAAATGTGGACGCGTTTCGGTAAACCGCGGGCATAATTTGAATTATTTAAAGCTAATTCGGAAGCTATGGGTTGTAAATTTTCGTATCTGTATTGTTTTCTCTTTAGTACTGCCGTCGTGGTCTAGCAGCACCGGATCGAACCCATGTAAATGCGATCATAAATTGAACATGATAGCGTTCAACGACTATCGTTAAGCGTACCTTCGCCATTCATTTATCGATGATTATATCCATTTTGTGCATAAATTACGTTTAATGTACCTACTACCTTTAAAAATGTAATATTTTTAACTAACTAAATGGCGGAGTTTTAAATTAGTCATCAAATCAAGATATGTTGCCAACGAATCGAGGTTTTTATGTCTCT
The DNA here is from genome assembly GCF_008802855.1 of Photinus pyralis. Lineage (NCBI taxonomy): Eukaryota > Metazoa > Arthropoda > Insecta > Coleoptera > Lampyridae > Photinus > Photinus pyralis. The sequence goes on from NW_022170663.1 coordinate 11,913,368, forward strand.
AGGTATATAGCATCGAATCTGCATATAGGAAAGCAATTTAAATTTAAGTTTGAATTTTTTATCTACAAATGAAAATTTCTTTTCTCGAAATCGTCATGAAAACTCCATATTCATGCCTACCTTATGTCAGGAAATTTTAGTTATGACCCTAGGAAACAAGGAAATTTAGGGTAGTTTTCACAAAGCATTTGAAAATTCTAAATTAACAAGGGAAGTTTGTAAACATAATAAGTAACTGCAACTAAACTAAGCAGTGTTGGTTTGAAAGTTAATTAACAATGGATTGCATTAACATTAATTTTGGCTGGTCTTGCAAATGATGGTCATAAAGAGTTAAAGAGTGTTATAAATGTCATGAATTCGGACATATCAAGTCGACTTCTCCTAAGAATAAGCTCGACAAGACCAACTAGTTAAGAGTTAAACACTAAATAAGAGCTTGAGAATCTTCCACGGAAATGATCTTCGTTACTTCGTTGCACTTACCAATGGTTGAACTCTTCCCATATGAAATTGAAAAGATATAAGGGTAGTAATAACAGTACAAATTAATTTAGGCACGAACAGAAATACTGGTTTATTCACACCAAATATCAAATCAAAAATAAACTCTACAATGGGATAGCGTAGCACATAAATATTCAAAATTACCTATAAGTTACGTTACACATAAATCTGAGTATTGTTTTTCCAGTTTAACAAACCTCCAGTCAAGAATCATCGATTACCAAACTAATTACTAAATCCTAACAAATAAATTGATACAAATTCGCACGTATAGGGCCAAGTACAAGTAAAACATACCTATAAGGCCAAGAAGTGAGCTCAGTTCTCGGCTCTCAAAACCTGCAAACAAAAGACCTCCCAAGCCGCAGAGCTCGGTACACAATTAATTGAATAATGCCTGAAGGGCCTCGCTTTACTCGTAGTGACTTCTAACACAGGTACGGTACTTAATCGGCCATCGCTTCAGAAGGAAGCGGACTCCAATAGCATTCGCGTGACTCGATCTTAACTTAACCGAGATCGCAAAGATAATAACAAACTACTTGAATGTGATAGCATATAACCCAGAAAGCGCAAAAATAGTTAATTCTAGTACGATAAAAGTGTACAGAGGTTGTCTCTTTGTGGAGGATCGATTCTCGCTATCAAACCTCGTTCATGACTCGGTGACCCAATTCCAGAAAATGGCCGCTCGTTATCAGCAGGTGGAAAGCACGTCAAAGGTTATCCACTCCAAACTCGTACGTCGACAGGATGGTAGGTGAAGCCTTTCCGCACTTAAGATGGTACATTAACACTAGATTTTGAACTAAAACTTAAACCTTACAATTAAAACCCTAAAAGAAAATCAAAGGTATCCCCTCTTTCTTGATAAACTTAAATGCAGAAGGGAATTGTAGATGAATGCAACAATCGTCGATATAAATTGTAATATGACAAATATCATCCGAAACCTAAAGAAAAGGTTCACTTCAATCTTGGAACTGTTTGAAATTATGGATTCTACAGGCCACATTCAATAAGAAAATTTTTTTTCCGGGTCGATCTGAGAATATTTCTTCTTCGGGCCTCAAAAAAAGGCAGTGTATAACCTTCCTTTTTTACCAAAAATCGACTGCACCAAAATTTCTCGGAAAAACACTTTTTCTTATTAATTTTGGTGCGTAGAATCCAAAACAATTCGTACTTTTTCGATCAGACTTCTCAATCAAAAGTTATAGACTAGAAACCAATTTCGAAAGAAAATTCAAAGGGCTGTAACTTTTGAACTAGTAGCCCAATCTTGGAACTGTTTGAAATTATGGATTCTACAGGCCACATTCTATAAGAAAATGTTTCTTTCCGGTCGATCTCAGACAATTTTTTTTCGGGCCTCAAAAAAAGACAGTACTTTTAAGTTAGTTAGAGCGCCTAGGTAAAAGTAACAAGAAGTTGGTGAAAATTTAGTCACTTATTCTCTGAGAGACGCACTTTCCAATGGTCAAAAGAAAAAAGTGTTCCTATGTACCGTTTCTGAGATATTTGACAGTAAAGACAGGGTATTTTAACATGGGCTCTTATGGACAGACTCAGTTTTTCTGAGCTAGAGAAGGTTTTTGTATCAAGACTTAAATGAGATGGGTCTCATTAGAAGCGAAATTTTGTGACGAATCTAAATTTGCACGGAAAAGTACATGTTCATGATGAAATAAGGAAGATATTTACCGCCGAAGCGGCGTCTGCTCTGACGCGGCGGGACGCTATGCAGCACGCGTTTCAATCTGATGACTTTTCCACTAGGTCTAGTATATAGCTGAGCTAGGACAATCTTTTCCTTCTTCTGCTGAGCACTTTTCTTCACAAAAGGCATGGTGTCTTTCAGAAAGAACACCAAAACCAGCGATATTTATCAAGGCCTGCACACGTCTTGTTGACACACTGATCGGATCGAAATCAAGATAGCGGCTGGGGATCTCTGGCGCCAACATCGAAAAACCAAATCCACTACACCGACTTCACGTAAAACGCCAAATTATTTAGTTTCCCGGCTTTTACATACGTCTCGCATACGTTTTGATTAAAAAGAAATACATTCGTTTAGGATTTACCGCTTAACTGTGAATATTTAGTCGCGGTGTGTCGTCAACATTTAGTGTGCAAAGGTTTGAAACAGGGTCGAAAAGTAGGGAGACTAGTCAAGTTGACTACTGTATATACCTTTTTAAAAATCATGTAAGACGTTTGCATTGTGCTGAGGTATAAAATACCACTCATACCGTATTTCTAATTATGTTTCCTTCATAACAACATTTTTTTGGGGACGTTTACCGTAAGTAATAGGTAGGCCGAGTACATCACTTGACTTCAGCCGAACGCGCTCTAACTACTTTAAGTTGTGTATTTAAGTTTTTACATTGCTGTTTAATTTTATAGCCTGTATTTTTTCTGAACATTTTGAAGCCAGTCGTTTTGAAGCACCGCTAAGGGAACGACGTCTTAATTATACTTTTAAACAGCGGACATTTGAACCTTTACCTACTTTAAAACTACCACGTAATAATGAAAATCAAACTAAAAGGGAAACGGAGGATAGATTAGATCTTTTGATAACGCATTAATTACATAATATTTACTGAAAAAGCCTCACTTCATGTTTAGGGCCAAAATTTTTGGTTAGAGTTTATTTCATACCATCGTGAAATCCCAGAAATATCCGACGCGACGATCTCTACTTTGTCCATCTAATGCCCGTTTGCACCGACAAATTTAAGCGGCGCCTAGCTTAAGCGCAGCTTAGAATCCATGGCAACCATTGCCTCAATAATCGTTGTCAGGGATTTTAAGCTACGCTTAAGCTAAGCTCCACTTAAATTTGTCGGTGCAAACGGGCATAAGTAGCGTAAGTTTGCTCAATATTCTATGGTTTTGTTCACACGTGACGTCACGCTAGATGCGCAAGAGCATACCGTTGTAAGTGTATCGTGCAGCAGCCCCTGATCATTAAAATAGCCGCACATTACTAGATGTAGATTTTATACAACAAGCGAACATTGTTATTATAATACTTGTTTGGAGAGAATCCTGGACAACAATTTGTTTTTGACACTAACGTTGATTTTTCGGGTCACGTGAACAACGTACAGTTTGAACTTGAAAGTAAGAGAAGATTAGGGCCGTGTTGTACAGCCAGAACAGAAAGAACATATCAACTCGCCCTTAATGAAATTTTGTTAAGTTTTCGAACCAAGTAGTGGACATACACCATTTGCGGATACTTCCATTGCTGTACCACCATATGAGAGTGGAATGTAAATCACCGGGTTGCCTTTCTACCCAAGAAAAATTGTGAGTAGATAACAGAGCTCTCAATACAGTAACTCCTGCTGACAGTGATATCCAATTCCCAAAAAATGACCTACACGGTGCGAACAAGGCAAACTACGAGTATATACTCGTATCTCTAGATCTTACAAGATCTGTCCATAAAGTTTCTTCCGTACAGGTATTTGTAGAAATGCTCGATGGATTTTACAGCGGGCCAGAAACTCTCGTCGGGTAACACAAGAATTTCGGTCATGCTTAGAAAGCAACTTACTGAAGTATCCAACAACGCTTTTGTTGAGTTTTAGATTAGCGAACCAAATCCAAAGCCCTTGTTAGATCTGTCGCAGATTCTTCATGCGATCTTCGAAGGTCTCTCCCACCACTATGATGTCGTCCAGGTAGACTAAACAAGTCTTTCACGATACTCCGTCTAGCACATTTTCCATGAGACGTTCAAACGTCGCGGGTGCGTTACACAATCCAAACGGCATGGCTGTAAAATGCCAAAATCCCGATCCGTTCGTAATTGTAGTCTTGTCCAGATCTTATGGCGCCTTTTCCACTTGCCAATAACCGCTTTTTAAATCCAAAGCGAGAAAAACTTGGAACCAGATAGCGTGTCAAGCGCGTCGTCAATTAGTGGAAGTGGATAGGCTTCTTTTTTAGTTACGTCATTGAGGCGACGATAATCCACACAAAATCGTGTTAACCCATCCTTCTTTTTAACGAATACCACAGGCGAAGCCCAAGGACTATTAGATGACTCGATAACACATTCAGATTCCATGTCTTTTATCATCCTTTCCGCTTCCTCCCGTTTTGCTAGTAGGAGACGTCTAGGTGATTGACGTCCGCACGCAAAATCTTGTTCAATATCTGATACCAAAACAGTTCCTTCGATACGGGAACCTCCAAACATTCAGGTCGATTCGCAATTTACGGAACGTCATCGTCACGTCACGGACCGGCAACGTCACGTCAAAATATTGTATTATAGATTTCTTATGATAACATTCACATAGAGACGTAACGGAACGCACCGTCAACGTCACGTCACCGTACAGGCAACGTAAGGTAAAATATTCTCGTTGATAAATTTTGACGGTCCGGACGGTGTAGTCTGAATATGTCTATAACTTTCAGTGTAAAGATATTTAACGTGACGTGCCGGTCCGTGACGTGACGTTGACGTTCCGTAAAATGCGAATCGACCTTAATCCTCACAGACACTTTACCGTGCATCTTAACAGGATGATAATTGTTTTAACTAAGTACGGGGCGCCATTACCGTTCTTGTCGCGCCTGTATCTACAAGTATTTAGGCACTGCTTTTCCATTAAGCAGGGGCCTTAACATAGCAGATCGATGCTTACTTCTTTTCGTCGACCGTTTTAGTCAAACGTTGTGACATCGATACGGGAAATGCCAATTTTCTTAGCAATTCCAACAACGGAACTGTTTCTTTGTGACCATATCTTGTACTTCGGCCGTCAAGAATTTGTTTTGAACGGTGTCATCTTCTACTATTCTAGCCAGTACTGCTTTTGGTATTGTAACGTTTTGCAAACCCACGGATCGTTATAAAAACAACACTTTATTAGAAAACGAACCGCTTGTCCACACTGTCAATTCACATGAACCCATGAACGTTATAGTAATATAATTGAAACCATCAATAGTTTTTCATGAGAGGGAGCTGTACGTTGCCTATTTTTGATCCGGAAAGGCAAATCCTGTGAATGATGTGCGATAAATTAAATTCTGTTGACTCGGCAAAAACAAAAGACTGCAAATAGAAGATGCCAACTCCATAGTCATTCAAACAAAAAGTGTGGGACTTCCCTTCTTATGTTGCGAGCGATGGACCAACGAAACCTTATCGCCCTAAAAGTCAATAATTAAAAATTATTCTCTTGACAACTTGAAATTAATGACAACGAACAACACAATTTCCACCCGCCGATGTAAAGGGTAGTACTCGTCCCATTTCACGAAATTCGTGTCCCCGCCACACTTAAACGCGATTTTGAAACTGGGGGCCGTAAAACAACACCGTGTTCTGGTCAATGTGCTGGACCGGCCGAAGTTTCTTTCACGCAAACCGAAAACTAACGCTTAAGCCGAAATCGAAAAAATGTCGTGTATTTTTTCCTGCGGTGATCTCACATTCTAAGTTACAAGCAAATGAAATGAAATCGATCAAGCGTATTCTACAACAACTATTTATGGCAATCTACTACAAACGCATTACACAGTTTACATAAAGAGCAGTCGGAATAAATACGAATTAGTTACGTAGTTGAAAACGGATCCGTTTTTCTTATTATTGTTTGGAAGTTAAATTTGTGGGCGCGAATCTCGTTATTTAATTTTAAAAATTGAACCAATAGGCGACAATAAAAGAAAAGCACCCCTAATGTTAAATGAAAAAAATCCGTTGTATAAATTGCGTCAAATATTTTTAATTCATTCCAAACGCACATATGATAAAAGTCTGTTCATTTTTAATTAAAGAGTGTATAAAATGTTTCGAAAGGGGTGGCGTTTTCAACCCTCTTGAGGGAGCAGAAACGGCAATATGATTACATCGTATATAAGTTGAGTAGAAGGGCGGGTGGGGTGTATTATTTATTCGTTTTCATGGATTTTTGAGATTTAAATCGACGCGGGACTGTTCCGTTTTGTGCTACCCTTGCGCACGAGGGGGAGAGAGACCGTCGGGGGGGCCTCTGTTCGGAGCGCTCTATTTGGATTCGCGCCGCTAGCGTACGAACACGTTCACCTGTGCGTCTCGCCGGAATCATGCTGATCGTGTACACGCGTCCGGACCTATCCGGAAACTTATAAAGCCCTTTTTTGCGACGACGTGTTTTTTACTGTGACATTGTGTGGTTTAGTGCCGCTTGTTTTTCCGTTTGCATCCCGTGGGACTACCTGTATCAGCACTGGAACATCTAATGCCCATTGTGGCTTCTATCAACACCCTCATCGGCTCTTGTGAGAATATGGAGGCTACTTATTGCGTCGGGAATGATGTAGACGTCGGGAGAATGTTTGATCAGTACTTGTACAAGGTACGATCTTTTTTTTTTCTTCGCCTCGTCGCGGGTAATCAAAAATATAGAGGGGCTCTATTTTAGTTAGCGAGTTTCGTAAACTCTAGATTAATGTTACGAGGAAAGTTGGGAGTAAAAACTTTTTTTTGCTATTTGGCAATTTACATTAAGTGCTTTTAGCCTTAAGGTTGATGGACTTTCTTGTAATGAGCAGAAGCGAGATGGGAACTCCTATCAGATAATTGCATCGACGCGTTCATTAATATTGAGTCTTCTCTTTTCTGGGGAATTCTTAGGGAGGTTTGTGTAAGGGAAGATGATTTCGGTCGTAATTAATGCCGGGATTGATATAATCTTGAAGTAAAATAATGACTCCTCGGATCCAATTATATTTTGGGTTATCAATTTCGTCGGGGAAAACGAGAGTTGCGTGTAGTTTTACAACCACCGGCCATTTAGAGAATTGTGTTTTCACAATTTACCCCTCGACATTTTTTTCGGAATAATTTCCGAGATACAATCAACACGCCCTCGCTTAAATATCGAGTTCCGCTCACATTCGTTAGCAGGTTCGTAAAATGCCTTATTATAACCAGTTTAGTTTTTTTACGAGTTTTGTTCTTTATAAATTGTTCTTCCAGAACGAGTTTTCTGTTTAATGTATACAGAAGGTTTTTGTTCTTTCATCTTGGCCTTGGAATAGCAAATATAACTCACGAAAATTTTTTCGGCACCCTCCTCTTCGCCTGTGCTCTCGAGCTTAAAGCTCACCCGATCATACCGTTCGTTACGCCGTAATTATTCGTCCCGTAGTTTCCCACCGGATCGAATATCACAACAGAAATTGTGCCAAAGTTTTCGGTAATTAGCATTTTTGGCACCCATTCACGTTTGAAAACATCTGCTCGCGCGGCGGGGTCAACATTTTATTAGTAATGTTCCGGCTCATTTATCTCCTTTTTGTGTAAAGTGCCTTAAAAAATATTAACTAACCGTAACGTTATACGTATACAGTTGTGATTGCATTTTTTTCGGTTAATTAATTACTCAACTTCAGCTTAAAATGGTCGACGACATTTCAGAGGTTGCACATACGGCGTGCACGACATTTGTTCTCCTAATTGGTCATTGGAAAATGCTGCGAATATTAAATTAAATTATCAGAAAATAAGTGCAATGAGCTCACGCCCTATCTAAACAGTTACGTCACGATTAAACAGATAACGCACCCTCTCCTACTTTTTGACGTGTAGTAGATGCAACGTATTATTTGCGATAGGCAAATTGTACTGAACATTTCTACCGAGGAGGAGTAACTTCAAAATCGTGGCTTCTTTTCGAAAGGACTTCATTAACATGTCGTTTTGCAATCCTTAATTAAGCACTCCATTCACTGATGCACCGGTCGCAATTTTTCCATGACATTTACCAAAAGTAATTGCTCTTTAATTAACTTCTACTTCGATTAATTGTGGGAAAATCGTCACACCGGGGACTGTCACTTCGCTTCTTAACCAATCGCAAGAAATTTCATAGAAATCAATACTTTACAATGCAGCCGTGTGAAATATTAAATAAAGTTTCAATCAATATTCAGAAGCATTCAGGACAACTCACCCCAGTCCCCTAGCAAATGAAGAGTTCCAAATTTTGCGCATGGGATAAAATGCGCTTGGTGATAATGATATTCGCATACTTTAACATGGCATCATTGTATGCAAATGAACATGATTCATTGATCGCTTCTGCTTCGTCTCCTTCGTTTATTATAAGTAAACCTCTTCAACCATCAACCCATGTGAGCACCAATGTTGTTTCGTACTGAGGGAGTACTGATTTGTACTATTTTCGTAATAAATATGCATATCCTACCGTTAATAGGAAACCAATTTAATCAGTAGTGCAGTGGTAATAGTTAAGCAAACAAGATGGAGTCGCATTTAGAATTAAATACACATCGAGGATTTGTGAATTGCATTGCACCGTTAATTTTTATTTTCAATCGTCCCCCTCAGCGCGTGTTGTAGAGTAAATGTGTTGAAAGAAACCTTCAGTGAAATTGATCAATAAACATTTGTGTGGATCCAGATTCAGTTCATGTTCGGTCCCAAAATGCGGTAGGAAGATTTGCCTCATCGGCGGAGATGTAGATTTCCGTTGAACCAGTTTTCAGAGTTGGGACGTTTTGCTCGCCAAACGACACGATGAATGTGACGAGATAAACATTGTAATCAGCAACATGCTTAGATCCAAGTCAATCTTATATTTATTTCTATATATCATGAATGATAAAATATGAAAATTTGCCTACCTTATAATTAAAGTGATTCCTAACAACATGTTTCCTAGTAGTGGCAAGCCTAGGCTGTTGTTACTTATAATCCATCAAGCTACTTTGACTGGAAAGTTTATATTGTCGATCCCCAGTAACATTTCTTTTCGTTTATCTCACGCGACAACCAATTAAATAAAACTTCCTCGATGAACGGACTTCAGACATGCATAAATTGAATAAACTGAGAAGGAGAACCACTGGCCGAGAGGAAACCACCTTGGCTGAAATGGAATTTTATGGGATTGATGAAAAACTGAAAGCTTACATGGTACATAACTCTTAGTTCATCGCACGATCCTTTTAATAGAATGCATATCAAAGTATTAGACAACTTAGCCCAATTTATCATAAATTGAATTCAACATTTTATTTCGAGTACTGAAATGTTCACTAAGGAAGAGAAAATACTGATGGAGGTTTAGCATCCGCATCTGCCAACTGATGAACGCGTCGACAATTCGGACCACAAGATGAGTGCATTTAATTTTCCGTTTTTATGGCGAATAAAGTTTCATTTGTATCTTTTGGAACACAGTTTGAATGATTGCAGTGCAAACTATAAAAGAGCCAGTTTTAAGGAATATAGAGCATCATCTACAGAAACGTGTGTCGATTAAGTGGAATGACATTCTAGCAATCGTGTTCCCTCAATTTTCATGTGCTTTTAGTTTTGTACCAATTTTTTTTTTTTTAAATAAACGGGAGATTAAACTTATTTTCGAGCTTATTTTCAACACTTCTGCTTAGTTGGTACTATTTTTGGTGATCGTTTAACCCTAAATAAACTCTCCAGGGACTGCTATAAATTAATAGTATATTGAAAGACAAGTGGTACATTACAATAAAGCCTCGAATAAGGCAATTGTAACACGTGATTTTCATACTATTTAATTATCAAAAAGTACAGGAAACATTAGAATTAATATGTCTTAAGTTGGCAACACCTTTTACGTTGACAAATTTTAAGTTGGCAGCGTAGATAAACGCAACATTCAAGAAACTTTAAATTCGTGGATGTGTAAACTTTTGGTTTAATTTGTAAAATCACTTCATAACATCCATGTACTTACTACCTCTTCAAGACGGCAAGCCTCATTGGTTAAGTACCTCAATACTAATGGACAACCTTCCGTAGGAAACCTCTAAAATTACCCACTATAAATAACAATTATAGTACTTTTATTTATTCTATGACGGTGTCTTTATGACAAATTTAGCATGGCCAATAGTGTTCTTATGAATTCATAAAAGCACGTAAATCATAACTATAATACTACTATTTTCTACAGCAAACGTCAATTTTGGCAAACGTAATTACCATGACATCCACTAATATGGACACTTGATAATTTTGAATTATAATTTACGAAAATGTTTAGATAACACAAAAATGCGAATGAAATCTATTTGAATTGTATTAAGTTTTGAATGTTATTATAGGTATTAATGATACGTTTATGAACGTCATAATGAAACGCGTGTAAGGTTAAATTCACGAGGCGTAGCCGAGTGATTTTAGTTACACAATATTCATTAATAACCTTCATATAGTATCATTCAAAATTTAATCTACGACGGTCCAAATAGATTTTAATCAAATTTTTAAGTTATCTAAACGTTTTGATAAATTATGATGCAAAATTATCAAGTTCCCATACTAGTCGATATCATGGTAATGGCGTTTGTAAATTTTGACGTCTGCTATACAAATAGTAGTAATTATCATTTGCGTGCCTTTATGAATTCACCCTGTATTCATATATTCTTTTCTTTAGAGTTCATTATACTAATTTTTTGTTTTGTTTTTTATGTATCATCTAGTAGGTATGTTCAATTGTATTTAATTCTTTTTTTTTAATTATAATTTAGTGCTTGTACATTCTCCATTTAAAGCATATTGTCCTGTAACTGGATATGTATATCTGTCTGTTGGGCAATAAATTATTATTATTATTATTATTCTTATTAACTATTATTGTTAACTTATCTGCACATGACACACTGTATTGCTGCCGTCGGCGTTAAATAAATCCGATCGTCCATTTTTCCGCACAATGTGTACGTCGCAATGCCATTCTACGCGCCACTGCTGGTACGACTGCGACGATAAAAAAATCCGATCGGAAAAAAAGGCAAGTGCGTTGTCGGCCGCTTGCAAAAAACTGGCAGTTGACAACCTATTTGTTAGCTCTAGAGTCTAGATGGACTGCGCGATAAACTGCACATGTGAAAATGCAGATCCACACCTTTTTCCTGATTTCAAAAATAAGGATCCCGCAATGTCCACCCCTGTTACTTCAAAAACGGCTGCATCGGTAATGGAGATGATCAGGGATCCGGGGATCTATCGCGGTACTGCTTTTATATATAACCTATCACCCAATATCTTTCATGTAGTATGCTTAGAAGTCCTTGGATTCCCACATGCAACGATTTCTTACGTATATGTTCAAAATCCATCTATGATAGGATAACGAAAATCTTCCCAATCTGCTATGTCCATGAACTTGGCAGGCCTACTACAGCAGACCATGGTTCTGCTTACTCATATCGTTAGTGTTCCGTTAGTGCCGCTGAAGAAATCGTTAGTGCACAAAAGGAAAGTTACTATTTTTTAAAAATATTTGTGGGCCTGCTAACTTCATGCCAGCAGACCCATTTGAGAAAATGGATTCAATCTTTACACTAGTTCAACTAGCAGCATTAGTGCTCGTTAGTGCCGCCAATATAAACGTTAGTGCTCAAAGTGTAACAGCTCAAAACGTTGTAAAAAGGGGTCTGCTAATTTCATGCAGCAGACACACATTTGTCAAATTGGCCCTGTCCTAATGCGAATTTGAAGCGGCTCGTTACTGCTCGTTAGTGCTTCACATGCGAACGTTAGTGCTGCAAGAGATCCGCGTCAAAAAGGTACCAAACCACCTCAAAATTAAGCTTGACTTATTGGGACCTGCCAACTTTACGCCAGTAGACCAACGAACGAAATCCGTTTATTTTCTACTTTAATCGACCGGTACATATTAGTGCTCGTTAGTGCCGCCAATATAAACGTTAGTGCTCAAAGTGTAACAGCTCAAAACGTTTTAAAAAGGGGTCTGCTAATTTCATGCAGCAGACACACATTTGTCAAATTGGCCCTGTCCTAATGCGAATTTGAAGCGGTTCGTTAGTGCTTCACATTCGAGCGTTAGTGCTACAAGGGATCCGTATCAAAAGGTACCAAACCACCTCAAAATTAAACGTGGCTTATTGGGACCTACCAACTTCACGCCGGTAGACCAACAAACGAAATCCGTTTGATTTTCTACTTTAATCGATCTATCAGTATTAGTGATTGTTAGTGTCGCAAAAAAAACGTTAGTGCTCAAAGCACAAGAGCTCAATCGTGAAATTATGGGTTTGCTAAATTCATGCAGCAAGCCCACATTCATTAAAGTGGTCCTGGCTTAATGCGAATCTGAAGCTCCTCGTTAGTGCTCGTTCGGACTTCACTTGTAAACGTCAGTGTTTTTAATGGATCCGTGTCGAAAAACTACCAAAGCATCTTAAAAATTAACTATAATTTATAGGTTCTGCTGACAACACAACAACTTTGTTTCCAATCCAAAAAAAGTCGAAGAGGATGAACGAAATGTATTTTGGAACTATTTTTAATTTTTACAGGCTAATAATGAAATCGATTTCTTAAAGCATCGAAGTGAAAAGTCGTAAGTATTTTCTTTTAATAACAAGTCAAACGAGTACGATAAGGAGATAGTGGCGTTTGAAAATCAACAAACTTTTCCCCCAAAAATTAATTCCGACATACCGTATATTGTCAAATACCTTAATATATTAACGTTTTCAGCTGTTACACTTTGAGCACTAACATTTATATTGGCGGCACTAATGAGCACTAATACTTACCGGTCGATTAAAGTAGAAAATCAAACGGATTCCGTTCGTTGGTCTATTGGCGTGAAGTTGGCAGGTCCCAATAAGTCAAGTTTATTTTGAGGTGGTTTGGTACCTTTTTGACGCGGATCCCTTGCAGCACTAACGTTCGCATGTAAAGCACTAACGAGCAGTAACGAGCCGCTTCAAATTCGCATTAGGACAGAGCCAATTTGACAAATGTGGATCTGCTGCATGAAGTTAGCAAGCCCCTTTTTACAACGTTTTGAGTTGTTACACTTTGAGCACTAACGTTTATATTGGCGGCACTAACGAGCACTAACGCTGCTAGTTGAACTAGTGTAAAGATTGAATCGATTTTCCCAAATGGGTCTGCTGGCATGAAGTTAGCAGGCCCACAAATATTTTTAAAAAATAGTAAGTTTCCTTTTGTGCACTAACGATTTCTTCAGCGGCACTAACGTGCACTAACGGAACACTAACGATATGAGTAAGCAGAAGCATGGTCTGCTGTAGTAGGCCTGCCAAGTTCATGGACATCAATCTGCTCTCATTGAAACCTTCGACTTGATACCGTAGACCGTTTGCAAAAACACACGTGCGTTAATATTGTTGGACCGAGCCTTATCAATATTCAGCCCTGTTATGTATCACAAACGTTAAACTTAACGTGCAGGTCTGTAGTTATTTGACCTATGTTTATAACGCAAAATAACGTTTTTTGGCAGCCTGCACGTTATGTTTGACGTTTCTGATACATCACGGGGCTGATTGGTAGTCTTAACGTTATCTTCCGTTCCTTGATTTTTCGAAGACGTCTCAACCTTCCGCGTTGCCGAATCGAGACACATTACCTGAAGATGAGTCTTATTGCAAGTGGTGCATCGTATTCGAAAGCGATATTTACGCGCCTGATGTCCTGTTTTCAAGCATCTAAAACTAGCGCCCTTATCGATCAATCTCTTACGTTTGTCTTCTAATGGCATTTGCTTCGCTTTGAAACTACCGGGACTAGTGCACGTGCCGCCACAGAAAACGTACGAAGACGTCTGACCGCCGTCATCAAATTTGAATCATATACAGGAACCTTCAGTTTATTTAGCTGAACACGGTCATGGCCGCGGACCATTTATTGGAAGTAATTCCCAATGTCTCTAAAGCTGGTAAATGCGTTTCGAGCTGGTCATACAACAAACGCTGTATTCTTCAAAATAAGTTTTAGCAGTTCCTGGACATAGACTTCCATCTGTCTCCTCGCGTACAAATCAGTTAGTCAACGCTTCGATAATTTTGACATAATTTCCCGAAATAGCAGGGTAGCTTTGTATCAGTTGACGTGCACAACTTCACGGAAGGGTAGCTTGAATTAAGTATGCAATCGTGTAGTCACAGATTCTCTTTTGTAACTGTAATATTGTGCAGGAGAAGATAGTACAACTCATTGTCATCTGTCTCCAATGCTTCCTCCTTTTGTTGTAACGTTTACCGTTTGGAGATCCACCTCGGCTGCGCTCAACTGGCTTTCCAGATCTGGTCTGGTAAAATTCTGCGTTTCTTTTTCAGGGTATCCATATATAACAATTAAAAACTACAAAAAATCGATATACTACCCGCGTGTAAGCTCAATAGCAATCCCACAGTTAGTTCGCAAAATACCATAAAATTGTCCTATCACGGTCGCCAAAAATATTGTGGCCACATCTTGAACCCAGTCACTAAGTCCAATTGATGGTCGCGAAATCAAACTTGAAGGTCAACAGCTCTTTTATTATTGTACTACTGAAGTAATCTGCTTCATAACCCTAAAAAACAAACTCTCCAGAGACTGCTATCAATTAAAATTAATAGTCTCTTAACTTACTTACCTTACCTATGGTTATGTGCTTTCGAATTCTGCTTTGGCCAATGCTACTTCGGAATTCAAAATCGAAAAAGCGCTAGCTTTTGTTTCTTCGTTACCGCATTTGTGACGTGGTTTCAGCAATCCCGGTTCGGAAAGCGGGCACCTGCGTTTAAAGGTGTCTGAAATTCGGGCGCCTCTATTCCGGCACGTCCAGTCCGAATCGCAATTGAAATGGAGGAACTTGCTATCGTAAAAAAATCTAGCAGAATAAGTCACTGTACTTCCAGATCGGCGTATAACAATTACTGAATTGTATTTTTTTACGTTTATTTAAAAATAGAAACAATTTAGGAAACAATTTTACAGATTGAGAGCTTAATTTTACCTTCTAAAAAGTCATGTGCAATAGAATGTAGGATTAGCTAACTTATTAATTTTTACAGTGGATAACAAACGAATTTCTATGTCACAACAAAGAAAACAGCGGAGCGTGGTTTATTTGAATTCACAGTTGGGGGAAATTTTCCAAAGCGAAAAGTTTATGGCAAAATCTCGATTGCTCGTCCTGCAGGAAACATCCCACTTCAGATTATGGACATCCAATTTATTGAAATTGGAGTAGAATTATATGAAATGTAAGGGAATTAAATGCACTTCTTTTTATTTATGTTAACAATACTTGAATTTATAGTACTACCGCAAGTGTGTGGTATTTTAGGATTCATTCTACAACATACGTGACTGATTTCCTTCCATTTTGTCCCCGAAAATATGGGGATCATTTAGGTAGATATATTTATTTCCATTATATCAATATCGCATGGGTGTCATTTTGGACAGCAAATGCTGGGGTTTACAATAAAATCTGAGGAGTAAGTGACGTTTTCCCAACTGCCTTCTTATCACTGTTTACCACGAATTCCAAGGAGTTTTTTTTTATTTAAATAGGTAATGACGTTTTTTGTGTCGGTTTAAAAGATATACGTAATCTCGAAAAGTTGTTTGCTACCATTTCACGTGCGATAATTAAGCCATAAAAGCGAACGCACAAGTCACCGAGGGGAAAAATTAGATCACGTCACCGATTTTAAGGGTTGTCGCGCTACTTAAAATGTACGCTGTAGAAATCTAAGTTAACGACTAATTACGTCTTAACGAGATTGTTGCTGTAACAAGTCAATGTAATCTAAGCGTCTGCGAGGGTGTTTATTGAAGTAAGTGAAGACCACCCGTTTAACCACAGCTGGAGAACGATGCATGTGCCGGCGTTTAACTCCGGCTCATTGGACCTTGTAATCAGATTGGACCTTGTGCCAAGTCGATCCATCTGGTGTTGATATTCGGTTACCATCTCACCCCATTAACCAAGATTGCTTTATAGGCCGTTTTAGTATCGTCCGGGGTTATAAAATGCGTTGTTAATGGCTTACGGATTTGAAATTTTTTGAGTTTTAATGCCGCATTGTAAATAAAAACGTCGAGAGCTTTCGTCAACAATAGAAACTAAATAGCGTGAAATTCCATTGTAACAGGTTGTAAAATGTAATCCGAAACGATTTTTTAGGGTTTCCATCTAAAATTCTTAACCTCAAATTTTCATGGACGCTTAGCGTCATCGATTAATAATCGCGTAATAAATTAGTTAACGTTTAACGGAGCTCTCGATAATTTATTACAAATTTATAATTTAGAAACCAGTTTCTAATTTAAAAATTTAAATTAAACTTTTATTTTTTCTCCCATCTTGATTAGACGATGTTTGCTTGCCTCCACTGAACCTCGAGGAAAATTAATTTTACATCATACCCTTTTTTCTCAGCGTTTATGTCAACGTACCGGCTTGATTAATTATTTAAAGTACTTTCTTCATTAGTTTGTCTTTGATTAATTACAGCATCAATTATAGTAAAATATTCATTTCCTGACTTATACTCAATTATGTTTTTCCAACCGCTAAATTAGTTAACCTTGCCATTGCACGATGACTTTTGCGGAATGAATCGTGTCGCAATTGCATTTCAAAATGTGATATAATTGTTTAAATTACGTCCGCGCACAAAAAAAAAGCTGTTTGGCCTGAATTGAGCTCGGCGAGTTTTGTACGACAGTTCCTTAATGTAATAAAACAGCATGTCATAAAATATTACCTCTCACTAACCTACTTGCAGCCATTTACATAATTATTACTAATTGTCTTAGATTGATCGCTTCTAAATCCGCATTCCCTGTGTTTTTTCTTTTGGTAACACTTCGGTTATATGAGGTCGATTTGCAATTCGTTTTCCCATTGATCGTATTGTTTTTTAGCCGCTGAGGCCATTATCCTTATAGTGTAAACAATTATTCATTTACGCAAAAGTTTTGGTCAGGTTCGGTTTCTGATTTAATTTAATTAATTTAATTTGACTAACCGTGCAGTATATCGAAAATCGGAGGCATTTTGGCATCCAGTTATTTAACCCTTGCACATTTTTATAATTGCTGAATTTTTCGTTCCATAAGAGAAAGTTTTGCTGAGTACAGTTTATTAGAATTATGTACTTCCAATGATGATTCAACTAAATGCTCATTTACATAATTGACTAATACTTTATAAAATTTATGAAGACCTTGGACTTTTTCTTTGGAGTGAGATTGAATAATAGGGAAGGATATGAATGATCGAAACAAAAATGTTATGTTGGTGTTTAGAATCACATCTCATTATTTTATTCCCTAATTATTCCATAATTTTTGTTCCACAAAGTATCGTTATTACAAAAATATAAATCTTTTTTTTTATTTATGACAGATGGCTTAATCCTGCGTGAATACCTATCGGAAAATTTCCTGGAAAAAGCATTCCATATACAGTCCACATACCACAAATTTTAAAATCTTAGCTTTCATGTTGAAAATTATAAATTACAGATGCAAATTGTTTCCAAAATGTTTCGACGTGACTATGTCCGTTAAAGCTGCCAACTTCAAGTTTAAGATTTGTAATAAAACAATCTGGAAAACAATGTAACAAAGCACTCGTTTTCCGCCTTGGAGACACCAGTTTTAGTGATCACATGAACACCCGGTACCTAGACCGTTTTAAGGGGCGCGTCTTTTTTTATGATACCTTGTCGATACGGCTTTAAATCTTTTACGTTTCTTCGCAAAATTGCGAAATTATAAATGTGAATAAGAGCGCTACATTTGAGACCCCTCACGTTGTAATCGGATGTTGTTTCTGCATCTCATTTAATCAGCTACCGCTAATTACACTTACTTAATTGGCGGGATTGAGACTTTTAAAGGCGGCGAGGTTAATTGTTATTTGGAATTTCAACCTAATAACGGCGTAAACCTGCATGGGCGATATCCAGAAGCGTTTTAAGTTCTAGATACCGAGTGTTCATCTGCAAAGTGATCGCTAAAACTTCAAGGCGGAAAACGAGTGCTTAGTTACATCAGGACGCAACCGAAAAACGATTGCGCAACTCAAAACCAAAAATCACCAAAACTAACTGGAACTCATGGCACATGATCGCCAAGTGACAAACCTGTCTAGTGATGTTGTGTGTTGGAAACAAGTTGCTCATGTCGCTTTCAGGACGTGATCCAGGATGACATTTAGAGGAAAGAAAATGTTAGTGATGGTTGAGTATCGTATTCCAGGAGGTGTGGGGGTTTTGAAAAATAAACCACAAAAACGCTATTTTATGCATTTCCCAATAATTTGGTCACACTTACATACCAAGTTTTGGTTTTAGACCTCAGATGTCCCTTGGCACTTTGTCTTTGACATTTCTGCATGCCTTGACAAACTTGTGGTATCAAACCAGTGACGCTTTTAAGTGGATGTTGTCCATTCCTTCACAAACATGCCTTACCTGTTCGTAAAACTAAAAACCCACTTGCTCTCTAACCTAAATGTCATATGTTAGAACGACAAAGATGTGTAGCCTCATACGCGGTGTCGTCTAGTCCATTTAGAATCCGGACACTTTGTTTAGTCTATAGCAGCGCCTCTAGTGGTCGAATTGGGAATGTTTGACAGGGATTTGTTTTGAAAGTACGGTATGTATGGTGGGGAAGTAGTAGATATACCGCTCCCTATCTCAACCGAAGGAGGTGCAGCGAATTGTATAATCGCTTGAAATTTTCTTTTCGCCCCTGGTCGCTCTAATGATCGGCCAACGTAAACAAAATAATAACAAAAACAATCATCCAAATTCACATCAGTGGTGCCCTCTCTTAATCACACGAGAATAGCTCTAGGGACTTCATTTGTTACAAGGAAGGAAAAAAGAGCTATTGAAAACCTTCCAGGATACGTACTCACTTGCTCACGTCTTTTCCAATTCTCCTTTATAAACTGACGAAAATGAAATTGTATACTAAGATTGATCCCGGCATTCACTCCAAGGGATCACGGTACGAAGATTACACAAATATATTATTTTTGTTTACAGTTAAGAACTCAGGCGCCTGCGTCAGGACATTACCCATCGCACCATAACAACAATATACGGGTATGTTCAGAATTTGTGTTCGTCGTTTGAGATCAGGCACCCACCTTTGGCTAGAACCTATTGTATTATAGAGTTAGGGGTTTCGAGATCCATCCCATAACAGTTTCCATATAACATAAAAATTCAAATATTCAGGAGTTATGCAAAATAATCACATAAAATCTCTCAAACACCCTGTATATTAATCTCAAATGAAAGTCGCCCACACCTATGTAATACTCCCCTAAATACCTACTTATCAAAAACTGTAATATGTCCCAACTTGTATTAACACCCTGTACCTACTAATCTTCAACCTTCCCCTAACAAATAATCATTCTAACCCCTGAAGGATAAATCATTAATGAAACTAAAGGAATTTTCTTAAACTCTCAATTCCTTGAAACGTACATGAGAAAACTACGTATGAGACATCCCTAACAAAAAAGCCAAGCTACCTACGCAACAAAACCCACTGAAATATCTGGACGAGAACGAGAACTCTAGAAATTAAATCACTTATGTATCTTCAGCTTCTGTATCTTCCACTCCTAGCCCAACACAAATACTTTCGGCAAAACAGTTTCGTAACGCAGCGGCTCTTTATACCATGCGTTCAGGAGAGCTGGGAATTCCAAAAATATACGGTGTAGTCAATTCTTTACATACGCATCTAAAAATCTGACTCTTGATTGTGCAGTATTGGGTAACTCCATTAAACCTATCCTTGGATTGATCGGTCTAACATAAACACGCAATTCCAACGTTTATTGTGGTTTAAAATGAATTTTTTTATTTCGTTAATACGTTGGCATTACAATACTCCCCAAATTCAGAATTAATGACGAGTTAAAAAAGTGTGGGTAGTTGCGGGAGAAAAATATGAATTGAGAACGATCACTATAAACTGGCAATCATTTCTGATGCTTTCCCGCAGCTGCAATTCATTTTCACTTTCTGTAAATACCAAGAGTTTCAGAAAATGTCACTGCACTTGCGACTCACCGACGTAATGGCAGTTTTAAACTAGGATCCGTTAGCGGAAAACGAGTTCTGGTCGTAAAAACGAATATTAAACATAAATTTTGAAAATGACTGCAATTAAAATCACACCCCGCCCCTCGAACTCCAAATCCTAAAGGACAAATCTCGGGAACAAATAACTATTAAAAATTATAAATTCCCAACGGCAATTTAGGCGTGGAAAATTGCTTGTACCCGCCATAAATTAAACTAAATGAAAGATGACAAACAATAATTAGAATTTCGGTATTGTACGAGAAAATTGAGAAATGCGAGTCATAATAATTTCCATTTTAGAGTGACTTGTGCCCTCCAGAGCGCGCATCAGTCGTAAATGTTGAACCTACGTAATAAAATCGCACTTTAGTGCTTTATTCTGCTCCAATTTCATTGTATTACACCGATGAAAACATCACTAAATAACTTCATTAATTTTTATACGCCATCTGCTGCTGTAATCAAATATGTATCTGAAGACAAAGCGGGAGCCCCTCCTATCTATGTTTTCCGTCTATAAATTATGAAATTTTCATTATATAATTACCTTTAGGGGCCTGGAAATGTTAGAAACATATAATTATGATTGGTAATGGAAAAGCATTGTGAGATAATCGTCGAAATTAATCTTTATTGACGGGAGTTTCTCTATTGTTCACTTTATCGCGAAGTTTCGTGAATGCGACAGTTGCTACGTACAGTCTACTGTTGTAGGATAAAGTGTTGCCTACAACAAACTGCCGATTTTCAGACTTAGTTCCAGATATATAGGGGAGTATAACGATTGTAAAAGCATTTATTTATTCATTACACGTTTCTGAGATATATTTTCACTTCATACAGTCGATCGGAACAGACAATGAATTTTAATGATGGTATTAACGCCGGCTTCGCGAAATGAAAAATTCGTGCCTCTGAAAATTTCCTTCGTTATATCAGTTTCTTGTTTGGCGTATTAAAGTGCGTCATTAAAATCGTGTAAATATGTTCAGTGGAAAGCTTTATATACTATACAAATTTCAGCGTGTGAAAAGGAAAATGAAATGCAAAAACGCATATCTAGTTTTTGCGTTTCAAACAATTTTCAGAGCTTATTTTGAGAATGGAATGGGATGGCTTTAGCTAGATTTTGTACAAATTTCAGTTCGTTGTTTGCTCCGGGTAAAAAGTCAATTGTCATTCAATTAGCTTTTGTTGACTTATGTCGTGTTAACTCAGTGCATCATGGCCTACGAAAGAAGTGTACTTATTTGTTGAACATTATTCACTGTTCGTTAACTTTTGACACGGGGCAATGCTAAATAATCTTCATGTTTCTTTGAGCAAGTTTTTTCACATTAGGATAATTAGTAAAGAAGGATTCTTATTTTCAGGGCAGTGGTGAAATTTCAAAATTAATCCTTTTAGGTTTAAATTTTTGGCGGATTTAATGGTGGCATTTCCGGAAGTACCGGAAGTAGCTAGTAATTTTGTTATTTTAAGTGGCAACCCCTATTTTCTTATTGCATTGTTGGATTATACGTGTCGATATCCACAATTTATGGTTTTTAAATTAGTTTGACTTTTTAAAAATGCAGACCGTACCTTGAAAATTGACTAGGTACTTGAAAACGGTTGTAGTTATGGCAACCCATTTTTACCAGTGCATAGGGAAAGAATAGGGTTTTCTTTTAGTGTAGGTACATAAAAAAAGTTAAGTTGTGTACTACCGCTCCTATAGAGATCCAAATTTAAGAAATTCCAAAGACTAAAAACTCAGTTTTTTTAATGAAATTTTCTTACTTGCATTTGATAGAGAGTCAAAATTGGCATATTTTGATATTAAATGTTCCTATCTATAGCTATCTTTAACAGTTTCTGACTTATTCCCATTTCATTGAATTGATACCATTTTTTTCGGATTTTTTTTTAGTATTCGGTATTTTATGACAATCGAATTTTAAACAAATCTGGTGACACTACAGCACTTGATTAAGGTAGCAAACTCTTCTGCCATTTTGGCGCCCACTGACAATTCAAATCTGTGCACAGAAAAACTGTTTAATGTGTAAAATCTTACGTTACTTTATGCATTAATAAACTTGAAAAAATCAATAGCAGAACATGCAACATTTTGCAAGCGTTAATTGTCAGTGGACTCCAAAATGGCGGACAAGTTTAAGGACTAACCTTCGAACGAATCAGCTGTGGTATATATAGTAGCTATAAGTGACACTAATCCGTCACCTGTTACAGGTTAACAAGTTTATCAATAATGAAAAAATGACTCACAATGTTTTCACCCATGAAGATTTTTGGAATTTAATTGTTACTTATTAGGAAATGGACAGAAGCTTTGGAAGCTTTGTGCCCCCAAAACAATTACCTAAAGCAAGATCCATTGTTGAAAATGAGACTCATATTGTTAATGTCCTTGGATATTTCACGGCATACCACACTAATTCGTTGAAAGACGCAGAAATTGCTTTGGGTTTAAGTATTAGTTGCATCCATAAAATCCTACCATTATCGTCCATTTTGTGCTTTCGTTGCAATCAGGTGACCTCCCAAGACGAATTGAGTGTTAAGGTATCGAGAAGATGATAATGTTTTGGGGAACAGTCAGACGAGGTCAAATCTAGTAAAAAAGAAATTTTAATCGCCATATCTCACATTACTGGTGCGATCAAAATACTTTTTTCTACAATCGATATCAAAAGTAGGCATTTGCGCTCGTATTTGACAACGCAAACGTCATATTTTTCGAGGAATGTCACTTTGTCGCTTATAAGCGACAAAATAGAAAAAACGCTCGCTCTCCCAATTATTAACTATAAATCAAATATGCATTGCTCAGAGTATCCAATGACAACGAGTAAATGACATCTTTCATTTGGACATAAGATTAAAATGATTTGAGTGAAAAATTTAATTTTTGGAAATATGTGAACTGCTCGATTGTAGAAAAAACCTTGTGTGTAATTCGAGCGCAAATTGATTGTCGATTTCAAGAGATTGCCGCGCTCCTTCGTCGCGCGTCAACTGTCTCTTTCAATCGACAATATATCATTTTGCGCTCTTAATACACAAATAGCTATTTTGAATCGTGAAGTAGGTACACTTTCAAGAGGGCTGGAGTGTTGTATTTTGTGCAAATAACAAGATGTTGTGTTTCCATGTGTATTAAGAAAATTTGAATGCAGAAGGAAGTTTTACGTAACATTGTTGTTCCTGCAACAGAAGATCTGCCTCTGCTGGAATATGTTATGCTATATGTCTTACTAACAAGCTCTGCACATAATGCAGGCATTATATCTGAGTTTTTAGATGTCACTATTCCAGGAAATTGAATCGGAAACCGCGGGCCACATATTTGGTCTGCTTGTTCCCCGAACTTTTCCCCATTAGGTTTCTTTTTGTTAGCCCAGTCAATTTAGACCAAAAATGGGCAATCAGAGGAACTAAAAATACTAGTTCCAATTTTTTCAGAAATGTGTAGGGAGAGGTTCCCTGAACAAGAAAAAATAAAGTCCCTCCAAATTCCGGTGCCGCTGGGGGAAGGGGGGGGGCTTTAAACGACCTCATTTTTCAGTTTTTCGCTTTTAACTCGAAAATTGTGCGTTACAGTGAAAAAGTTCTTCAGTACAAAATGAAAGCTTATTAAATTTGCTACAAGTTTGGTTATATACATTTTTTCGAAAACTGAACCGTTTTATGGCATTAATGTCCTCGTGCCCATCGAATACAACTGCACAATTGGAAGAATAGTGATTTATTATATATGAAGCATACTGCTCACACATGAAAGAGAAAGTGGTCCCAACATTCCATTTGACTCTGTGAAGGAGAAAGCCACCGTCCATTACAGTGTAACTCGTTTTGAGGGTCACTGCATCCATACACACAGGGAAAGCCTCATAGAGAGCAGATTTCTTCGTTTTCCTGAAGCATCCTTCGGGGAATGGAGTCATGGGGTATGGAGATAACTCGTACTTCAACAGGTTCGGATATAGGGATGTTAATGCTGTACAGGTTTTATTGTGACGATTTTCCCCTAAAATGACCGGGGGAGGATTGAGAAGCCAAAAATATACGAAAAACGTGAGTGAAAAACAATTTTGTTTAGAAATTACCACCTTTCCGGAGCCGGTAGCACGAAAACGGTTCAGTTTTTCGTAAAGATGTATATAACGTTTTGTACTGAAGAACTTTTTCACTGTAACGCACCATTTTCGAGTTAAAAGCGAAAAACTGAAAAATGGGTCGTTTAAAGCCCCCTCCTCCCAGCGGCACCGGAATTTGGAGGGACTTTATTTTTTCTTGTTCAGGGAACCTCTCCCTACACATTTCTGAAAAAATTGGAACTAGTATTTTTAGTTCCACTGATTTTCCTATTTAGACTGGACTATGTGGGGCTGGGAAGAGAATATGTAAAAGGCTGATCGCTTTGTTGCCTTTTTTTATTGATTAATTTATTTAGATTAGAATCAATGATATTAAATAATCCTTTTCTTGATTTCTATTCCCATAAAATCATGGTCGAATACTAAAAAAAATCCGAAAAAAATTGTATCAATTCGATGAAACGGAAATAAGTCAGAAACGTCAAAGATAGCTCATATAATATCAAAATATATTCCATCAAACGAAATAGTGAGAAAATGGTCGTGGAGTTTTTAACCTTTGAAATTTGCTTAATTTGGACCTCCATAGGTGCGAAAGCTCTATTCTTTGTATATGCACAGCTAAAAATGGGTTGCCATTTTACACCATTACAACCGTTTGTAAGTAATACATTTTCAAGGCACCGTCTGCATTTTTTTAAGCCAAACTAACCATAAATTGTACGACATGTAAGTATCAAAAGAACTGAAATTTAACGTAGAATCCAAAAATGCAATTAAAAATAGGGGTTGCTATTTAAAATAATGAAGTTACTAGCTAGTTTTTAAACCTAAAGAGTTGTTCGTTACTGCAATTATTCGCTGCGTAGGACGTGTGTAGTATGGGAAACCTAATTTCGTTATTAAACGTGGGCTACTCAAATTAAAACACGTGAATTATTGTGGTTTCAGTCAGGGTAAATTAAATATTAATGTAAGAAATGGTTCCCAAATGTTTCAAATCAGGCATTCTTTCCAATGATCTTTCAACCTTCAATTCTATCCACTAACTTTATATGTATAACTTAAAATACATTGTTTGGAAATGTCAAGTACATTTCGCCCGTTTTATTGCTGGGACGCTTTCAAGCGATTTCCCATTGCACTTCTCTGCGTTAGTCTTTTCATGGGCCCGATTGTTTAAGAGTATGGAACAATGCAAGAGGACTTCAGATTAAAAGCAGCAACGAAAAGGTGATCCGTTTTAAGTAATTTGATATAACTCCTCTCGACTACAGATATCCACTCATTGAAATTTACACCAAAAAATCCCTTTTACATAGGGTAGGAATCCCAATTTCTTTTTGTCTAAATTGTGTATCCAAATTAATAAGTATAGGCAAGATTTTTGCGTATTTATTGAATAATTGGTGCTGACATTTTGTTAAATATGCAATTTTTTTGCTGGAATGCTGTTGCCAACGCGAGCATATTATCCTAGCAACAGATGTCAATCTGTATTTTGCTTTCAAGATTAACTGTGCGAATATACTCGTATTTTATGATTCCGGTCTTAAATAAAGATCTTGAAAGGGTAAATAATGTCAAAATATGTTCAAATAGCGGATAAGCGAATATCTTGGACTTGGACTTGGACCCCATGCCAGTAAATCATTGAAAAGACGAAAATTGCGACATGTAGTTGTGTTTATATTGCATATAATTCCATGATATTTCATAAATATTGGGCATATTGTAAAAGCATATTGCATTAATGCTTATAATTATATTGCCCTCAGATTTATCAACGGTCAATGCAGGGGTCAATGATTCCCAATTATGGGATGCCGTGCCGTTGTGAAAAATGCCCAAAAAGTCGTCAATTAAGAAGCTGCATTTAATCAATATTAAAATGAAGTTTAGACGCATCTTGTATTGATAAACTTTCACGGGAGATATTCTCGTTGAGTCTGATACTTAAATTTCGAAAAAGTACAGGGAGTTTTAAGTTGTTTTTAATTGTGCAAATAGTACGATTTGTTGCTTACAAATTAACGAGTGGTTCGGGTTGGTTCGTTTTATTCTAAGTGAAATTGTCATATTTTTCAATTCAATTAACCGACCTCTTTTGCCATATTTAGTCGCACTATTAGATGTTCCTTTTTTGTAAAATTTCTTAAAGAATGCCACCCATCCGTGCGCTTTGATAATCTGCTATTTTGAGATGCTAAGTCGTTTGACATTTTTTCGCCATGCAAATGAGAGGAGCTTTTGCGGTAGCCAGCTTTGAATATGATTTCGTGTGTTATACATGACAATACAATACAATGTAAATGCAATAAAATACAAAATACATAATTCATACTCATATTGTCGCCACGTCGTATTACAATGCGACGAAATATTTATACATAAAAGTAGCACTTAGTCATGCTTTTCCATGTAAGGGAAAGCTCGCGACGTCTATTTCTGCAGATAAAATTCAAATTGCGCTAATGCCGGTTGGGTGTGGATGGAAATAAAACAAGCGGGATCTTTGCCGACATTTGACACCTGTTAGGCCGAATTGCTGTCAAGGGGCAATAGAATGGAGGCGGACAGCGGTCGCGTGCCGCCGTAGGATCTCCCAACCGAGCGGGGGTGGCATAACGCCCGCGAGAGCTTTCAGCGCTTCAACCTAATCTCCTGTGGTCGCATTTAAACGACTCAATCGATTGACATTTTACCCAGATTTGCAGTAGTAGTAGACCTTTCTCTTTCACTATTCGTCATCTTTTAATTAGATATAACGCGGCGTAGCAATGGAGGACGCTAACGGAACGTAGTGAGCCGTAAATAACTCGAGGTTAATAAACTGAAAACACGATTACTAATTAACTTCATTAAAAACAATCCTGGACGGATAAACAAAAATTTTAGAATTTACGATCCGGATGATTATCGGAATGTAGGAAATGGTGTTGCTGGACTCGTCCCATTTATCCAACAGATAAACGAGGTTCGAAAAGGAATTTTCGGAAATTGTTCGGTTTTTCACTTATATTTCCAAACGGGTGCATACTCTACTACTGGTGCAACGTATAATGAAACAATAGTATGATTGGAAAGTGCAAGGACCAAAATAAATGAACGCAACGTATGGCTGAAATTGTTTCTATGCAAATTTTCGACCAATTCTGAATCACAAAGGTTCGTCTTGGAGATTATAAGTATCAAGTATAGCCCTAAGTCAATCTGTCGTCTAACAACGACTTTCTTGGTTAGGTACCTATATGGGAAATTTTTTCCTTTTTCGGTGCCCTGTTGTGCATATATGTCGGGTAAAAAATAAGCTTGACGTGACAGAAAATGTGTGTATATAAACATTTTCTAAGCGCAAAACAAGAACCCCCTGACTGCTACCCTAATCGAACTTAGGTCGGGTTTAAGGGATCCCACCATCCCACTGGACGACAGTGCCGGGATTTTAGCGAAATCTACCAAAATGTGAATTACGAATGAACGGGACGTCGGAACTGTGTATCGACAAAGGGAATGTGGTAACCCCCGACGAGATCTTACTGATGGTGGAGTCGAAACTTCAAACGCGAATTGCAAGTGCACGGTAAGTGAGAAAATGGTACCGACAAAGTGAACGTGGTAGCTTTCGGCAAGATCTTATTGATGGTGGCGTCAATATTGGCTAATAAAACACTGATCTGCCACACAAAAATGCGCTGAAGTCCCTTCGATCTCACACGAGGACTTTGATCATTTTTTAAGTGTACTCGTGTAAAAATGTGCACCCCAGAAGACTCACCACGGAAAATTTGTTCAATAAATGTTCTCTCGGAGTATTTAAATTTATATCTGGATTTTGTAGTTTGTTAGTTTGGTATTTTCGGTATAATATTGTTTTTTCACTACTAGCGTCTGATGACATGATTATTAACCTTTTTTCCACTTGTAAAGTAGGCTTTCTCGGCATTTGTTCAAAGTGGTTAATAATTTTTTATTATTAACTAGTAGTCAATAATGAGAACTGTCATGTCACTTTTAGAAAACACAACCCGAAATTTCGCTCAATGAACGTTTAGACAAGTTCTCTAAAACGAATAATTGCCACCATTCGCAATTTCCAGAGAAATTACATACCTAAAATTATCACATTTTGAAAAAATTCGAAAGAAATTACTCTTTGAAAAATCTCAATGACAGAACAAAATACGGCCTGTTTGACTTGTACTTCCACGTACTTGATTGACATGTTAAATTAAGAAACAAACAATTATCCAACCGTTACTTCTTATCAATATAATATGTTAATTTAGAGGATTTCAAGTGCTAGTAGTGAAAAAAATAGTATATATCCCACGGTAGAGAAGTCTATTATTGCCTTCGCACCTTACACCCCTCGGCGCAAGCGCCTCGAGATGTAATCTTGGTGCTCAGGCAATAATAGTGGACTTCTCTACCTTGATATATAATGTACTATTTTGTACTTTAACTGGTCGTGAAAATTAGTCTCCCGTCACTGGATCTTTTGATTTCTTCTTGCGTTTTGCAGCTTAAAAGTTTGGCACTTGACACTGCTGCAATGTGACATTTAAGCTTAAAGTTTAAGCCTGAGTCTTCACAGTTGAAATGTAAAGCGCTGAATTGAACAAAATACTCACTTCCAATTTGAAAATTTTACTAAATTAAAATTCAACCTCGCAACAGGATTTGACATTACAGTTATTGAATGCTTTCAGTTTTCCAAATACCTATACACAAAATATACCCTTCATTAATCCAGTAAAATGAACAGTTTTCAGTCCATATTGCAAAATGATTCAAAATTAATGAATTATTTATAAATATAAGGAAGAATGTTTGACGCACTACAGAAATTAACCCCTAGCAATTCGCGATTTTTATGTCAATGCAGCAATTTTAAAACAAAGAGGCGTTATTTTCCATTTGATTGCATAGGATAGGGTGGCGCCAGTAATAATTAACAAAAGAAAAATATTTGACGCACGACCGAATTTTACCCCTAGCATATTGTGTTACTTACCTGTCCGAGAGACTTTAAGGTAACATAAAATCACCCTTTTTTTAGAAACAAAAACAGTAATCTACATTACATTGAATAAACGCTTGCCCAGAAGGAAGTCACCCCAAACCTTCTTTGGTCCATCCCATCCGTAGAATTTCACCGAGATATATATACGTGCCTGTGCATTGGGGGTGTTTTATATTTTGCTAGTAAAGTGAGCTCGAGTTATTTATATGCGATTCGCATTTTGTAACGGGAACCGTACACCGGTCCCGAAATTCGGGCAAGCGGTTGGTATATGCGGAGCTCACTTTCGGCTCGCTCGACATTGGTATGTTTTGTGGTCGGAACGATATAACTCTTTAGAATTTCGGGGGAGCGGCTGGTTTATTGGTATGAACTATGTGTTTGGGACCGAAACCGTACAGCACGCTCCAGAATTTCCAGCGAGCGATTGATTTATACCGACCCCGCCTTCGGCTCGCTCGGCTTTGATATAAACTCTATGTTTTGTGACTAGATTTTCGAGCGAGCGGTTGTTTTATGCCGATCTCACCTTCGGCTTGCTCGGAATTGGTATTGCCGTGACCCTTGAGCTTTGGGTCACATAGAAAAAATAGATGGAATAGGTGGGGCACCTTGGCCGAGCAAATAAAAATGCTGTGTGTTATGGTCCCGGCCAAAGTGAACCATACACAAAACGAATCAAACCTAACTAGCTCCCTAATTAAATCTCTTCCAGTACACATCCATATCCTGGCGCAATAAAACAAATTCAATTTCGACTTTAAATTCCAGATTCAAAGCAAACAATGGTTCCTTAAACTCCAAAAGGATCACTGACCAAATTTTGAATAAACATAAAATGAACTCTGGGCACGGATCAACAAAATTCATCATAATTAAGTATGAGACTATCTGAGTCCTTAAGGGATCGAATAAACGATCACGATTTCCATGATTTCGCATAAAACCACTGGCAGTAAACATAAAATCTTACTTAACAATTAAAAAAATAAAAATTCGGGCGTACAAAACACTAACTTCGGAAAGAAACAACGTACTTAACTGAGACGTAACGCACAAAACTTGCTCTTGTTAAATTTCTCTTTTGGACAGGTTGCAGAAATGTTAATGAAACTATAGAAAGTTACTAGGTTTCTTTGTTTCAAAGTTTTAAGAAATATTCTAAAATGTGCTTAGAAATATCCAACGGGGAAAATAATTGCTAAAGGACGACTTTTGGAGAGTCTGAACAGTACAGAAATAAATCCTATTTCTTTTAAACAAGCAATTCCAAAGCGGCCAAGCTATTGATTGATTAAATTTGAAAGTGATACCAGATTTTTTTAATAGCCACCTACTACAGGGTGTAAAATGTACTTAATACTTACAAATATAGTTAAATTTGGTACTCCTCCAATACTAGGTCTAGAAACCAATTTCGAAAGAAAATTCAAAGGGCTGTAACTTTTGAACTAGTAGCCCAATCTTGGAACTGTTTGAAATTATGGATTCTACGGGTCACATTCTATAAGAAAATTTTTTTTCCGGGTCGACCTGAGACAATTTTTTTTCGGGGCTCAAAAAAAGGCAGTGTATAACCTTCCTTTTTTACCAAAAATCGACTGCACCAAAATTTCTCGGGAAACACTTTTTCTTATTAATTTTGGTGCGTAGAATCCAAATTCACAGATTGACTTTTTGACTCTCAATCAAAAGTTATAGACTAGAAACCAATTTCGAAAGAAAATTCAAAGGGCTGTAACTTTTGAACTAGTAGCCCAATCTTGGAACTGTTTGAAATTATGGATTCTACAGGCCACATTCTATAAGAAAATTTTTTTTCCGGGTCGATCTGAGACAATTTTTTTTTCGGGGCTCAAAAAAAGGCAGTGTATAACCTTCCTTTTTTACCAAAAATCGACTGCACCAAAATTTCTCCGGGAAACACTTTTTCTTATTAATTTTGGTGCGTAGAATCCAAAACAATTCGGACTTTTTCGATCAGACTTCTCAATCAAAAGTTATAGACTAGAAACCAATTTCGAAAGAAAATTCAAAGGGCTGTAACTTTTGAACTAGTAGCCCAATCTTGGAACTGTTTGAAATTATGGATTCTACGGGCCACATTCTATAAGAAAATCGATCTGAGACAATTTCTTTTTCGGGGCTCAAAAAAAGGCAGTGTATAACCTTCCTTTTTTACCAAAAATCGAAATGATAATACGGAAACTAACAAATAATGAGCAAACGACTAACAAACGAATATAAGCAGATTAAAGTAACGAGGTAACAACCAATACCCAGGACATCATATTGCGATATCTTAAGCCTAACTTAAAATTTGTAAGAGAACGGAAGACTCCATTTTGGCATGGACATCGGCAATTTTAAACTTTATTTTGTATCTCTTTATTTTAAATTCAGTTTGGATTTGAATTTGGTTTTTTGGTTATAAATGGCGAGAAGGTTGAAGCAAAGCAACCATTTTCGCAGAACCACTGAGCTTTATACTGAAAATTGAAGAAATTGTGTGCTTGCTACTATTATACCTGCGGTCTTAATCATATTTTCCTTTCAACGTGAATTGAGCACGAATGGATGGACATAATGAAGAAATCGAAGATCATTTCCACTAAAATGAGAGCAAAAAACAGGCTCACGTTCCATAAATTATAATCAGTTATTAATACTTTTGAAAAACGACGAAACCATCATAGAGCATCGAATCCTAATGTTTAAAAAATGTTTATGGGGGTCATAAGTAATAAACCGCCGACATCATATAAGACAGTACGAGTGGGAGGGACAAGTTTTGTGCATGATGTTTTTCCTGTTTTACGCTGTATATAATTACACGACTGTTGTTTTCGATCATCAATCATTTCGATAATACCGATTTGTTCGAACTCTTCTTTCTCTGTGTATAGAGTCGGTTATCTTTTCCCATCGATGTATCTTCGGATAATTAGTTTGCTTTGATTTAGTATCGTAAATAATAAGCCACGTCTGATTATTATTTATAAACACGTATAAGCAAGTCGTGTCGTACACGCTATTAGGAAACGCCTCGAGAAAAAAGCTCAAAAATTGAATGTAATTGATAAAGGTCACTTAAAAGCTTCATCAATTACTGTCTAACGTTCAGCGCGCCGACTGTGGTTTTTGAATTTTATTACAAATGCACCGTATTACACGAATCATTTATTACGCCATATCGCCGGGTAAAATCATATTTATAAAAAAAAACACAACAACAAAACAACGCGAGATAAGGCAATAAATCTCTAGCGCCTGAGATAACTTTTACTGTATGGCATATGGGCGCTTAAATATACATGACGTTCAACTCAAATTAATTATTAAAAAAGGAGTTTGTGGTGGTATCTACGTGTTGAAATCCTGAGTAGAGTTTTTGGGAGTTGGGAAATTCGCCTTGTATACCTAATGCGATTTTTCGACCATTTTTAATTAAGTTTGTACGAAATGAGCTGGAGGAAATGTAATTAACTCTTTTATCGTTTAATTACATTTTGGTTGCAGGCGCAAGTCTCGTATATGCAAATGACGTATTTTTGATATTGATCTTGTAATCAGGATAAAACATTCTTTTGCGTGTACATCACATCCGTGTTCTAATTATGAATGTAATTAAATTAATAATAATGCACTTCCAATACGCTGTTACCATTTAAAATGAATAAACAAGGCTGTTACTATAATAATAGGAAATTTAACAATTTGATGCACATACTTAGTAAAACTGTAATAAAATATTCATTGTTTAATTGATTTCAGCAAGTCTCCAAATCTAAAAGAAAGCTAAACGCCCTCTGCAAATATCAATCACTTCTGAGACTACTACCCCTATCAACCTGTATGTAATTTAAAATAATCAAATACATATAAAAGATAAAAATTGTTTATATCTGGATACCGATCCAAAGTAGTTAACTTCTGTCAAACTTTCATGCTCTAGATCCAACGAGCTCTTTTATATACCAATGGAATTTGGGGGAGGTTAGCCACCCCACCTTACAAACATACTCGCAAGATATAAGCAGGAAAAGTGTTAACCATACTCTTGGAGTCATGTTTTCCACAAAGAAAAGGGCTCGACCCTTAGGATAAAATTGTTTGACAATTTTTTTCTGGGTACGAAATAATAGTTATTTACATAAAAGTCAGAAAAATGTCACATTGCTGGCGAGGAAGAAGTACTAATTTCCGAGTCAAGTAATGTCATTTTACTGACGAGTTTTGTATTAAATTTTACTCAAAATCGACTTTTAATACAACATTTCAATTTTTATATACAACTTTTGATTAATGTCAATCTGTCACTGATGACAGTAGTCATTATAAACATTTAGCAATGTCAACATGAACATGAAAATGAAGGTTTCAGGACAATTTTGGGTAAAAAAATGTATCTTGAGAACTCTTGTCTAGATCGTAATTTGGGCTCGATTGGCATTGAAATAAAAAGAAATGCAAGTTTTAGTTGAAGGAAGCTGTTGAACAAAACGTTTTCGACACCCGTGTTGTTTGGAATCAGAATAAACTAAGTTCGCTTGTCGTTTTTTGCACACAATATGTTTCAAATAAAAATTCACATTGACATACGAAATTTCCTCTTCAAAAAATAGATATAATTCGATTTATTTTTAACACGAAATTTTGAAGATGCAACTAAAAATGGTCGAGACTATCTCGTAACCAAAGAGGTTTTCTGTGTAAGAGCGAAATGGTTTCCAAATTAAATATACAGGTAAGATAATAACTCGAGTAAAAATTAATTAATTACAGTAATTTGCCATGAACAATTTGGAATTAATTCAATTTTTTTCTCTTGTGGACCACTTTTTCTGTTCCATTTGAAATTTCGATCAATTAGAATTAGCTGCACTTTCATTACTTTTAAAATTGTCTGGCATTCACTCTTTTATTTCATCGGAGCACGCGGTAAAGTTAAAATGGTGTCGGGTTCATTTTTTTTTTAATTAAATAAAGAAAATAAATTTTCAATTTGAAACTAATAACGTTAAATTGTGAATTTATAATGGCATTAAAACTGAGAGCTTTAAAGCTACGAGCTTAATCTCTCTTTTTATGTCTCGGTATATAAATAATTTCCTGATTAAAATTGATTATTTTTCAACGAATCGGGCGTCGGCCCTGATAGCATCGAGGGTTTGTCGAGAATCAAGGAAAAATCGTCAAAATGGAAGTTTATTCAAGATGAAAATTACAAGTTAATGCATTTTCCTTCTAAAAATTAATTTGATTTACAGCTAATTTAAATTTAGATAGGCTTTTTGCTTCCATTTCTCTGGCACATTCGCAATTTTTTTGTTGTATAAATCGAGCATTACTCCTTATTAGAGTCGACATTTGATAAGATTTCATTATGGTGAATGTATTTTGATAATATGTGTATATGGGGGAAAGTCCTCTACCGAGCCCCTAGTAGAGCGTTTTGTGTATGAGGAACACGTTCGCAATTGACGAGGCTCTGGATCTGATCAGCATTCAAAATCGACAATTTAGTAAAAATACAGCGCCCCCTCGTCCATAAATAACGTTCCGAAATAAATTAAACGTTTTTCTCCTGTGTACCAAAATTTTCCCCTTTCTCCCTTTTAAATTCTTCCATTGAATACTTTAAATCACCATTTTCTGTTTCAATAGTTTTTTATTTTTCCCCCGTAATTACTTCTTCTTAGGTCTACGACCTGTAGCCCTAGGCGGAACATTGTACTACCTCTGACCTCGCATTCCTCCGTCCGTACCTTCACAGGTAATCGTGTTTTGATTGAAATTATGTTTAATGATTGATTATACTCTGTTTATATTCTTCCGAGGCGCGTTTTTCAAGAGATGAGTATAGGAATTATGGATAGGTGTCTGATGGACGTAACACGCGTTTTCCGTTGTTATGGAAAAATTGGATTTGTTTAGCATAAAACATGTGAAGCTTACCTTCGTGTGGCAGATTATGTTGAAGTTGCACAAGGGAAGTTCAAAAATTATTCTCAATTTCATTTAAATCAATAATCCAATTCGTAAATTTAAGAAGATGCTGCAAAACAATGTTATTTTAGACTTCTTATAAGCTTGATAGTCGGTTGGTATATTTGGCAGAGAATTAGTTCATATTTTTTTTTTGGAAATGGTCCATATTGAATTTTGCATTTTCGTTATTAAATTTTGATTGATTATTATTAGTCTTTAGAGTTCAATGGTTTCCGCGTAGTGTAATGACCAGAAAGGGTTAGTATTTTTAACAAGGGAAGTAGGTAATTAAATGGGGGCAAATTGTTGGTCAGAACTCATTATTAAAATGCAACAAATCTACTGTAAACTCATCTTTCATTAGAAACGTCCCTCTATAATTTACGGTCATAAGGGCATGTCAGCATTCAGTCCGGCTGGTCGCGTTTTGCCCTCGAGAGTCATGTAAACAAACATCGCGGACTGCGGTGGTGGTGGGGGGAGCTCTCCTGGAGACTCCGATTGGAGATTGGGGGTGAATGCGTCGTTGAAGATATCCTGAAGGATGGATGAAACTCATATAACTATTGGAAATAGAATGACGCTGCGGGCACTTATATTATTAAACCACGGAAAAGTTACTCGCCTTAGGGCGAAAACTCTTTTTTCATTTTTTAAAATTTCATGTGAAATTTCAATTTGCCAAAATATATTAAGTATTTGAACGATGTCGAAAATGCTACCTGTTTTTACAGTTACCAGCAAATAGTAAGTTATTATTAGTAAAAAAAGAAGCCCCTTTTCCATCGTACCAATGAATATCTTATTGATTTTTGAAAATCGTGTTCTTTTAGAATTTAGAGTTAAAAGCTTAACTGCCACGCGCATTCTTCAGTTTCAGTTTCTTAATTATAGCGCTATATGGATATAAAATTTTGGGGGGTGATATTATGAGTAAAAACTCATTGAATAGTCTACATAGTATTTTCCAATTTCTTCAGTTTTAACCACGCAAAACAATACATTTCAAAATTGAAATGGTACACCCTGTATATTTTTGAATTTTTGGACTCTATCTACGGGCCTGGATAACGTATAAATATTTAAATAAAAATTGTTTGGCAGAAGGGAACTTTTCTAAATAAATCAGCGGTCAGAATAGTTTAGGGGCTACTTCCCAATAGTGTCGAAACCTCGGTCGAAACTATACTACTATTTTCCTTAAATTTCTTTCTCAGAAAGCGTATCAAATGTAAAGGTGGAATTTATCTAAATAGTTGAAAAGGGCACACTCGAGAGAGAGGAGAGAGAGAAATTGTGTAAAATTTTTTGATCTCTGACGAAAATTCCTTTTTAAAAATTCCAAAAAACCTCAGTATATCACCATGGTATTTTTCTTCAGCATCTTGAAATATAAAAGTACCAAGTCTTGCTGTTCAGAATCACGGATTTAAATATTTTTTCATCGCCCTCTTACTTTTATGGTGGGTCTATACAATCATTATCATTAGTTCACTAAGGTCAGGATGGTTTCGGTGATTATTATTAATTTATAAAGGTGGCAATTGATGCAACATTTTTACTGGCTAACGTAAGTTGTTATAAGTGAATATCTAAATGTGTAATTGTTATTTTACGCCTAGATCATGTTAATATTTGGATTGGCTACTGCTCTGAGGAGAAGTTCTTTATTTCAAAAGCAGAAAATGTACTTGTCAGGTCATTGGAATAAACAAAATTGGCAAAGTACCTTATGAAATGATGGATGGATGGAAAGTTACATAAAAAATTCATTGAAAAAAGAAAATTGAATTTTTCCATTAAATGCTTTCAGTCCAAAATAACATTGCTATGGATTCACGAAATGTAGAAATTCACAACCCAACAAATCGCCCTATTACTATTAATAATAATTACAACAAAGAAAAGTAATCAATGTTTAACTTGTTTCTACAATTAAAATGTTTAATAAAAAGATACTTTATTATATGTAATGGTCGTAAAAAAAGTATAGTGTGTAACACGCAGGTAAAGGATTTGTTACACTCACGTGGTTTGCAGTTCCCGCTTATGCTCGTGCTGCAAACTCCACACTTGCGTAAAAAATCTCATTTCACGCACTTACTGCATAATATACTATTATTTTGTTCCTTGTCCTTATGAAACCCCTTGCGAGAGTAAGTAAGTAAGTTCACTATTTATTCAACATTGACACGGTTCTATCTCGGAAGTCGCTTGCATCTTAGTTTCCTCTTCGTCCAAGGAAAAAGTCTGATGAGCTTTGACCCAATGCGTCAAATGCTCCCAAAATTTCATTTATCTGTCCGATAATTTTTTTAAATAGCACACCCCCATTTTTTTTAGCATAAAGTAATAGTGCCCTTAAAGAAGTTTTTTGCTATAGGGTTTAACTTCGTATACTTTCAAAAGAAATTGGAAAAAACCAAAACCAAAAAAGTAATTTTGAATTTTTTTTGCATTGCTAGTAAACCCTATATTAAAAATTCCTCTTTAAAGGGAATTATGCTAAAAAAAATGGGGGTACTAATTAAAAACTTATCGAATACGTTATACAGTGTATCCAAGGGAAGAATAAAGAGCATGTGAAAATCGGAAACCATAAGAGATACACAGTCGGTTAATTTAGGATAAAAGTAGCGTATAAATTAATTGAATCAAAAATTGTTTATTATGTAAGTCGGGAAAGAAGCTTTTTATTAAATTTTGAACACTTTTGGCGTAGCAGCCGTTAACAAAATGTTAAAATAATTCATCGATAGTTCCTTTAAATGACATAATAAAGAATCATATTTTGCCATACAGCATTGTATTTGTAAAAAAATATGCTACCCTATACAGTATGTACTTTTTTTTCGGATCCATATAAAAATATGCTCCGAGACTTCTTTTCTATTAACCAAAAGCTAAAGTTGAACTCAAATCCCTGTTACACGTAGAACATTTAAAATTCTGACAAGGACTTCTGTCAAAAGCTTCTGTAATTTCCTGTTCCTCTATATCACCAATATCAAAAGCTGAACCCACATTACGCAAGTCGATATCTTGAAAGTTCTCAGTGCAGACGTCGTCAACTCATCAATTTTTTTCTTAGAAACTCACATACCAATAGCCTGAAACAGTTTTACTCAAAATGAAAGGGTGAAGTATAAGCTATAATGGATAATATAACTGTCCAATTTTTATAGGGTTCCTGGGGTCAGGAATTAATGCCGCCATATTGCATGCAATTTAGTTCACCTGGAAATTTTGGGAGATCCCAAGATCCAAATTATTTATAACAAATAACATCCAGGAAAGCCTAGGCAGTATCTCAAAATGTCCTAATGTACCCTCACACTTGTTTTGCTTTGCCAAAAATAAAGTGGCTCGCAAGGACAGTGGAGTAATACCAGTTTTTTTATAAGAAATCTTTACTTTTATTTCGTAAGTCACTAAGGAAAATGGGAAAGTGTCGTATTTCTTTGGAAAACAAATACTTTTGGAATATTTGATATTCAGGAGATTTAACAAATGTCTAAAGGCTATTCTACAACAATAATCACTTCGGCAACACGTTTCGGCACTGAAAATCGTACAGAACATTTTGTGTTCACAGAAATAATGTACATTCTGATTTAGTTTAATCCTAATTAATGTGCAAGAGGTATCCCATATATTCCTGCGAGAAGTACATTATTAATTTATATTTAGTCAAAGCATCTTCCTCTGCCATAAATTGCAGGTTTCAGTTTTTCCTTTTTGACGTTCTCCTCTTTCTCTCTCCTCCACCTCCTTCTATGTAAATGTACTGCTCGCCGATTTACATTAATGCATATTTCATATTAACGGACTTGCGGTCGGAATTGAACGTGCAAAATTATTAAAAAATACTTGTCATTCTCAGTGCTTTTCGATCAAATATATTAATTTTAAAAACAACGATTGCATAGAATTTAATTCGGGCGTCGAAAGCTCCCAAATGGGTTTTTTATGCAAATTTCGCCAGCTGAAATTGCGATTTGCTGATGTGAGATGTTATCTTAGAGTGACCGCGGACAAGATTTGTTTAAATGATACGATTTTAATCTTAACACGTGTACGGGGTGTTTTCCTGCTACGTCAGAGTGTGTATATCTAAAAAATTGCCGCTAATTATATGTAAAAATGCTGCGTAATAACTTTATTCGGCCATTATTTTTAGATTAACATGAATGGCATTAGAAAATTTTTCAAACTACCTAATAATTTTGTCGTTATTATTTTACCATTTGGCGTTATGCTTTTAATCTTTATTGTACGAGGTGATGACTGATAAAATACCTCATTCGTATTAATTTTCTTGTGGAATTCGGTGATGATTTAAAAAGCTTTCAAATGTGGATTTTATCTGATTCCCATATTTCTCATTTCGCATCCTGTTTTCTTCGCAACTCGAAAAATATTCGTACAAAATTAGTTTCTACGGGTGTAGTGGTAGCAATTACAATCTTAGGCCATTTTTTATTTCTTCCATTTTAAATAAAAGCAAGCAGCTTAATTTCTATAGTTTGCAATGAACGCTTTTCATCCCATGCAGTTTTCCTTGTCGATTATGAACTTCAAAGATCTTGCACGTATTGTGTCCAAGAAGGTACATAGGTTTACAATCAAAATTTGGAAATTCGTTTCTATTTTCGCAATAAGAATGTTTCTTCTTCTAATGTACACCAGTCGGTTATAACGGATAATGTTGTTTATTACAGGTGTAGGTACCGAGTACATACAATGTAAATGCAATTTCTTCAAAAAATATTACTGTTGATTATATCTGTATGTGTTACGAATCAATCACCTGGTGCTGTAAGTGGAACACAAGTGTTATGATCTAATTTATTCCAAGAGGTTGCGTGAATGTATTTAAATACCTTACCATTAGCATTATTAACTTGTAAACGTTTAAAAGACTTCCTTGCTTGCATGAAAGTGGAATTTTTAGATGACGTTCAAGCTGAGGGTGACAAATTTGCACCAATAAATTCGAAGGGCATTACCTTTTTGTCTTTCACCACTGGATATCCTTTAAAATTTAATTACAATACTTCAAGTGTGATCGCAGTACTACGCTGCTAGACATCCGCAAAAGATCAAATTTACGATGTTGTGAAGGAAATGTTAATTTAGCCTCATTCGGTAATTTTACAACAAATTTATTATTTAAAAAAAAACCTGTCCATAAATAGTACATGTGAAAGTTCAAACGTGTTTAGGAGTTTCAGTGACCTTCTTTACGTAACACTTACTACAATAAATTTATACATGAATGAGTGATATTGTGAGAAAAAAACAATTAATTAAAACGTTACCATTTAAATTGGTAAAATTAAAACGTTTCAAACGATCGGTACACAAGACTGCCGTGTAAACACGGCGATAGCACGTTGGCTTGTTTAAAAACCAATTAGTGAACCACGGATAAACAAATTTTTTTCCTGTACATAGTGGGCCTTAGAAAATTTTCTTCTCAAACAAAACTTCTTCACACAAGTCTTCCCTTCGTGTATAAATAGTCTGGTTAGACCGGATTCCTCCAGCTTGAAGGTCAAAGTTTTTTTTTTCTTAATTAAGGTGTGTAATGGACGCTTATTGTGAGCGACCTCTTTCTTTTTTCAGTAGATTTTATAATAACTTTCGAGCTCGCTTCCTTTTTTTCGGGCGAAAGAATAAAATTTGTTTATTTTTATGACCATTTAAATATTTTAATAACATGCAAATAAAAAATAAATTGGACCTAGCAATTTATGATCCTGTAAATTACTATTATTATAATTTACCACACTATTAAACGTTTTAATTAAATATAATTAAAATTGAAGGACGTTCTCATTTGTATTCAACTCGACGTTACCAGTGACAATGCTCAATTAAAAGTAACTGTACTATTAATAGCCAATTTTTTCCTCTAATAGTTGCCACTTTTAATTTTCTTGCAAATGTGCAATCATCGTACAATTAACTTTTTTCGCATTGCATTGATTTATTAATTGGTACAGTTGCAGGTATGAAGGTGTTAAACTTGTTTTCTTTTACATTTACGAATTTTATTAACAATTTCAGTATATTAATAACAAAATTCAATACTTACGTTACACTTCTACACTTAAAAAGGTGAATATTTCAAGTTTGCTTTATATGGCGAT
The DNA here is from genome assembly GCF_008802855.1 of Photinus pyralis. Lineage (NCBI taxonomy): Eukaryota > Metazoa > Arthropoda > Insecta > Coleoptera > Lampyridae > Photinus > Photinus pyralis. The sequence goes on from NW_022170663.1 coordinate 11,955,085, forward strand.
TTTAGAAATAACTTCAGAACCGTTTTAATATGATTGAAAGATTCCAAAAGAATCTTAAAATGTTATTAAGTAAATTGGTTGCAATAGAATTCCAAGTTTCCCAAAATTCCCATAAAACATTATACCTATAAATTGAAAAGAAATACCCAAAGTAAATTCTGAAAGAGATTTTTTTCCCAGAACGTTACTATATTAAGAAATTGTAGCATTATTATTAATGTAACCTGGGAAATTTTGTTTCGGACGATTCCAAGAACATGTTGAATCGATTCCCTCCGAATCTCCAGGCACTTGTGAAGAAGATTTCGTGTGTAAATTGTTAAAGACATTATAACCTATAATTACAAAAGGGAACAACACTTTCAAAAATCTAAAACTTTTTAAAAGAGTTGAGTAAACATTGAATAAAAATTCATATTACACAGAGAGGTATTTTCGAGCGCAGTACGAATATACCTCAGAAGAAGATTCGAGTTGAGACGAGGAAACGCCTGGAAAAGTATTCAATCTTCAATGGATCAATAATTCAACTGGAAAACCCATGAATTCTCTAATAATATCAGCGTCAGAGTAAATTGTACAAGAAGAGTTACTAAAAAAAAAGGTAAATATCAAACAGAATTAAAGTAAATTGAGTTGAGCATGGAATGACAGCAAGTAGAGCCGAGGAAACCATTTTTTTTTTAAATTCTATGTAAATGAATTGGAGTCTTTACGGTTTAGGTACTTTAAACGTTTTGATGTTCCTGAAAATATCAGAATGCTGGAATCTATAAATATTCCTCCTAATAGACATGTTCGATTGGTGTTCAAAATGAATCCCACTTGCCAACAGCGGAATTACACAAAGATTATACTTACACTAATTAATACTCATCATAAGAAACCTTTCGACATAATGATTTCATTTAAGGAAAGTTGCGGATAAATATTTACACAGATATCTCTTGTTTGCCTTTTCCATACACCTTATCAGTACAGCCTCTGATTTTTCGAAATATTTATCTTTTTTATCTTATTTGAGCAAGTAATTCGATTACTTCATTTCAATGGCGCAGTATAGGCGTCAAACGCTTACAAATAATTTCCATCGTGCGAGAGTTGATCACGAATAAATTTTTGCAACCCCGACGTTTTATTGTCATTTCGCTGGTGGAAAACGAAAAAAAAAAACTTCCAATACGCTTGACAAATTTCATTAAATACGCGCTCAAATGTTATTTGACGAAACATAATGATAAAGAAAATGTTGAATGCTAAAATAGAGTAATTTTGTAATTGTATTAAATTACGTTTAATTTATAAAGGGAAATGGAAATAGAAGCGGGGTATAAAAGCTTTCACAATATCTTAATCAAATCGGGAGTTTTGAGAAGTTGGTACGTCGTTTCGAGTTAAAAGTAAACTTGAATATTATATTCAAAGTTGTAAATTCATATTACTCACGAAAATTTCATTTATTTCAATAAAAGTTTTTGTTCCAATATTCTTGAAGTTAAATTAGAGAATAATGACGTGAATGTCTTTTGTACGCCAGTGTGTAGTAATTCTATATGATTTCTCTATTCTGCTTGAAATTATGTAGTTAAAATTACTTCTTTTTTGTTTCAGGTGAGTTCATCTATTCACAGAGACCGTCGTCCTGGTAAGAACATAGCGCTAATTTGCGGTAGATTCTTTAATTAATGGGTTTAGTTAAAGCATTCCTGATTATATAAGCACTGAATACGAGACTCTAAATTCACCAGAAAAAGAGGAAAACAATCAATTCTCGATCTGAATAGAATATACATACATTATTGATCGTAAAGCGAGTTACCATTGTAAGCAATCCTTTGTTTCACATCAGATCAGGGAGCTAAACCTGCATTATAATGGCATGCTTCGAAAGGCAACTTGCTCAATAAATTACCAGCGTACACAGACATCTTTTAAAAGGGGGGGCTGCTGAATTTCGATAACTTCGTAATTTCCCGTCGCGAATTATTCCCATATTTCTAAATTTCGTATTGTTTCGATCACCTGCTAGTTTAACACAATTCTAAGCTTTAATTAAAAATGGAAAACTATCTTTTGGTTTCTGCAAAAACTCTAATAATTGCTCACTTTATCGATGCGGTAAAATGTTAATATTTTTAAAATTCAAATCCAAACCTCCAAATATGGCGAAATACCCGTATTTTGCGTGATGTATTGCTTTGTATGAATATAAAGTGGAAATTAAGAGCGTTTGTTGTGTGCTTACTATTTTTTTCGCCATACGTAGTATGAATATTAGTCTTACTCGTCCCGGTTGAGAAATTAATTGCGTCCACTAATTACAGCTGACACATATATACACGAATTAGTTGTTTTGAAATTGGGGTGGTTACCGAACATCTTTTTGATTTTTGTATACAACGTTCTTTGTCACTGTTGGAAGGGTGGGAACCTGTAAGTACAAGCACAAAATAGCAACTCAGCAACTTTGTTTCCTCTTCAATTATTGTGTCATATGAGGTAATACAAGCTGGGTAGGATCAGGATTACTATACTATAATTGTTGGGGCCCTTGTTGAAATTAACCATCTTCAAGACAAACTGCACACTCAACGTTATTTTTTAAATTTTCATTTGGTTGCAGTGACGTCCTGTTGCCAATTTTATTTTCAGTGTTTGAGATTCATGAGATCATGACATACAGTGGAAATGGGCTACCGCATAAAACACCTAAAATAGGTATAGAAATAAAAGGGGCACGACATTTCTTCGAATCCGAACTATAAAATAGGTCAATCGCAAAGTTTTCGGAAACGTTTGGCTGTTGCGATGATATTTTTCCTCATTTTGTGCATTTCTCTCTATAATTAAATGGGATATTCAGGAGGAGTCTCAGATAATGAGTGATCAACCACTATCAGTATAGATTTAGACTTTTTAAGTAGTTTTTCTTCGCCACAATTTTTCAGGATATCGTTTTTGTAACATAATTAGGTACGTTTTCTCTTCATTTGTAACAAAAATGCAACCTTTATGTTTCCAACCAAAATAAATACCACTTACTCACTTTTTTGAAAAATTCTATTTCGATTCTTGCCAGAAATTCAAGTTGTATTTTACAATCATGCTGTACAGTCCCCTTCACAAATATATTTTTGTAAAATGTGCAATTTATCTTTCCTAGTCCACTCAACTAAGGAAAAATATAGGAAATAATTCGTGGAAAAGTAAGGAGAAGTTGTCTTAAACAATATACTAAAAGCATTGAGTAATTAAAAAAGTACTGATGGATGGAGGTGGAGCTAACATATCAGGGGCGAGAGGGTGGTTGTAAAGGACCCTTTTTTAGTTTTTTGTAAATAACTCGTAAACGGTGGACCATAGCAAACAATGTTCTTATACTTAAGTAATCTAAGCAAAATTCTCTGCGTAATCGATTCTATACGCTTTTGGGTGGGATCAATATTTAATGATAGGTATATGGAGAGAAGAAGATGGAGAATTACTTAAGTATGATACGTACAGTCCTAAAAATAAAAATCTTGATGATTTTCTAAACCGAAAACATCACAGTCATGGTGCTCCGTTTTGTGTGGAGAATTTTATGTAGATTACTTTTCTTTGGTATGAGCCACCGTTTATGAATTATTTACAAAAACTAAAAAAGGGAACATTTGCACCGCTCTAACCCGTAGAAGTTTACGGAAATACTTTGACACAAATTCGTTAGTAATATTGATTTATTTATTCCACACATGAACTTTCAAATTGATATGTTCCTCCTTCGATCACTTTAATGTCAAATAAATACACAATACCAAAATATTGACATCTACAGAACTTTTAAAATCATTAATCATTAATCATTTTCGACCTTCATGTACAGCCCTCCAAAAATCCATATTAGCTCCATTGAACGTCTCGTGTCCAAAATTGTACTGGGATATTACAAGTGGTCACTTACTATCTTACTAATTGAATAATCCCCCCTTGAATGAACAATGAGAAAAATACGGAATATCTGCTTCTTAGAAGATTTTCGTTGCCTTTTTTATTTAAATAGAAAACTTCTTAGCTTCTTCGAATACACGAATATTGATTACAGTGGGAAATTCATTTTAAAATTTTCAAACAGGAGAAATGAATAGATCGAATCTTGCAGAATGTTTATAGTTACTGTTTAAACGTCACAATTCCAACCCGTAAAAATCTTCAAAGGAAACGGTCTAAGTTGAATACAAATAGAAGATTACTCTTTACCTTAGCTATAAAGCGTCTAAACTGCCCCTTGAGTCGTCCAACTTTGGAATACTGGTTCACTCTTTCTTAGGTCTCAACGACTCATCACTTACGCGAGTACCCCCTTTAGCATTCCACGTGGTACATGTGAGCATTCTTTCAAAAATACTGCTGAATTCGAACGGATTTATTGCAAATTGTTGCGATAGTTTCATTTGTTTTACGAGGGGCCCTCTCCTTGGATTGAGGTGCTGCGTTACTAGGAGTGTTACATAATATGCAGAAACTATACGAGATATATAGGATAATCCATATTTTTCGGGCGCTATTAATTATATTCAAGACCACTCTTAACACATGGTCATTATACCTTCCAATTCCAAACGTGAATATAATCTTCTTGGGTCATGGGTAGTACGTGATCAAATATCAATTACAACTTAACAATACGCTATATAGTCCTTACTTACCGTTGTGTCAGTTTGACAAAAAATAATAAAAAATTAAAAAAAACAAAATGTTATTAAAAAGAGTGCAGTTTAAAATACTAATCGACGTTTCCGACCATATTTCCGAAAAAAAAAATCTGTTGTAATTTCCTGAATATCCCAAGTTCTTCTCCAAAGACACTCGTACTGTATTATCACATCGTAAATGTTTCAAAGGAAAAGTTTCTAACAAATCAAAATTAATTCGATAGAGCTACATAAACATTATCAGATCACATAAGGAATCAAACATGTACCATTACAATAGTTTGCACCTCAAAAGAATTATTAATGTATGTATTTAATGAATTAATAAGATAGCTATTTCCCAGTGGTTACAAGTTCGTCTAAAATCCGTCGGGTGGTGGTGTTCATTTTAATAGGTTCTTTTCCAACACTAAATATTTTGTGTACAGGTTGCTTCAAATTCGCGAGAGATATAGCGCAAGTTAAATGGGGGCAAAGTAGCCCATTTTTGTAACTAAAAAACGCGTTTGAAATTTTTGAAAAATCTTTGAAAATAATTGAGGTATCAGCGAAAAACTGAAAATATCAAATTTCCTTTTCATTTTCCCTAGCGTAACGTTCCCGTTAGCACTTTTTATGTGTGCTTTTTTGTGAGAATCTGAATCTGTTATCAGAATTTGCACAACACGCTAGCTGTAGAAGCTACAGATTACAACTTTCTTAATTCTTATGGACGCCATATTGGATTTTACGGAATGGGATAGAGGGCACAAAAAGAAATGTTGAAATTTACATTTCTATTAATTTTTTCTCAGAAACCATAAGAGTCTTTGAGTAGGTTTTGGGGTATGCCCTTTCCAATTTTGCACTTTTTTTGATATTCCTTACCCCGCAAGGGCGTACCGCTAAATGATAGAAAAGATAGAACCAAAGCTTTCGTTCCCAAACCGTTTGGTAGACATTAGAACGCTTCCATTTAGAATTATTTCACATATTTTGAGGTTAAAAAAATTATTTTTTGACACATGGATTTTGAGTGCGTCCGCCACCTTGAATTATTTAAATATCAGGGCAAGCCATGTCATACGTTATAAGAAAGCATATTATTTTCCCTTTCTTACCACCTTAATCATGAATGGTATTACATTAGAAAAGAATAGAGAGCCTCTGTGAACTGGTCCATATTTCACAAACTTAAGATTTACTTCTCACTAAAGTGCAATACATAAGCCAGCCAAGCTATGGCAAGGTTTTTCTAATTTTTCTGCACTATTTTCCAACACCATACATGTTTAAGGTAGTAAGAGAAAATTTAAAAAATTCAAGATGGCGGTCGCATTCAAAAACTGTGTAAAAAGATACTTTAACCTCAAAATATGTGTCTATGTCTCAAACCACCTTTAATAGCAACCCTGTCTACTCGTATTTTATGTGCAGGCTAAAGTTACGGTGCCATCATTAAGCATGTAATTCTGTGAAAATGACATCTACGCATAGTATTCCACTAAATTGTCATTTTTGGAAATATGAAATATTATTTTTTTAAATGGAGACCACTAGGGAACCCCCCTCGTATAAACTTGTGAATTCTACATACTGGAAAATAAGAGCAGCGTGTAATTACAATACTATCTCTCCCTATATCTAATGACTATGTATATCAGTCGTGAAAAGCAAATAAAGCTGTCGCAGATAGCACAATCAAATTGTTAAAGTTTCCAGTTTCGGTACTAATTTAAATATTTGAATTTTTTCTCTTTGCGGGGCAAACGGTCCGTCCCGGTATTCCACTATAGGACCATCTGCCCTGCCTTCTAGTAGATATCTTCAATTTCTAATTTCAAACAAGTTGGGGCATTGGAAACGAAACTTTTAGAATTAAGGATCTCATTTTTTACAATAAAACTTTCTACTTAAATGAACCGAGGACCTAAAATCCATTCAAAGAAGATTTTTTCATCGTGGAACTTTTCGAGTGAATACACAAATGTTCCTTGCAACTATCGAAGGATCTCCGTTGGCGTTGCAAAAACCTCCCTGGGTTCCTGGGCTGAAAATGTGGTGATCTGAGCGACCATTCTTAATCCGCCCCCTTGGAAATTAATTTTCGCCAAACATATGTAGAGCTAGGTGGCGTGACCGGTCTCCTGCTTCAAACTGGATCTACAACCCCACTTGCTCGAAGTTTGCATTGAGGGCCTCGCTCAATAAAATCAGTTTCTCAAAACGGTTGCTTGATTGCCATAACATTGCCATTTTGTGGAAATGTGGAGACAACTTTTAATACTTCTACACCATAAATCATCGTAAAATAAGGGATGCAAAATATGTTTCAAAATGCAATCGAGGTGTCAATACGAAACCAAAATAGAATACGTACAAAAACTGATACAAAAACACCATCAAGAAACAAACGGTAATAAAATAAACGTCAAAACGCGTCTGTTCTTAGAGAATATGTACCTACGAATTGTGGCCTTATCTTGTCATTTAAACTTGAAAGGGTTGAGGAAAACTTGATTTCAATACGCCATCCTGCATCTTCTTTCTGTACAAAACTAGAAATTTCGAACAATTTCTCTGTTAGTTTGAAATTAGAACTTTAATTAAAATCATAAGACTCGGGGAGAGTTTTAACTAACTAATTTAATCGACTCGACATTCATACTGTTTGGACCACCAAGGAAATGAGAAATTAAACAGCATTTTACCTCTTGCAAATTAGGAGCTAAGTACGGATTCAGTAGCACCATACAATACCAAAAACACTAAAAAGAGTTGTATACGAAACTGCAGTCCGTTTCGCTATAGAGACAATGTTAATTAGCTTGCTCATTCTGTACAAACAGTGCAATCAAGGTAATACATACGAAACAATTTCGACGACAGCTGCATTGGTAATATTAATAAAAGTCCGTTACAACTTAACGGGATACACTTAAAGAAGTTGAAAAAAAAAGGTTTATCTAACACATTCATCTGTTTCTTTTAACATCTTCGATTAACAACAATTCAATTCTAGTCATTTAAATTCTCTATTGGAAACCTCAGATACCATTTGGTCGGATTTCATTGTGGCAGTACACAACCTATATAACCCAATTTGACGCGCCGGGGGTTTTCGTGTTAATACCCCATTTCCTCTTTGCGTGGTGTGTCTCCGATACATTAGGAATTGCTATCTAACAATAAACCTTAAATCTAATATTAATTAATTCCGATTTTCGGATAATTCTTACGAAAACTCCGACGCGCGGTCGCCATAATTTAAGCGTCTAATCCTCGCAAGAGTTTACATAAATCATGGCTTTTTTATGTGACTTAATGCTAATCCTAATGTGTGTAATAATGTAAATTTAGTATTTATAGTCATCCATCATACGGAATCTGACTTCGGACAAATTACGGGTGTCCCGGCAGGTTGTGATTTACACTTTCCTTCATCAAGCTCCTGCGGTGACAGTTCACAATGTGATTCTACAGGTTTGGGTTCAGCTGTTAACCAAATTTTCCTCTAGAAACAATACTAGGGGAAGTGTTAATTGTTAACTGGAATCCTTTAGTCACACTTGATTGTATTAAGTAACAATTACAAAAGTGCATGTACATCGGCCTTGCGTTTCCACAATTCAACGAATATTACAATTTTCTGGACGTCTCTTTCAAACCAAAACTGAAGTTCCTCATGTTAAGTTTAAATGATTAGACCGCCAAAATAGGGTTGGTTACTTAAAAACCTATTTGGGGTAGAATAAGTAGATTGATAAAAGACACTAAACCTTCCCCATACTTCTTTTTATTATTTCCGGTAGTTAAAATAAAGGCATTAGGTGACAGCGACTATAGTTTCGACCCGAAGGTCATTATCAAGCTTAAATTTACGAGAACATGGAAAGGTAGTTGAAAAGTTACAATTTAAAAGGGTACATTTAGGTTATCCGTATGAGGAAAAATTACTAATTTATGACATGGGAAACAATCACAATTTTAACAATTTAAACACTTATGTCCTCACATTTTCTAAGTACAATTGATTAATATAATATCGACATTAGAGGACACGAGATGGACATAGCCATCTTGAAACGAAATGTGAAATGTTCTCAATGGGGTAGAAGCTGGGGTTATATTTTTATTGATCAATTTCAATGCGACTAGATGAGCCTATGTTGATCCTTTCCGGTTACTCCAGGTGCCTTTGGATGTAGGGCAAGGGTTCGTTTCTCGGGTCAAAAATCAGACAAACCCTTATATTTAAAAAAAGACATCGTATCTGTATTAAAGACGCATGGGGACAATGGATACAAGAATCTACCCTTGCTCCCGTATAAAATTTATCATGCAAGCCACTGTATCTTTGATATTTGTCCATTGATCTTTAGTTCTGGCATTCAGATCAATCACGAATGACTATAAAATATTATGCAGTTAACTGACCCGTTAAAAGTAGTAATTAGCACAAATCATATACTCATTACAAAATGCTTTTATGATATTTATTTCCCTAATTACACAAACTGGTATAAGTACTACACAGATATTTCTTTAATACGGGTTATTCGCGACTTGTTTCCCGTTTGTCTGGTTTAGACCTAAGGTTTCCCTTCGGAAACTTGTTTAGGTGGTTAAAAAGTGAACTCGCACAGTACCTATAGGAACCATGACCTGTAGGAGGGAAAGTCACAATGAAATTCACCCTCTTGAAGAGGGGCCATCTAAAACAAAAGGATTTTTTCTCGCGTTTTTTGTTCAACATTGCGTCTTGGTAAAGGTTTAGCTTAGGAGGCAGTGGAAAATTAAATTTCTGTTAAGAACTCCATCAAGCTAGCCCCGTAAAAAAATGTGTAAAGAACATTTTTAGGGTTGTGCCGATTCAATTTTAATTTGTACTAATCTGGAAAATCAGTTTTCTTTGAAAAGAAACGCGGGGGCCAATTTGACTCTCAGCCCCCCGTGTTGTTTAAGTGACAAATTCCACTACTATACTTTATCATATTTCATATTTCTCAATCGAAAATTTTATTATTTGACTTTTTAGTTCAGATTGGGTGTTTTCTTGACGAAAAGTGTTTTTTTAAATTTTCTTACAGGTATAGAATCCGCAATAATGGTAATACATGGTGCTCGATGCGTATTGAATTGTGTCCATCAAATTTTTGAAGATAGTTTTTCGGTACCTACCCCATTAGCTCCTGCACCCAAATCTCGGTGGCCAACTTGATTCTTCACTTCCACGTTTTTTACAGATATGGAATGAGCAATAATGATAATCACTTGCTCGATGCATATTGGATTGTGTCATTAAAATATCTACTCTTTCATGATAGTTCCAATTATCGCATGTCTCTGGAGCCCATTAGACTCAGGCACCGGGCTTTTTTAAGATATAGTATCAAAAATAATGCTAATTAATTGTGCTCCATGTATCACGGGTTGTGCCAACTTGACCCTCAGCCATATTTTATTAGCTGTTTGATGCACTGGTACAAAAATGTGATCCCAACACTTTTTCAACAAAAATTTTATTTTTGACTTTTTGGTTTCGATTTTGTGTTATGTTGACGAAAAGCATATTCTTTACTTATTTTTTGCCTTTTTAGTATTTCATATTCGGTGGCTAAAAAGGTAAACAGAATTCAAAGGGGTGAATCTACGGGTGTTCCCTAGTGCTTTCCAGCGACTGACAAGTTCGTGACACATGCATACTCACAACGTGGAGGCTGAGAGTCTACCAAGATTTCAGTGCAGGAGGTATAAGGTACCGTAAGACTATTTTCAAAAGTTTGAACGGCACAATTCGATGTGCATCGAGTACAATTGATTACGATTATTGCTGATTCCAAATTTTTAAAAACTTGGGGACTTAGAGTCAAGTTGGGTCCCGAAATTTGAGTACAGGAGCTACCGGGTACCGTCAGACTATTATCCAAAATTTGAACGGCACAATCCAATATGCATCGAGCACAATTGATTGCCTTTATTGCTTATTTCATATCAAAAAAAAAACGTGGGAGCTAGGAGTCATTATTGCTTATTCAGTATGTCAAATCGATCCTCTCACTTTCAAATCGAGGAAAACTGATTTTTCTGATTAACACAAACTAAATTTTGATCAGCGCAATTTATTACAACAGTAGCATTATTTAAAAATTGTCGTTAAACCTTTTTTTTTAATTGGGAGGAGGGGGATAATCTGATTGGGCTTTCTTTAAGAATAGGAGGAAAAACAAAGAAGAGGGATCATAGGAAGGTTCCTTTTATGGATTTTATACAGGGTTTTCCAAAAAACCCGGGACGGAGGTATAAGTTTCAAACAAGTGAAGAAAAGAACTTGATCATTAAACTACATTTTAAATGGTTTAAAACTTTTATACACTGGGAAGTTTTGTAGGGCAAGTCCACCCTGTTTTAAAGGTAATTGAAAAAAACGAACCATTCTCAAACCCTAAACCCAATATCTGAGTTATGAAATTTATAGTTTATTATAATTTTTATAATAATTTTTCAAATTGTCGACCTTCCTCGATTTCGCGATGACCCAAACGCCCATACGTAAAATTTTGAACCCTTTGTAGCATATCCCTTGTGACATTGGAGGTTTCTTCAGGTATACGATTTTACAAATCATTTATTGTTGTTTATTGTTAGAAACTCCAGAAACAGAAACGAATTTTGTAAAATCCGGAATGTGTTTTAATTACCTACCCTTATAATAAGGTGAAACTCGACAGCGATTGCAATTTAAAAATGTTAAGGTTATTACCTCCTAAAAAAACTCCCTGGGGTATGAGTTTTAAACCATCCTTTATTGATCTCGAAGTTTTTTAATTTTTTCTTCACTCGTTTGAAACTTGTAGCTCCGTCTCGGAACTTTTGGGAAACCCTGAACTTTTCCTCATTTACAAGGAGAAAAGGTCGAATACGTGATGTGAGTCGACCCTCAAAATCGGTAGAAAAACGGGGGTGTTTTTGCATTGGATTATCTTATTTTTGAAATTTAGTTGTGGTTTGTAAAAGAGAATAAGACGTGCAAGAAAGCATTTAAATGTATCATACCTTTTTTTAATAAATTACATTCGCCACGTGCACTTTATATAAATACAATGCGTGTTTTGTTTACTATGTAAATGTATTTGTCTTAAATTTCGTGAAAGTTGTTCAATTATTGACTATTAAAAAATAATCTTTTGTGTGATATGGGGCGCAAAATTCTTTAGGGCTTAGGGCGCTACTGCCGCCGAGTAATAATTTCTAAGCTATTTCTCCAGATTTTCATGTATGTTTATAATTTTTTTCACTACTAGCGTCTGATGACATGATTATTGAACTGCTTACGCAATTTTCATAAAAGTAGGCTCATCTAGTATTGTACAACATATTTCTTCGTAATTTTCTTCACTCTGCCAAAATCCCGCATACGAACTGTTTGCAACAATGAACAAATTTTTTCCTTATTTCCTTCGTCCAAAAGCAAAGTCATTAATCCGCGATTGTTTTGACGGTTAGGTATTCAGATATTGCTAACCGATTGTAAGTAAAATTATTTATTATTATATAGGTTTGAATAAGTAGGCAAAGTAGCTCTTTAACCGTGAGGGTAGATAAAGTAATCACTTTAACCGTACGGATAGATAAAGTGAAACAGATGATTAGGCATTCTAATGACATCTGTCATTTTTATTTCAAATGAGACGCAAAGCACGATATAAAATGAAGTTCCAAACATATGACAATGCTGTTTCTACGACCGTGACAGCAGAACCTAAGCTTGCTATTCTTGACGTCTAAATTACATTCAGAATTGTCAGAAGCTTTACAATTTTATTTTATTTTACAATTGTTAAAATATCCCTTTATCGTCTGTCTTATATAATAAATAATTATTTTTGGTACCTACTAAATGAAAATTGATAAATGTTTCTATATTCATAGATGAGTAGATGCTTATACGTCAATGTTCTTCTAATGTAATCTGTAATTACATCTATTGAATTATGACCATGTAGTACTATGTATTATGGATCTGATGGATTTCTTCTGGGTCGAAGTTAGACACTAAACGTAGATTCATGCGCGTTGGTTTTTTATACCGCTAGCAACGTACGGGTATCTCTCAAAACGATTTTTGTAAATAGTTGCCCCACGAATTCGCATTATAAAGCGATCCTTTTACAAAATCATCAACCAAAGAATGTCTGGGAGCAGATGCACCACTACAGTTTTTGAAGATTTTAGCTTGGTTTTTTGTCACCATACTGTTTGGTTCTGTAGGTGCTCCAGTGTCTATGCGTATTTTATTTTTGACAGTAGTGAACCGAATTTGAAATTCTACAACACAATTTCTGTCACATTTCCGTTAAATTACGCCTGCAGTACTTCCTTTTCCTTTTAAGAATAAGTTTTTCCGTCTATCTACTAGATTACATAAATAGTCTTACGTTGCACATTGTTTATTGAATGTTATAATAAATTCCGACAAACTGATTGGATTTTGAAGCGAAAGTGAACTACTTTATTTGAAATATGATCGTAGAGAAAGTATCGTTTTTTATTTATTTTTGAACTCGCCCTCCCGTTTTCCATGTGCAGCGGCGATATGTTTAAATTAGAGGAAGTACGAGCGCGTTCGTAAAGTCGCGCGAAAAATAGTTGACAGAAATAAATATGCGAAAATTAAAATTCATGGGGACATAAATATAAATAAATGGATTAAATAGGGACACAAAGTCAACGTAATTAAAACCATAATGAATATTAATGCGTTTTATTCTCATAAAAGATCGCGAAATCTCGAGCTTTTGTTGCGATTATACCTACGTTTTCGGCTTTTTCGAGTTCAGTTTATACAAAATGTAATTATTTGGGTAACTTTGATTTTTAGTTCGGGCTCGCGATGAAAGAAGGGGGAAATAAGCAAAATGTAATGTCGTCATGAATATGCAATGAATATCCCACCTGCATTTACATACCTAAATTATTCACGAAATTATTACAGAGTTTAAAGAGAATAATAGGACATGAAAGTAAACAAAGTTTAATGCGAAACATAATGTATGCATATTTTATATGAGTGTGTATTAAAGTTGTTGCATGCATCAATATTTGCCTAAGAAGAAATTATAACTTTGGTTCCATAATCATGACTTATAACTGCCTGTAAGTACGAATTCAATTTGCATACAAGATGGAATCTGGGGACTTCGCGTTGAGTTTGAAAAGGGGTCGAAGAAACTTCTAGGGGTCTGAAAATAATCCAGACGTTCTCAATAGGTATTTTGCAACGGTCTCGCACACACGTTTTGCGACAAACGCGTACCAGGTTAATGTGTAATGTCTAATGCGTCTCCTAGTAAACGTTCATGCCAAATTATAGCCGTCTTGCTTTTACGTTCAATGAAAGAATGCGAAAAGTTTGGTGTTGCTGGTGAAAAAGGTAAGGGTACAAAACGAAACGTAAGAAAGTGGTAGAAATAAAAGGATTTACATAATTGAAATAAACATTGCAAAGTAAGTGAAGCTGGATCGGATCTAATTAGAAAGTTGGGTAATCTGATTACGTTCCTCTAAGGTTTATATTTATTTTTATAGGAATTTTTCGTTTCTTTTGCAAAAATTTTCCATTAGAAGAGAGCGGACTTTCTTTTTTGTTATCGGTGACGTGCTTTTATGAAGCTTTCAGGTCGTAATTTATTTTAAGACCACCCTAACAACTTATTTATGATTTTAAACTTTGTAGACGCAATTAAACTTCAAGGGTGATTAAAAAGTTTCCTTGATATTTTTAAGTCTTACAAGCGGCATTAATCACGCTATTCCAGATTTTTTGCCGAACACTTATCCGATTGGATTTTTAGGCTGTTTGTTCACGTTTTAATTGGAACGAGGGGTTGAGGAATTGTCGTTTTCTTCCCCTAATAAAGTTATAAAACAAGGTGGTAAATATGGAGTGTAACGACTGGTTATATCAAGGAACGTACGACAATAAACGTTAGAATTGCGAGATCATTCCTTTGTGTATTTTACCCTCTTCTAAGTTCGTAAAGGTCCCTCCTCGCCCCTAAGAGTAACCAGCAACCGCGTTTTGTAATCCCGTTCAAATTTGACAACAAACTTCATCGGACTCGTACAGAATGTACACGGAATCGGTTGCGGTTACGTAACGTGATACTGTTTTCTTCCGCCGACAACTACTTTTACATAATTACTTCTCTACATACGTATAGATTTAGTACAATACAGTTTAAACTAAGTTACTGGTAAGTTTTAGTTAATTCTAATAAAGTTAGCAAAGTTGTTGGAACTTCGTTAAGCTGAAGCTTTACTTTACTTGCGTATAAATTAGAGTCTTTATTTGTTGTTTGTATACAGCTTCCTGCAGCTGTAGAATTCAATTTTGTATTATGATTTACCGTCTTGTACTACACTCTCCGTGGAGAACTCGAAATTAAAATTATCACCTTGGAAAAAATCACGAAAACTAGACTGCGACCCAAGGTCAAATTTTTATGGCCATTTAAAATGCACCCTCTAATTCTGCCCAAAACGAAATTTGTTCCGGGCTGCAGCGCCCCTTCTTTATTGCCCGAAATTAATATTCAAATCTTGAATAAGTTTTGTCAGTAACTGAATTCAATTTGTTGGTCTGTGGGAATTACAAATTTAAGAAAGTCCCGCTTCCCACTGTTACTTTGTACAGGATAGTCCCTACTTATTCATTTCTTTTGATTTGAATATGACGGGATAAATACGATAGGCTCAGTTCGCCGAGCAAATTACGTTTTTATTAAATTCTTATAGGATTTAGGAACCCTTAATAAAATAAAACAGAAAACGTGGAAATTTTCGTCAATGAATTTTTTAACTCTTTTTTAACAAATCTGCAATAAGCACCAAAATTATCAAAAATAAAGGGATTACGTTTCGTTAGCCAAGCTGTCATTATAAGGTGTTTTAGCGCATTTTCAAAAAGGAAAATGAACGCTATTGTCCGCACTTCGTCCGTCTGTACCCCTACTAGTGTTCCAGTTTAATCTTTTTTGGTGGGGTTTCTTTCTTATGCGATGCAACACACCCCCGGGACCAGAACGACAAAAGATTAGTCACTTCCTTTCCTTCCCGAGTTCTGTGCGGGGAAAATGCGCTTTCGTCGGTCGCGAGTGACCACGTTTTTACCTTGTTTTATTTAATTCAGATTGATATTGATTGATTGATTTTTTCGCGTACTTAGGCAATTCCGTGTCTTTTTTGTAATCTTAATTTCGTCTTTATTTTGGCTAGTGGTCATTTAAGGGTTCCGTAAACGGTCATTAGCCCCTACACGTTTGTCTAACTTGCTCTTCTAGAATATTGCTGGGAAATACATTGAAACATTTTACTATTTAAAAGCTGGCGCTTTGGTATTGATCACTTTTATTGACTTTATAAATTATTCACGTTTGTTTCTTCTTTTATTTGCATGATTTTGCGATTATATTATGTAGTGTTCTACTCGTAACTTTTGGTTTCTGCTATTATATATGAAACAACTGTCATAAGACAGGTAGCAGCGGGTTCTCCACTTTCCTCTTTGCGGAGCCTTCTGCTTCATCCGATGGTAATTTTTCATTTCCATTATGTTTGTTAATAGACCAGTTTTTGGCCTTCCTCGTCTCCTCCTGCATTTGATATTTCCTACGATTATCCTTCTCCATGTCGCCTGCCCTGCTTAGCATCCGGTTTCTGGGGCGGCTTTTAGGGGGGGGGCGACAGGGGCGATCGCCCCCCTAAACATACTGCTCAATTGTTTTTTTTTCATTAGGTTTACATAATAATCGAATTAAATAGACTGCACTCAGCACTGATTACCACCGCATAATAATGAATATGGTGCGGATTTATGGCATTTTGCTTATACGAGTACGTTAATTTTAAATGCAGAATGTAATGGTTATTAGTTTTGGATCTATACTTTTCATGAAAAATGAAAGCGTGTGAGCCTATATTTATTTTGCCTTTTTTGCTTTTTTTGAACAATGGCGCTTTAAATGCTTTTTGTTGCTTTTTTTTTAAAGTTCATGCTTAAATTGGATTGGGATAATATTTGGCAAGTTAAGTTAATTGAATGTGGTACAGAACGTTGGGTATTCGGAATGCGGCAATAGATAGTTTAACAAAAAAAAGCTGAAATTGGGTCAAAGCTACTTAAAAAAATTCCCGCGCACATCTGCATCTGCAATTCTGTAGCTTTTTTATTTTCGCCCCCCCCCCCCCCCCCAGTAGATGTAGGTATAAAACCGCCCCTGTCCGGTTTACGATAGTGACGCAGCTTAATTGCCTTAACACTATTCCTTAAGGCCCTGGCACCCATCTGTGCAGAATGGCGCATTCTTGACCAGTAAGCTTGCCACATAGGGGTTGTTAAATAGGGGTTGCTTTGACATTTTATTTTTACATTAAGGACCTCCAAAAAATGTAGCCTAACAAAAAGATGTTTGATAGTTCGAGAGTCGGCATTTGGAGATAGGGACGTCCATAATCATTACAGGTAGCATTTATAACGGGCGATCAAGAATGAGTTGCTGTCGAGTCGCCTTTGGAAGTTCAAGTTAAGTACGATTTCCCATGTAAACAAAAATTCCAAAGATTACTAGACAGCAACTCATTTTCTTTCTCATAGTATTCAAGAAAGGTTAAGAATAAGACAAGTTCGAAAATATTTTATCAGGGTAGCCACGGCTGAGGTGAAGTAGCTCTAGAATTTTAAATATGTGCGTTCATAAACCCACAATCTTCAATCCACGCACTAACGACCCACCCTGTATACGAACCAACTCTACAAAGTTCCCCCACGTATTTAGAGAGAAATCAAGATTTAAAAATTTTGCAAATGATATTTTTCGTACTTCCGAGACTAAAGTGACAACTTCACTCCACTATGACAAGTAGTGAAGTGTCACTTTTTGTCCCGCCGGGATTAAATTTGGACGAAAATCCCGGAAGGATGAAATTACTATGAAGGCAATTTCAGTAGGTTGTTCCACATTTTGTATGCAGCCCTACTTCTTAAACGCATCGTACTGCTGCTCATATAGTTTTTTGGATTTCGGTGGTATCAATTCTACTTTGGCTGCTTTTTATCAATATCAAATACACCTTTGTCACTCACCACCAAAATTATGACACTAGCAATGACAGTTTCCAAATTATTTTTGTTACCATAGCATAGGGTTTGGTGTACTGACGCAACGTTCCTATGGTAACATGTTAAGCAGCGATTTTTTGAAAGAACGCGTTCTCTAACTCCATACATATTAAGTGTTTCAGTTTCGGAAGTACGAAAAATATCGTATATACCTTGCGACTGAAGTAGTGGTCTCAATCCCTCAGGTAAATTATGGCCCTCCCTTCGGTCGGGCCATAAACTTTACCTTCGGGATTAAAAGTACTACTTCAGTCCCGCGGTATATAATATACTATTTGTTACCCAATATCCAAGGACAAAGGAAATAATAAAATTAAAAAGGAGTGACTTATGATCAAATTAGCAGGGAAAACAATAGTTTTTAATTTTGTTTGTCTTTCAATCATTAGCAAAATTTATGAAATATGCCAAAATTCCATATTCCTCCAATTCCTCACGTTATTCTTTAGATCCTCATCTAGATCTCCCTTTAGATTCTTCCTTACATCTTCCTTTTTAGGTCCACCTTAGATATCTAAGAGCGTGAACATAATAGGTATCCTCAAATTTTGTCAATAAACTCGTCCACCTTAAAAAGTCAAGTAAAAGAGTTATAAAGAAATATGTTGTGGATAGATCTCGTAGGTGAAAAAACTCAAAGGGCTGTACCTTTTGAACTAGTAGCCCAATCTTGGAACTGTTTGAAATTATGGATTCTACAGGCCACATTCTATAAGAACAAATTTTTTCGGGTCGATCTGAGACAATTTTCTTTTCGGGTCAAAAAAAAGGCAGTGTACAACCTTCCTTTTTTACCAAAAATCTACTAAACCAAAATTTCTCGGGAAAACACTTTTTCTTATTAATTTTGGGGAGTAGAATCCAAAACAATTCATACTTTTTGGATTAGACTTCTCAATCAAAAGTTATAGACTAGAAACCAATTTCGACAGAAAATTCAAAGGGCTGTAACTTTTGAACTAGTAGCCCAATCTTGGAACTGTTTGAAATTATGGATTCTACAGGCCACATTCTATAAGAAAAATTTTTTTCGAGTCGATCCGAGACAATTTTTTTTTCGGGCCAAAAAAAAAACCAGTGTACAACCTTCCTTTTTTACCAGAAATCTACTACACCAAAATTTCTCGGGAAAACACTAATTTTTCTTATTAATTTTGGGGAGTAGAATCCAAAACAATTCGTACTTTTTCGATTAGACTTCTCAATCAAAAGTTATAGACCAGAAACCAATTTCGAAAGAAAATTCAAAGGGCTGTAACTTTTGAACTAGTAGCCCAATCTTGGAACTGTTTGAAATTATGGATTCTACAGGCCACAGTCTATAAGAAAATTTTTTTTCGGGTCGATCTGAGACAATTTTTTTTCGGGCCAAAAAAAGGCGGTGTACAACCTTCCTTTTTTACCAAAAATCTACTACACCAAAATTTGCAAAAATCTAATTTTAGCTTATCTATTTATTTATAGCTCTAATAAATACTTTTTTTCAATCAGTGCGCATCCGAATCCGGTACGTCACCTTCTTCACGACCTGAAGGCCCAGGCTTTTGATAGAGACATCAATAAGGGTGCAATATTATTATATTATATTACATTATATTAGTATTTGATGATCCAGTCCCATAGTCTACATCAGGAGCTACGCTTATTCTTCTCTTATTACCCGTCCTGAGCATCCAACCACCGGAGTGGAATAAGAGGTGGGTTTCTCCTTCTCTTGCTCTTTGAGGTTTTTTTGGTTTCTGGACGATGCGAAATTGTTGGATGTAATGAGTGTTCTTTTTTCCACTATTATTTTTTTCGTCGAAACTTCGACATTAGAGCTGTCGGAGCAGAGGCGAAAAATCGTTTTCATCATCCGTATCCGCAAAATACAATTTTCTTTCAACTATACGGGTAGTACAATGAACCTAGAATTTGGGAAGGTGTCACAGGTGCATTTGTTGTAGTTACAGCCCTTTGAATTTTTTTTTGAAATTTGTTTTTTGTCCATAACTTTTTATTGAGAGGTCTAATCGAAAACGTACGAATTGTTTTAGATTCTACGAGCTATTGCTATCCGTGGTTTAATTAAAGAAATGCACCCAAAGAATCAAAATAACAACTTGACTTAAAAAGTTTACAGAACTGATTCAAGTAACCGAAAACGATTGACCTTTTCAAAATATCTGAGAATTAATCAAATTTTAAGGTCTTTTTCTCTTGCGACAGAATTGGGGTCATGTGTAATTTTTTTTACGTTGATAAAGCAATCCCAGATCGACTTCCTTTATTTTTCACCCATAAATTTGACGGAGAACGGACGAAATCGCACGAAACAGATAATTTACGTTATAATTTCATAAATATACGATTGGCGATTGCGGCAACATTGTAATTTAAAATAATATCACGATCGCGGTAGGCGTATTAAGGTTTGCGTATTAATTATTAGTTATATCTTTACGGATTTATATAAGGGTATATAAAACGAAGCCGATTTGTTTTACTTATTTTAATTATTGTGCAAGAGAGGCTCATTATCTACGTAAAGTTTCACGGTGCCTGAAATATATTACGTTATACGTATCTGTGGCTTTAATTACAAGTTTATTGTGTATTTAACAGCGAACAAAGCAGCAGTATTTCTCATTATATACCATAACTAATCTATTATAAATGCGAAACAGGTCTTCCAAATGATTTATAACCGTCATTAATATTTATTTAGCTTTAATTTTCTCAAATGGTCATTTACTAAATCAAAACCAATTCATCTTGTGCCTTTTAGATGCTTGACCGGACTACCGTTCATTTAAGCACAAAAATTACAAAGATAAATGTTCTGGGCTGGAATTTTCAAGTATTCGTCTCTTAACTTTAAATTTGTAATAAATAACAAATTTTAATTAGACTCATTTGAATTCGTTTCCTTACATAAAAAAATGTACATAATCTCCGACATTCACAATTAAAAATGAAGGAACGCTTTACAAATATAAGTTCTCAAAGGGTGCTCCAAATTTGCACGTCGTCAATGTAACTTTAACTTAGGTGCATACTTCCTCTTAGGTAATTTCTATTATACATTATGTAAATTTTCAAAATAAGTTACTATCTGCAAAGCGTCACGTCGTCGGTCGCTTTTATCAAGCACATCAAAGGTGCACTGCATCCTAATTCGCTTCCTGAATGCAGTGAAGCAAGCACAAAATTTTATAGAATCTATAGATTAGATTGTTCCGGGAACGTATGGTTCAAAAGATCAAAGGAGCGATCGCAAATATTATTATCATGTTTCCATTAACAAAAAAAATCATCGAGAAGCCATACAAGTTACTCGCGTCTGGATGAAAGTAATCGATTAATTTTTAACGTTCGAGTTTTCATCCACCCCAACCTTTTGTGGCGAATAATGGAAAGAAAAATAGATTCACTCACGAACAATGCAACCAATTTCGACGAAAGTGGCAAAATGCTCTCGGCCCGTGTAACATTTTCTAAATGAAAGAATACATGAATATCGACAAGTGGGGAGCGCGGCGATTAGGATATCTGGGATTATCTGCCTCCATGTAGCGATCCTTTGAACCCCACTCGATTAATTTTTTAGAAGAACAATGAAATATGTCCCGACAAAATAAATAGTATTTAAGAGGGTTTTTTTTTGTGCGGACCCGGCGAGCACTTCAGACGGAAAGTTTCCAAGAGGATTGTATGTCAAAGTAGGTATTATGTTTGAGTGGCCACTCTCTGTCAATCATTTTCGGTGGATGCTTCCGTTCGGCGATGATAAACAGGGGGTCGAATGTTTTAATTACTTTATTTTACGAGTTTTTAATGCTGGAAAACCTTTCCAACGAGATTTTTTAATTAATAAGTTGCGTTATAGGAGTTAATTACAACGAGAACACCTAGTTGACGCCAACCTACGTCCTTATTGTGCCAACCTTCTCTCTCTCATTTCGTTTGAGCAAATGTTAACTTTTAATTAATTAATTAAAGTGAGGACTTTTTTTAATTTTGTTGCAAACCTTTGTTGCCATTATAAAAAAAAAACTACTTTTCAATGCAAATGAAACTTGCTGCAACCGATGTCTGTAGCGCAAAACGCGTTCACAACGTTACATTTAGTTTTCTTCTTTAGTTTTGCATAATTAAAGTCGGAAAACCACACCTTCGTCTGGAAATTCGTTAATAAATTATTGGAAAACGAGTCTTAGCGGAGATATTTCAGTACTGAAGCAGATGAAAGTTTTTAAATCAATGCTTGTGCTCGTTTCCATTGTCACCGGCATAAGTCGATTCATAAAGAAAATTAGCACAATGCAATGACAATATCAGAATAGAGGTAATGTAGAGTTTTTAATTGGTTACTGCAGCATCCCTCGAGAATATATACGCCCCATTTCATTCGCCATACAAATCTTCGTAATTACAAAATCGCGCGCGTATAATTAAAATCAATACTCAAAATTATTTGACGCTTAATTAAACGATACAATTAATGATGGTCCTAAATTTAAACGGATAAAACTCATCCTTAAACTAACATTATATACGTATACGGTTAAGCCCTTCCCTCCCCGAGCAGTTAATTCTAATTCATAGGGCGAAATCCTCTTTTGTTCTTAATTTTTATTTACCCCCTGTTTTTTCTCCGTAATTTTCCCGTGTTTATTTCCCCATCTATATTTACATGATTTTCGGCGGAATGTAAATGAATAAAATTAAAAGCGCCATATTTCTTGTTTGCTCAAACAAAATTGTTGTATCGTGGTCAGGCCTTAGGAAAAATTAAATCGGAGAAATATTAATTACGCAATTTATTCGTTACACTAATTTGGCTTGTTCATTATATAATAATTTATAGAGTATTTAGCAGAGAAATTAATGTTGTGGAATGGCTATAGGCTGAAATTTATGGATCCGGGAAAATCTCATTAAGAATGAAGTTGTTGGGTTTGTTTGGGGGTGCGATGAGGGGGTGGGGTGGCGTGTTTGAAGGGCGGTAGATTCTGATTCTCGAGGGGAGGGTTGGATACGACATTCCTTTCGGGAGGTGATCGTCTATGATCGATGCCTAATTTTTCTCGTTGTTGCGTGCAGCAGTGGTCTGTAGAAAAGAAAATTCCGATCATATCTCCTGGTATTTTAATTGAAAATTACATAGTCCTTTTTATGTGCGAGTCATCCTTAATTAGCCAGCTTCTATTAGCAAATTTACGATGCAGTAAATTTTTCAGTAGCGTCGTCGTTTGACTGTTTTACCTTTACCACCAGCAGAACATCTTGAGCATCAATTTGTGTCAAGATGCAAATTTTATTGAACCTTCCGGCTATTTAGCTGGTAGTGAAATTAATTTTATTAAAGCTTTTAACTCTGTTTTATTGAATTCCGCGTTTTAAAATATTTCTACCTTTTCTTAGTGATAAATTTGAATAAATTAAGTGGACAATGGTCTAATTTTTTTCAATTGCATACAGTAACTATACCAATAACAGTGACAAAATGTGAGAACACCGTCACAGATGCGGGGGTCTATGAATATTTAATTGGTTTTCATAATTTATTTTACCCACATATGGGTACGATTCGATCTGTTTGTTAAATATGTTAAAGGTGATATCGAAATAATTTTGTAATCCAGAAAAAATACGAAGGGATTAAATCGTCTCAATCACTATTAATTACTGTTGTGTTTTTCTTTACAACAATGTAAGGCATACAAAAAAAAAACAAACGTTGGAAACTGTTGGTTTCAACAGTATGGTGCACCTACGCACAACGTGCTGGACGTGCGAAAATACCTATCGGACAAATTTCCTGGGTAATGGAAAATTTGTCGGATAGATATCTTCGCACGACTAGCACGTTGTGCGTAAGTGCACCATACTGTTGAAACCAACAGTTTTCAACTTTTTTTGGGGGCTGCACATGGTTTGAATTTTTTTCTCTCTTCTAATCGAAAAAGTACGAATTGTTTTGGATTCTACGCACCAAAATTAATAAGAAAAAGTGTTTTCCCGAGAAATTTTGGTTCAGTCGATTTTTGGTAAAAAAGGAAGGTTGTACACTGCCTTTTTTTGTCCCGCAAAAAAAATTCTTTCAGATGGAGCCGGAAAAAAAATTTTCTTATAGAATGTGGCCTGTAGAATCCATAATTTCAAACAGTTCCAAGATTGGGCTACTAGTTCAAAAGTTACAGCCCCTTGAATTTTCTTTCGAAATTGGTTTCTAGTCCATAACTTTTGATTGAGAAGTCTGATCGAAAAAGTACGAATTGTTTTGGATTCTACGCACCAAAATTAATAAGAAAAAGTGGGTTTCCGAAAAATTTTGGTGCAGTCGATTTTTAGTAAAAAAGGAAGGTTGTACACTGCCTTTTTTTGTCCCGCAAACCAGTCGATTTTTGGTAAAAAAGGAAGGTTATATACTGCCTTTTTTTGAGGCCCGAAAAAAAATTGTCTCAGATCGACCCGGAAAACAAATTTTCTTATAGAATGTGGCCTGTAGAATCCATAATTTCAAACAGTTCCAAGATTAGGCTACTAGTTCAAAAGTTACAACCCTTTTAAAGTATCGAAATACTTTGCGAAGTATTCGAATACTAAATATTTGTGAAAGTATTTGAGTTACAAATACAAATACTGCTTCCATAAAATTTAATTACAAAGTATTTGAATACTTTAAAGGATTTGAATACTAAAAAGTATTTACAAAATCGAATACTGCCCAGCTCTGCTTCAGATGGGTTCAGGGCCGGATTTACCATGATGCCATGTGAACCCGAGCCCATAGCGGTAAATTTTTAGGGGCGGCAAAAAAAACAAATTTGGGAAATAATTCTACCGTACTATCGTAGAAAAATAACATAACCTCTTAAGAAATTGAAGTTGGAATGTTACGCACACTTTTACCAACTTAAAAGTAATCATAAAATATGGAATAATCGACGAAATTATGTGAACTTAACTATTAAGATTGTGGAAAATTTGAGGTTTTTCCCGCAAAGTTTTTTTTGTTGAAAACGCTTAATTAAAATAACGTCACGTAACCGTTAGATTATCTGAATTATCTGAAACACGATTCAGTGTTTACATCTTTGTTATATTGGATTTCATTGTTTAAACTGTAAAATAAACTATGGAATAAGTTATTTGAAATTAAAGTCTTTTATTATTTTGGAAAACCACTGCTGAATTTCACATTGTAAATATTACATAAAACGTATATTCTTAAAAGTAAAATTAGATATAACCCCATAATCACATCCTGTTGATGTAATGACTAAATTTATTTAAAAACTAAACAGTTATTTTTTGTAGTTCAAACAACAGATATGGTATTATACTTTGTTTCAATAACACATGTTTTTACTATTAATTAAATCAATCTGAACAAATTAGGAGTAAAAAATTTCTGCAAAGAGTAAAGTATAACTTTGGTTGGGGTATTTTTAATTGTTTGGGGGGGGGGGGGCATTTAGATCCGGCCTAGATGGGTTGGGTACTTTTCACGTAATGGAAAGTATGATTGTGACTCCCCATGATTTCTCATATGTCCCGAGAAACAAATAGCCCAGCTGAGGAAGTGCTCTGCTTCTGAACTTATGCACAAAAATCTTCCTTTTCAGCTGAAAACCCTCCAAACAGTATCAACAAAACTATGGTTATATGGGAGCTTAAAAAAAGGTGAACATCCCGTGATGGAATGCGTTCATGGAAGAAGCAACTGCAGAGAAATACTGTTAAACATCCAAAATTATATGTCCGCCATTCATCAACCATCCCCCGTCCAATTTTGACACAGTTCTCAATGCCCTGCATAGGATCAATAGATATGGTTATGAGTGGAAGTGATCTAAACTAAAGGAACTGCTATTTGTGCCGAAATAGCATTGAGATGTTGCTTGGCCATGCTTATTCTAAAGCGGCGAGATCCTATAGTTTGGCATATCTTTTCTTGGTAAATGAAATTATAAAAACAATTCAGTTGACGGAAGTAGAATACAGCATTATTGAGGACATTCTTCTGAAAGTTCTTGAATTCTGCCAGCACAAGAAAATGCGAAAACGCTCTTTGCAAGCTTGAAAGCAATGCACCAACCGCAAACTAACGGAAGGTCGTAAAATTGAATCCAAGTACAAGGATTCCAATGATGCATGATGCATTGGAAAAAATTTTACGGGCCAGACAGGGACTGAGAGAATTAAGGCTAGCTCATGGTTCTCCCGACCTCCCCTCAAACGGTTTTCGGAATTTATCATTGGACACATTTGCACTAAGTCTCGATTTCTCATTAACTAACCGATCGATCTAAAAAAAATGGTTTTGTAAGTAACGAAAACCCCTTCTAAATTATTTGACGCTCATCCCATTTCAAAATTTTTGGCAACCTCTAACACAGGATTAAATAAAAATGGACCCGCTCGTTATAATAATCGACCAGTTTAATTGCTTTGTCAAAACGTTTATTTTATGGAAGTACAAGTTTTCGTTGGGACAGCCTTAGATAATTCAGACCTTTAAGGGGTACTTGTAAATGAAGAGACAACCTTTATCACAAAAGTATTCAATTTTTCAATATTTTTCCAAGGTTTCTTTGTGGTTTGTTTATCTTGTGACCTTAAACCTTAAAATTTTTACCGTCTACTCTTGATCCTTATATTTGTGCATCCTTTCTGATCAGAATACGACAATAACTTCTGTAAAAATTTAGAGGATTAAATGGAAAAGCGGCATTCGGAAAACTTTACCGGAACATTTCCTTCAACAAAAACAATATTATTATTTTACAGTGATATTATTAATATGGGTGTATAATAAACAAGCCGTGCGAAACGAGATAAAGTAGAAAAAATTATAAATAAGTTAGCATACATAAATTAGATCTGCTAACAAGCCGTGTTAAAAACTTGGACGCAAAACTCAGAAAAAAGGACATTATAGCAAAGCACAATTAATCACATTGTATAAGACTGTCGATTATTAATCTCGTGCATGAACAATAGCAATGTTCGAGAGGCATTCAAAACAATTCGCACGATTTACAATAAATGCAGATACGCGCGAATATATAGGGGAAAATGAGAATAATGTTGAACCTTTCCTTATTCCGTAAAATGGCCGCAATTAAAATTAATTCCGATTTAATTTTCCAGCTACATACATCCAATTTGTAATGCTAACAGTTTGAATTTCCTGTTTTTCGAAATGAAGTTCGTTTCTTTCTACATACAAACGGTGCACCTCCTACCAATTAAGTTAATTTTCAAAACCGTCCCAAGCTGTGATTTAAATTCCTTTCTCTATTGTAAGCTTTCAACCAGTGATTACATATACATATAATCATGGTACTCGAAACGAATAAAAAATAATTACCTACTGTAAGACTGATTGTTTAAACTAATATGTAGTTTTGAAACAAATTTTGTTTTTAGTCATTTAGGTGCCTTCAATTCAGTGTCATTGTCTCCCCTTTCGTTCGACCCTTAGGTGTCTCACGATGCAGATGGACATTGAGTTCTCATGTGGTTTGTCAACCATCCTGGTTAAAATCCTGATGCGATTTTCTGCTTTGCCATCGTAAATGACAAAACGCACTTTTCCGCAGAATGAAAATTGCTAATATGCTAATGTCTACAATAAACAAAATTGTTCCAAAATTGTCTATACTTGGAAAGCACATGCCAAGATGATTATTGAATTGGTGACCAGTAATATACTCCGATTTTGCATTTTGCAAAAAAAAAAAAAAAAAAAAAAAAAAAAAAAAAAAAAAAAAAATTCACTTTCTTTCTTCTCTTTTCTACTCTTGTTTTTTCCTGTAGATATCTTAAAAAGAAGATTTTTGTTTTTTTTGTTTTTTTTTTGTTTTACTCTCATGTAGTGAATGCTCATGTACTTATATCATTTTGTATGGGAATAAAGTCAATTATTATTATTATTATTATTATTATTATTATTATTAATTTTGTCCTGCGCATTTGACATTTTTATAATTCACGGCAAGTGAACGATGATGGAAAACATTCGGAGAGAGGGTACCAAGATCTCTACAGATATACTCATTTTCGAATTTCGTTTCTTGATCCACTAATTTAATATTATTCCTGATGCAATTATCGCAAGTTATTAAGTAATTAATTCTGCTGCGTCTATTCGAACTTAAAAAAATTCAACATTTCCCATTGTACTTAGCAGCCTACATCATATTTAACTAATAACGTCTTTCTACCTTGGAATCGGCGAAGAGCCTTCGGGTAAAATGGTCCCCCGTATATATTAGACTATTATCACAGATAAAATACCCTTTTATCTGTGCTATTATAGTATACCAGCCCTGGGAAATTTGTGAAAAAAAGAAGGAAAATGTCCCCAGGAAATTTGCGTCAAATACCATTCACATTTTACAAGGGAACAGGAAACGGTTTGAAAACGATCATGTACTCGTAGACGACCTCTCGCGTTCTAAGTGAATGAATCTGCATTCTTGGAAATGCATATAATACCCTATGGGAAGTTGCAAAGTTGTTATCCAATCGAATTATGTAATGTCTGAGTTACCTCTATGTAGAGATTAATCAATCAACAATTTGTATGTCATTTTCCGATCTTTCAAATCACTTTACGAAGATTAATGTTCTAAGTGATGCGCAAAAAATGTTACATGAAATATGAATACTCGTAGAATGCTTTTGAAAGTACTTGACAGCTATACCATCATACATGGAGAAAAACTAATTTTCACTTCGATTTTCTGCCTTTCACAGTTTAGAATCGTTTCGAAGTCGAATACCTGTCAACATTTAGTCTATCTACCGTTTTAATCATTTTCATTAATTGTTTGACTGTTCAATTACAAAGCACAGTGCTTTAGAGAAATACGTTTCTAAGGTACTGTGGAAAATCACTAAATATCGAAAACCATCTCCTTTCTTTTATTAAAATAAATAAAAACGGCACATTTCAAGAAGACACCACATTGAATAGGTATAGTTCGACTATGGCATTTTTATAATTTTCTGCATGTAAATGTACCTAACATTTTATGCCAATATTGACTTATTTGAGCACTATTTTTGAATATGTCATATTTTGAAAGTTTTTCGAAAATTTTTAAATAATTGATGGAACTTTATTATAGCGTCCTTACAAACATTAAAATTCAATTCAGATTTTTTTTTAATTTAATTTTTGAAATTCAATAAAGTGCGAATGGCTAGAACTTTGAGAGTTTGAATGAATTAACATTTATTGGGACTCATTTAAATTTCATTTTAAGTTATAAATTAAAATGAAATTTAAATGGTAGTTAAATCGCTTCTTAGTGGTCTTCAAATAAATTATATTAAGAATATTAAAAATTCATCCACAGAATCTTCGACCCAAGAGCCAACCGAGGCGGAATATATTCACTCTAAAAATCCTACTCTTCCCAAGGAATTTCCCCTAAGTAAATGCATCTACCGAAAATTTATATTTAGAAAACAACCCAAGTATTTATCAATTACGAATGTATATTGTATTCTTTTCTTGAGACTGAGTTTTTAAGGGGTGAATTCATTTGAGTCGAGTGAGCTTTAAATATGCGTTTTTTTCGTAGAATTTGGTAAAGTGGAATTTTTCCGATTTCTAAGCGTAGCATATAAGAGGATAATTTCAGGATTGATTTTTGCCGATAATTTGTACGATAAGTTTCTTTCTGTAAAAAAAGATTTGTAAGCCGTGGCGGAAATTATCAATCACGTTTATTCTACGTATTTCAATTCAATAGAGCTTTGTTTTCCTTTAACGACTTTTGGAAGTTTTTAGATCCGTAGATAAAGAGGTATCTTATCCTTGGTAGGGTTTCGTTACAGAAAAAGGTGATCAAAAAGGTAGTCAGCCGGTACCCGTTAAAAAAGATGTAAGTCCACCGAAATTCATAACATGAGTAACTACAAGGTACCTACTGCGCAAAGCTCATTCATTTCGGGGAGACCTCGAATAAAATTCCTTCTTGGGTGAAGATCTATATTAGGTGGAACTATCCTAAGACAGGTTCTCTGGTTCTCCACTTTCCTCCTGCTTCATTTGGGTAACTTTTCCTTCCCATTATTATTTGTTAGTAGTCCAGTTATTGGTCTTCCTTCCATTGAACTCTCTTTCGATGGCCCTTCTCATTAAACAGTCTCGTTTTAAAATATGTCCTATCCACACTCCTTAGGTATTCATATTGATCTTAAAAAAACTCCTTTCCTCGCCCGTTCTTTTCAAAACATCCTCATTCTTCATTCTTTCTGTCGACTCTACGTGCTCCATTTTCGGCCATCACTCAATGCTTTCTAAATACCTTTCTTTGTTATTCCTAGTTCACGTTTCCGTTCCGAACGAAGGCCTTAGCAAATCTTTTTCGCAGTAGGCAATCTTTTCACCTTTCCGAATGCAGTCTTTCCTTGATACTCTTCTACTCTTTACATCCTCTGTACAACTTCTGTTCTATGTTATAATACGGTACTCATTCTAACTGTATCTTTACTTCTTCATCTTCTTCACCGATCAGTATTATTTTTGTCCTGCCGGTTACCTTCGTTACCAAACTCCCTTTCAACCAATATTATTTTCTCCATCATTAGTTGTAGTTCCTTCTCTGTTTCTGCAAGTACTGCCGTGTCGTCTCCGCATTTTATTGTCTTTATGTTGTCACTACCTATCTTTAATCCTTCAAATCTCCTTACCGCCTTTTCTAATAATTTTTCCGTTTAGATGTTGAAAAGGACACCCCTCACTGCTCTTCCTATATTCACTTCCTCAGTTTCTTCCCCATTCACTCTGACAACCCCCTCCTGGTTTCTATACAGCTCTCTTAACAGTCTTCTATACCAATGTCTCTCAGTACTTTCAACAATACTATCCAGTGGACTCTGTCAAATGCTTTTGTCCCAGTCTATCAAGCATACATAAACATTTCTATTAACGTCCTATCATTCTTTTCTATATCGTTCTTAGACAACCAATGACGTCTCTTATCCCTCGTCCCTTTCTAAATCCAAATTGCTCATCTCTCATACTTCTCTATCTTACTTTGTATTCTTCTTAACACTATTCTCGTTAAAAGGCTAAAATCTTAGTTACATTGCTTATGCAGCTTATGGTCCTGTAATCCTTACATTCCTTCGCAGGATTTTTCTTTGGTAACGTGATGAATGTAGTTTTCGTGTGGCCAAATACCCGTATTATACATTATGTTTGGTATCTCTGGTCATACCAAACGGTTTAATACCTTCAGTGCCTCTGCGGAAATACCATCAGAGCCAATCGCTTTCTTATCCTTTAGTTTAGCTTTAGATCATTAATTTCTCTTTCTACTTCACGCCTCATAAGCTCTGGTCCTTTATTGTCCTCCTTACACTCCGATTCCTCTTCACCTCTAAACCATCTTACTGCACCTTATTCGACTCATGAAGTTCTTCTATAGGTATATTCTTTTCATACTTTCTGGTATTACATTGGTAGCGTTTTGATCCAACTTCTTTTTGAACAAAATTGCTTCTGATTCTTTTTTCTGTCCTCCTTTGTAAAGCATCTTGATCATCTTGTAATCTCCTGCGTCAAACTTTCCTGCTCCTAGTACATAATTTTGTATCGTTTCGTTTCGCTCACTATATTTTCTAGTTTTCCTTTTCTGTTCATTGTTCTTATATTCCAGGCACCGAGCTTTAAACGTGAATTGTTTCCTTCTTTGCTTTAACTCTACACTCATGTGAGCATTTTACTCCGGAACTGTCATAATAAAGAAAGGACGTCATGTTAAAAAAAAGGTGTAAGTAATTTAACACCAAATAGGAAGGGAGTAGTCTGGATAGTTTTTTTAGAGAGATTCGATCTAAAAAGTTCCAAGAGCAACTCACGTTAAGTTGACGCCGAGCTTACCATAGCGCTTTTTTCGGTTATCGGAGCATTAATTTCTCACGAGTTTTCCAAAAAAACGAAGATTTCTGTCGGCAAGTGAAGTGCGAAGTTTCCGGCGCGTATGCTAAAAAACAACATTAAAAGGACGGACCTTCTTAATTCGAGTTCGTATGGAGGGTGAACTGATAGTTAACACACGTATTGTAAAGTGTCTTGCGTGTGGAAAATGTCTCCTTTTCATGCAGCAATATAAAAAATATTTAGAACCTTAATAAAACTTGTTAATCATAAGTTGTCGTTCGAGCTAACAGTTCGAGGAAATGTCATCCTATATGTAGAGATTCCCCGGTTAATTAGTAGAAGAAAAAGTATCCGACGGAAGGGTTCCAAGCTGCAGCTCCATTAGGTAATCTTCTATACCATTGTCGAGTAGCAGGGTGCTTCGGCCTTAATATTATATCGCCCTTTAGCTACGAGAATAAGTATGTATGTTACGAGGTACCGTAGTCTACATTGAATTTTGTTGGGGGCTTTTTGGTGTGGTGAGGTGTGTTTTCCAAGAGAGGCAAGAGATAATATTTCTGAACTAATTTACCAGGATTCGTATTTTCAAATTTCGGATTTATTCGTATAATATCCTGCGGCATGCCCTAATAATCACAAAATCAATCACTGTCCCCCTTTTTTTTCGTAAAAGTTAATCGAACAAACTAATCATTTTAAATTAAAAGACATTGGAGTTATTTTTCCGTAATAAATCCTTTTATATGAGAGTTTTCGTACCAGCATAAACTCGGAACAAAGTTTTAGAAGGCTTTTCAGCTTTATCCAATATGTTTTATTTCGTTTCTAACGTGCAACAAATCGATCGTGGTATTTAGTACAGTATAGAATACAAAAAGAGTTTTAAAATTGGTTTATCGATTCGGAAGTAAGTAAAGTAAGTAAAGAGCATGACTTGCCCAACAATTAACGCTTTTCCTACATAAATTCTTCAGTAAACGTAATCGTGTGATAATCCATCACGATTCGCGTTAATAAAGTGCTGCAAATTAAAATCTAAGGCACGTAAGCAATATACAATTTTATCCCAAGCGTAGTGCTTATATTTTTAATGATTATCCACTTTGTATAATAACTTTAAAATGAGTAAAATTATTTAATGTAGGAATTTTCAAAAGAAATAACTTTTTAACAACTGTTTTGCATTAAAGTATAATAATAAGGGACATTAAGACAGCCATATAAAATTATCTATAATAAAGCAGCTAATTTAAAGTGCATCGTGATAGAAAATTTTCTCTGAAAGCAAATTTTCCAATTCAATTACGTGAGTTGCTAAATCGAATATAGAATTTTTAACCGAATACAAGAGGCTGATTCTTGAATAAGTCGAAAATGAAGTTTTGAATTTTTCTTTAAAATCAGAACCTCATTCTGGGTACCGAAGAGAGAAAAAAAAACGAAATAATAAAGGTCACATAATTTAAAATTTGTGTAGAAAACTTTCAATTCAATTTGAAGTTCAATTTCGATATTCAGTAGTTGGAAAGTTCAATCGAATTTAAGTTTGAAAAGATTTCTAATATCAAATGTCACGTATATTTCATGAATACTCGAGCAGTTTTCGCAAAAAAAAAACCCGGTACGAGAAAATACACTCTCTTTGCGCTCATGAAATTATGGAAATCGATTTATTGCTGAACTGTGATGGGATTTGGTTTTTGACGCATAGATTTCGGGCTCTCTTTCATCATCAGCATCGGTAAAAAATTGGAGTTTCGTCTTTTATCTTTAGAGGGTGTGAAGAAGTAAACGTGAGAAAAATCCCAGATCAAGAGTTTCGTTAAGACAATACGATATCTATTCTATAAGAGAATTTTTAAATGAATTTTCCATAAGTCTTCGAAATAATAATTAGAACGCGCTGTACACTAATTACCGCAATAACTTGAGAAGTTCTTGCTTTGACCATCATTTACGCCCACAATCCTAAGGATAATTCTAGCCTGTTGCTTACATACAAAAGAAAGTGCTCATTACCATTCAAGTCCCCCGACTAACCTAATAACCGCTTCAAGCATTCCGCCGCAAACTACTAATCAAGAGGAACTGCCGATATTTTGCAGTATTTACCGGCAGCAGCGAAATGACTTCTTCGGTAGCGCGAGAAAAGGGGGTGACCAAAAAAAAAAAGCTAAATATTTACACAACAGTATACAACTGCGAGTATTGATCTGTGTATCTACCAACTTTCTGTGGCTTCATTTACTAATCCCATGCTCTACCTATGTAAAGCTCTTTGTTTACTTTCTTGGGGTAGGATTCAACAAATTTCACGTTTTAGTCACAAGTTAAATACTAGCGGCACGACGTCGGGAATGCTAAAATTATTAAATCCTCCACTTTGTCTTCTAATGTTTTATAATAATTATAATTAAGGGCGGCAGCAATAAAAATGGTGTTAATTATTCCGCGTTATTCAACATTTTAATGTACGTTTCCGCTTTGCCGTCACAGTTCATATTTTACTATTTGCTTAACTTGGATGACGAATTAATATAATATTTATTTGCTCAGACTTTAATTACGGGTTTCCGTTTTGTATTAATAATAGTGGGAAAATGCGCCCTAATTACACTCGTCACATCGATCGTTACGGTTTCTCAAACATTTTTGGTGTAACCGTTCATTAAAGAAAAACAGCTCGTTTAAATATTACAATAGAGCACCTTTGTTGTGTGGTTAGATTGAATTAGACTCCCATAAAGAATTTTTGTAATTGAGATTCCGATATTGTCCCCCATTTACAGATCTGAGACGTAGGACGTCACAGAAATATAGCAGAATTTAGTTGAGTCAAAATTTGCAAAAACGAGTTTATTGGCGGAGAGGGAGGGGGTTCGTTTTTTGAGAAATTACTTCTGGGACTGGGTATTTCTTGGATAGGTGAATACCGCAGAGGTTTGAGACGGATGTTCATGGCGAATTTAAGAAGACTGTATTGACACTTGGAATTTTATAATCTCTCCTCGTACACGCATCTGGTAGAAGAAAAATCTTAATATTGACTTAAAAATTTTAAATTTGGGAGACTCGATGTCCCCGAAAATTCCAAATAATTTATTAGGCAACTTTTGGTTAACGCCTGAAATAAATCTACCATGAAAAACTGTATCTGAGTCGCACAGTGGATTCGAATAAACATACAATTAATTGATTTGACAATGACATATACATCAGGGTGACAATTTGAAAACTCACCACCCCCCATATCTTAGTAAATAAACGAGATATTTTAAAAAATCAAAATCCGTTTCGGTAATTCGGAGGGGGAATCACAATGACATAGTTGGCGACGCACCCCCTCCAACCCCCTGCGCCCCAGCCACCCCAACTTTTAAATCTTAAATAGTGACCCCCCATGTGTGATACGTCGTTGGAAAGCTATGAAAAAATGCTTTCCAACCATACCAAATAGCATTACATTTAGGTTAGTAATTATCGTGCAAATCAAAAAATAAACTAATATGATACATTTGAAATCTGTCTTATTTAAAACGCAACCGGCGAACATAGACGAACTAAGAGAGAGAATAATTCAAGAATGTCGAAATATTGCAAAACCAACATTTGAAAAGGTTCGACAAGAGTTTGAGAATAGATTATAACTGGCGATCAAAAATGAGTTGCTGTCAAGTCGGCTTTGGAAGTTCAAGTTAAATACGATTTTCCATGTTTATTTTTTGATTTGCACGATAATTACTAACATAAATGTAATGCTATTTGGTACGGTTGGAAAGCATTTTTTCAGAGCTTTCCAACGACGTATCACACATGGGGGTCACTATTTAAGATTTAAAAGTTGGGGTGGCTGGGGCGCAGGGGGTTGGAGGGGGTGCGTCGCCAACTATGTCATTGTGATTCCCCCTCCGAATTACCGAAACGGATTTTGATTTTTTTAAATATCTCGTTTATTTACTAAGATATGAGGGGTGGTAAGTTTTCAAATTGTCACCCTGTATATATACACATGAAACAAAATCAACACAAAATCCCTGCAAAAAAGAAAAGCTTGGACATATTACCCTGCACCAGGTGGTCGACAAATAAAATAAGAAATCTTAAAACAGTTGATTTCTTAATAATCTAACTAACCTGGGTGTACAAGATTTGAGATACTAGGAAACCACTCGCTCACAGCGTCAGGAAGCTTCAGTTTTTTTATTAAACTGGATCTTGATAAATAAGAAAGAAATTTGCGGTGGCTGCTCGGATCGTAGAAACTTTTAATGATAAACTAACTTTTTGGAAAGGTTTGTTTACTTACACACTCGGACTAATCCTTTCTGAATACAAACAAATAGGGCCGACTACCCAAAATTTTTTAACGGTTCCGAAAGTTTCTAATTTTTCCGGGTTTTTTTAGAAGAACAGTTTGTTTTCCTAAGACACCAATTTTTCTGGAAATGTTGAAACATTCCTCTTTATTGCTATTTTCCATTTATCCTAATGGGATATAATATTGCACCTCGTTGCTCATCTAGAGGTATAGAGTCTTCTTTGTTTATACAGGGTCACTGATAAGTCTGGAAACGGTGGATTATCAGGGAAAATCCTGGTTATACACTGCCTTTTTTTGAGGCTAGAAAAAAAAATTGTCTCAGATCGACCCGGAAAAAGTGTTTTCCCGAGAAATTTTGGTGTAGTCGGTTTTTGGTAAAAAAGGAAGGTTATACACTGCCTTTTTTTGAGGCTAGAAAAAAAAATTGTCTCAGATCGACCCGGAAAAAACATTTTCTTATAGATTTTGTCCTGTAGATTCCATAATTTCAAACAGTTCCAAGATTGGGCTACTACATCAAAAGTTACAGCCCTTTGAATTTTTTGTCGAAATTGGTTTAGTAGTCTATAACTTTTGATTGAGGAGTCTAATCGAAAAAGTACGAATTGTTTTGGATTCTACGCACCAAAACGAATAAGAAAAGGTGTTTTTCCGAGAAATTTTGGTGTAATCGGTTTTTGGTAAAAAAAAGGAAGGTATACACTGCCTTTTTTTGAGGCTAGAAAAAAAATTGTCTCAGATCGACCCGGAAAAAACATTTTCTTATAGATTTTGCCCTGTAGAATCCATAATTTCAAACAGTTCCAATTTTGAACTACTACATCAAAAGTTACCGCCCTTTGAATTTTTTATCGAAATTGGTTTCTAGTCTATAACTTTTGATTGAGAAGTCTAATCGAAAAAGTACGAATTGTTTTGCATTCTACGTACCAAAATTAATAAGAAAATGTGGTTTCCCGAGAAATTTTGGTGTAGTCGATTTTTGGTAAGAAAAGAAGGTTATACACCTGGGGAAAATACAGGGTGATTCCTATAGTACCTGCCACCGTTTGGGAGCGTGTAGGTGGTGCGTAGGGGAGTATTTTGATATAGGACACTTGGGGTCGGAAATCTAAAATAAGGGTGCCAGAGCCAAATTTACCTTCTGGAATTTCGCGCCTGTAGGTAGGCAACCCAACCGGCCGGCGGTGCACACGGAGCGATCTCAGGCGGCGATGTGTGGCTGACACTTGATCAGAATTTTGTTTAAACCCACGAAATCCCGTCTGCAACGACGCGTATCAAGTGAATAAACACTATGGCAATAGTATAATAATAGTTGGCTAGATGTAGGAAGTGCATTGAGAACAACGGTGGCCACGTTGAACACTTGTAAACGTTATTGCTTTTGACTGTCGTTTTCCCTCCTTCCCTCCCATGTCGCTTCCTCGCGCTAACTCGCTCTGCATCGCTCCGCGCGAAACGTCGGTCGGTTGGGTTGCCTACATACAGGCGTGAAATTCCAGAAGATAAATTTGGTTCTGGCGCCCTTGTTTTAGATTTCCGACCCCAAGTGTCCTATATCAAAATACTCCCCTAGGCACCCCCTATACGCTCCCAAACGGTGGCAGGTACTATAGGAATCACCCTGTATACAAGATATCGAAAAAAGTTTTGAAGTTCTTCAATGTCTGTTAAGAAATAATGATTGTATTTATGCATGGTTGGTCATAAAGGCGTGGCAAACCAAAATTGCGTTTTTTAACTGGAACACCCTGTACATTATTAGCTATTTCAATTGTTCTCTCAATTGTAAGTGAAATTTGTAAGAAGCGATATACAGGCTGATCCAAATTTGAGGACCACCATGGGAATCTCGGATAAACTGAGAGATAGGTAGGTACTTTAAGTTTGGCAAAGTTGAGTATTTTGATGCTTAATTGAAACTAAAAAAAATCCGACCACTTTGGGAGATATCCTGAAACAAATAACATTTTGCAAAAGGTTTTTATTTTTTACCTAAGTTATTAAAAAGATATTTCAAAATAAAAGACACATCTAAGGCCACTTTTTTCCCTCTACAAGATGCTAGTTTTAAATTTTGGCCAAATGCAGAAGAATACTGCTTAATGCATATCACCGCCATCACAAGATCGATGGTTCATGATTTTAAACTCGAAATTTCGTGTGTAAAACTTTATGCACAACATTAAACGTGTTGCCACTTTATTTAACTAACACAAGGACTATTAAGTTTATTATTTTTAATAGTACATTATATATCAAGGTAGAGAAGTACAGTATTATAGCAATAATAGACTTCTCTACCGTGGTATATATACTATTTTTTTCACTACTAGTACTTTAAATCCTCTAAATTAACATATTATATTGATAAGAAAATGAACGGTTGGACAGAATTTTTTGTTTATTAATGTCAATCAAGTACGTAGAAGTACAAGTCAAACAGGCCGTATTTTGGTCTGTCATTGAGATATTTGAAAAGAGTTATTTCGTTCGAATTTTTTCAAAATGTGATAATTTTAGGTATGTAATTTCTCTGGAAATGGTGGATGGTGGCAATTATTCATTTTAGAGAACTTGTTCAAACGTTTATTGAGCGAAATTTCGGGTTGTGTTTTCTAAAAGTGACAGCGTGACCGTTCTCATTATTGACTACTAGTTAATAATGTCCACATTATTCAAGGTTGGTATATTACAGGTTGCCTCGTAACTGTCGACCAATAGCAATCGAGGCGCGAATACGTCACTGGTATCCCACGATTTAAACGATCATGCAGCAATGCTATTGTTTACAGTTCTTTCATGATGTTTCAATCTTTTAACTAGCGAAACACAAATATTCAGTTTTATATTTTAAAATTTAGTAAATATAAATCGTTATATAATACAGCCTTCGTCTGATGTACCAGCGTTGAGTGAAACAGCTTCATCTAACAATCCATCGCGTGGTCACATTTTTCTTCCAATTCTCTTAACGTAGTTTATATCGTTTCTACACTTACTTTTGGATTTGTAGATGAGATAGGCGATATCAACGAGACCATATGATTCTCCTGCTTCGGTCAGTTTTAAACACGTTCATCTTCTGCCGGCCGTCAAGCACTAAATAAGATGTGAGTTCCGTCAAAAAATTTGACCGGTGTCTTATTTTTCCCTAAAACATCATTTTCATTTTTAAGCTCTGTAGCCTTTTCCAAAGGAAATGTCCACATACTGGCAGCTGGCAGC
Organism: Photinus pyralis; assembly: GCF_008802855.1. Classification (NCBI taxonomy): domain Eukaryota; kingdom Metazoa; phylum Arthropoda; class Insecta; order Coleoptera; family Lampyridae; genus Photinus; species Photinus pyralis. The sequence continues at coordinate 11,994,387 of NW_022170663.1, forward strand.
TTTCCGTTTGTCAAAGAATTCCGGAACCCTTTTAATAATATTCTTAATGCACAGGTATTACAGGAGGTTCAGTATTTATAACCTTACGCGTATGTCACAATGACAAGATAACGAAATTTGAGTAGCTACCAGTGACGTCACTAGCAGACGACTGGATCCCCATTATTGCAGTTACGAGGCAACCTGTAATATACTAACCTTGCACATTATTAACCACTTTGAACAAATGCCGAGAAAGCCTACTTTACAAGTGGAAAAAAGGTTAATAATCATGTCATCAGGCGCTAGTAGTGAAAAAAATTACATAGTCGGCTCGATTACTGGTACCAAAATTAGCGTCACCGACAATTACGCTCTCTTTCAAAATAACGCAAAAGAGCCCCGTTTACCGTTCATTCTTCCTATTTAAGCAAAAACCACCTTCTTTAATAGAATCAACTTCGTAATTCCTGACGGGACTCGAAATTCCATCTACATCGACAGAACTGTACAAACACATGCATCGTTTATTTCGCACGTGACATGGTTTGTTCGATAATAACCTTTTATCAACACCTGACCAGATGCAAATCACGGCATCACAGAAAATACCTCTCTACACACTGTAAACATTCCCTGTGCCCTAGAGCCTAATGGTTTTTCTATGTCTTTAGTTCCTTGGACTGGCGATAGGTCTTGCCACTTGTGTTGACATAATCGCACCCAGCTACATTCAGGCAGCATCAAAACAAACTGGAGCAGCTGCGGGAAGGGCCGAAAAACACGCAACAAATATATAAATCTAATTCATGATTTTGGGTTTTGTTGGTTTTACGGTGGAAACCGTAGGTCCGATGGGCATGGATGCTAGATGTTTCCTAAAGAATCTTGGCCGGCTTTTGTTTGACGCAGCTGCATGGTGTTTTCTTATAACTTTTTTCGTAAGTGGCGCAGAAAAAATTCCTTCCTTGGTGCAAGCCTCGATGCCATAACGAGCCTAAAAGTAAAACAATAGCTCTTAAGATAAAGATCTAGTAGCGACACAGCCGCAGGAACGGACAGACGGACGGGCAAAGTGGACACAATAGCGCATTTTTTATGTTTGTGGAAACGCGCTAAAAGTAGCACATTGCACGCTGTTCGTCGGGCTTTTCTCGATAGCAAGGGTCGTTCTTCGGGCAAGTATTTCCCGGTGACAACTTCTTGCAAGAAAATTTATTGGGGCGAATTAACAAGTATTAGGGAGCGAATATCCAGGAGCAATTTTCCGGTTTATGAAACTCGATACGTTCTTTTCAATTTTATGTTCAAAACGTCCATTTCTTAGAAGGTCAATATTTAAGAGTTTTATAGGGATTTCATGAGACTTTTACAGATTTGTTGTAAATGTAAGTTTTCTTTTCTTACAATCTCTCGGTTGTTTCTTCTGTAATGTATCGCCACGGCATTTCCATTCCCAGCAATCCTGAAAGACTGTCTTTAGCAAAATTTTCCTTCTTCTGTCCTTAGCCGATCCCCCTTTGAAATGGACCCAATATTGTGCCGACATTTGGCACGAACTATAATGAAAACTCACCCTAAACATCAAAGTAACGTTAACAATTATATAAGGGTCGCCCATTTTACTGAGAATTCTGAAAAAGATCTAAGATTATTATGGATAGCAAATATTTCATTTCTTCATTGAGCCACCCAACCTGCTGTCTGTGAATAATTAACACCTGCAACCAGCATAAATCACTTGCGCGAAAGTAATGATTTTATGATAAAAAGACTCTTTTACATGTATAGAAATAGAAAAGGAAACGAAGAGTGTCGGAATGCAATCATCTCGAGGAATGCAGCGACTACAACACACGCGCGCTCGACTCCTCGTACACTTTAAAATTCACTACACGTACTTGGCCAAGTCAATTATGATTTTGTACTACAAGAACTTTTACAAACTAATCTTTTAATGCCATTTAAAGATTAAAGGCGAATTTAAATAGCAGGATGTGAGTGCATTTGCAATAAATTTTGTCAAGGGACGCTATACGAGCAAAATGCAAGTTTGAGAACATGAACAGACAGTGACTATTAAAACGTTAATTTACAACGCAAGTGCTCTCTCCACCAGATTTGAAATTTAATTAAAAAGTTGAAATTAGTTTTTGTTGTAATTCAGCGTTTTTAAATTATTCCCGTTCTCTTTTCTTTTTATTGTTGTTTTCGTTATGAATTTTATCACCGCCGCCCACTGAAAAATACCCTTATACAAACGCACCCTTTTCGATCACATATCCTCCCTTTCAACGATAGGGGTTCTTAACTAACATTTTTTCTTTGTTGCGATGTGGGGAGGAATCTTGATTACTTTGGCTTTGTGTGCTGCATTGTGCAATTTGATTCGATTTAGTTTTGCATTTGTGTTTAGATGGAATTTCGTTTCATCCCTTCCAATCGTCAACTATGAAATTAGAAACAAATCCATGGGTAAGGTACTCATCGTAGAAGGTTGAATTGGAGCTCTTTTATAAGAAGGTGGCATTAAAATTCATATCGTCATCGCAAAAAATACTCTTATTGAAATTGATTCGCCGTGACTAGAATGTGTAGGGGAAGACTTCGTGCTTATACTATCGCCCTTTCGAATTTAGGTGGAGACAATCCCAAATATTTAAAAGCTCCTTTAAGACAACCGTCACCTTGTCTTTTGTGTATTGAGTGAAGAGATTGGTGGAAATATCATTTTCGAGTGATTGTTTCTGATTTTTTGGAGCACTCTCCGTCGAGAGTTTTCACAGGTAGAAACGTTTACAACGGCCTAGCAATGTCTTGGGAAACGTCAAAGAGGTTGGCTTCGCACATCTGGAGGCCCAAAAAGATTGGAAACAAATAAGATATGACGATTTGGGAAACGATTGGAAATTATCTAGTTGTTTGGAAATGAGTAGAAAGTAGAAAGTGTATTGGAAATGTGGAAACGAAACGATGTACAAGCAGTTAGATTAAGTTTAGATGTATCGAATTCGACACTTAAAGGTGTGCTTAAATTTAAGTTGAACTTACGTACATTTAACGCCACAAAAGTCAAAAATTGAATTTGGTTTAAACTTGACTTGAGTTTTAAGAAATTTCAAACGTTTTTTTTCACATAAACCAAGGCTGAAATGTTTTGTAACAAAATGTTTCAAATGTAGTACTTTAAAATGTGGCACCTCCGATCAGAGGTGTGAAAAAAATCGTAATTTCTACGAAATGTGGTAAATCGCGATTTTTCACCAATCCACAACTCGGAAGGGGGGGGGGGCGCAGAGCCCCTGGTACAAGATTCTACCACAGTAATATTCGGGTTTTAAGATCTTCCTGACAATTGTCGGGAAAGGACAGCAACAGCGGTTTAGCTTATCGGAATGGAATACCACCCAGGAAACGAGAAATTTAATGTGTTTTTTAATTAACATAAGAACTTCGTGTACCTGTGGAATTCCATACCCCCCAGATCCCCCACTACAAAAGTCTCCTACGGTAACATTGCGTTTTTAAGAACTTGGTACCTGGTAATCGTCCTGGGAAAGGACAGTAGTACCGGGAGGGAATCTGGGGTAGACAAAGGTCTTATTTTAATGAAAGAGCACGTTCAGTTTATCTTATGGTATGGAATACCACCCAGGAAAAGAGAAATTTAATGTACAAGGTACAAGGTACAAGGATCTCCCAAAGTAACCATCAGCTTTTAAGAACTTCTTGATAATTGTCTTGGGCAACGACAGTAGTACCGGGTGATCTGGGGGGTATGGAATACCACAATCCACAATTCGGAAAAGATTTCAATTGCGATTCATGGCTGGACATAAAAATATCGCATACTACACTCTCATGGTAGTCTTCGGGAAAATGTAATCGAATGTTTTTGCACTGAATGGTATCATTCTTTTGGTGGGAGGCCTCCAAACCTCCCGGTACAAAATTCTCTTACAGTAATATTCAGTTTATAAGAACTTTCTGAGAATTGTCCGGAAAGAAAAGCAGTACCGGGTGGTTTGGGGAGTATTGCAGGTACACGAAGATCTTATGTTAATGAAAAAGCACATTCAGTTTACCTTATCCGTATGCAATGCCCAGGAAAAGAGAAATTTAATGTGATTTTTCATTAACATAAGATCTTCGTTTACCTGGGGGCATTCCATACACCCCCCACCCCCTTCCGGTATAAGAGTCTCCCAAAATAACGTTCAGTTTTCAAGAACTTGCTGGTAATTGCCTTGGGAAAAGACAGTAGTTCTGGGAATGGGAAGGGGGGGGTTATGGAATACAAGATTCTCCCACAGTAACCTTATGGTTTTAAGTTCCTGGTAATTGCCTTGGGAAAGGGCAGTAGCACCTCAGCGCCTCCGGGCCCAATCGATGTGAGTGCCCGGTCCTGTGCGTCTTGCCATTGTCTCGTCTCGATGAACTCCCGGATTCCTAACTCAACCAGAAATAATGAATTTATTCCGTTTATTTGCACCATACTGTATACTTACTCTTGGTATTGGTGACCGAAGAAGTTGAGAAACAGGACTTTAAAAGGTGACATAATTGTTCTGGACTCAGAGGGGTTAAACTTGATAGGGAATGAATACATGGTTGTCGCAAACATATTTATTTTTGGTATTGGTGGGGGAGGAAGTGGAGAACTGTGAACAAGAGTGAAACTTGATGGAAAATAACTAGAATGATGTTGTTACATGCTTATTCTTAGTATCGCTAGTCGAAACAAAGAAGAATGGAAACTGTTGCGACTTGAAAAGGGTTAAATTTAATGGAAAATGGTTAGAGGGTTGTCGCTGCATGCTCATTCTTGGTATTGGAGGCCGGAGGAATTGAAAAAGGAGACTTTAAAATGTGAAGAAAATTGTTGAAGGCATTTGGCACTTGAAATTCAAAGCCTTACAATTTTGTTACTTATACATTGATTCTTATATTTGAGCGTTTTGGACATTTTACAACATTTTGAGCTCTCACAAGTTATGTATCAAATAGGAGCTCATGGAATTTATTAAAACGAACAATATAAAGGGCTAGGAAGGAGAGTGCTATCTTTGGAAAACTCAAGAAATTCGGAATGCGGAACGATTTTTAAGTTCCGGTCTCTAAATATTTAGTATGTATTAGAGCCTCCATACATAAAACCACTTGCCGTGTCATGGACCACACCTGGCCCTGGAATACACCCAGAGGTATCCGCAGATGATTTTACAACAATTACATTTACATTGATAGTTGTTCACTTAAAATTCAGGACAATGACACGTTACTGGCGATGAAATATTCAAGTACGAGGCCCTTTTGGGCCAAGTACTTTAATTTCCGAGTCAGGTAATATCATTTTACTGCCTTTTGTATTAAATTTTACACGAAATCGTCTTTTTTAATATAAAATTTCAATTTTCATATGGACCTTTTGATTAATGTCAATCTGTCAGTGATGACAGGAGTCATTACACATTAGTAATGTGACAAATGTGGGTGGAAAAGTGACAGGTGCGGCCGGTAAAATGATTTGGGAAAGTAGTCAGATAATGTATTACTACCACTGTCATGGAAACATAAAGTCAGCGCAATTTCGGGATCTGTTACAAAAAACTCATACGTATAATTACCCAAATAAAAGCTGAAACTAACTCTAACATCAAAACATTTGCCAAAGGGGTGCAAATCTACGTCCGCCGGGAAAGTAGGTATACTTAATCCACTTTCGTCTATGTTTAAATAACTTCCCCCGGATGTCGTCGGTTTTTCCTATAACGTATAGATTATGACCTTTTCGCCCGAGTTTAGTGACAGTTTTGCATGTGCAATGATATTTACGCTATCGCGTAATTCCGGAAGTTATATTTTGTTTGCAACTGGGGCGTAACGTTAACATTTTATATGTTTTTTTGTTGCAATTATTACATTCCATAATCGTCACTGTATACAATCCGTTCACGGCCTCGCATTTACGTTTCGTATAATCGATTCACTTTAAAAGGCTGCGTCGGAAAATTCGCAACACTAAATCGAGCGTCCCGACGCATCGATTTCACGCGAGATCGCTTTTGACGTTTTCTGTTGTTGTACAACGGCGGGCGGTGTTTACACACTTCGTTTAAGATCCGATACACTTAACTACCACCTTCAGGTCAGTCAACGAAACGATAGTGTACTTTTGCTTACTAATTTCCATTTTCTTAAGGGCAAGGCCGAAAAATATTAATTTGCGTCCATTCACCATGCGATTTTACATGCTTTTGCTACAGTAGAATGGTAATTGATGCTTCAGCTACAGCAATTCTTTTTTCAACGTTTTGTCTTCCGTTTCACCAGAATATTTGGAGTTTTGTTATCCTATGGTTGATCATCCATTAGTGTCGCTTTACACTAGCACCTTTGTCATTGTCGAAAATGGTCCTAAGAGTTGTTTCCTTTCCAATTTGACACTGAGAAGATGCAAAAAATAACGTGCCTATACCTTACGTAACCAATTACTGATGGGTCCTTCGTCGATCGCCAAATTCTCGTGTGAGGCTTACATTTGACTGGCACCATTCACCAATCAAGCTAATTACGATATAATTACAGGTAGATATGTGAGCATGAGCGTACTTTTACATTCATCATTGCTCCCAATTGATTTAATTCTGCCGTTATTACGAAAGAGTTAAGATAAAGAAGAAAAGTTAATCGAGTAGGCGTGGTAGATACAATTTAATTAATTGCCATTTAAAGAATGCAATATATAGAATGAACGAAATTGCGAAATGTGTATCTGTCTATGGTAGCGCTCGGTAATAAATTTCGGTTTTTTTTCGTTATTTTGTATGTATGTGTGTGTTGTTATCTTTATATTTATTATAGGCAGAGTAGAAAATTAAACAAGCAAGTTTACACAAAGCAAGGAAAACGTATAATTTTAATTAATATTCCGTTTTTCCATTTTTTACAAAAACAAATAAATGTCGAGAGTTTGCACAATGAGAGATTAAAAGTAAACAGAGACTCGCCGTTTTCAAATGCTACAATTTTCACTCAGATTCCCTAACGAATTCGTACGTTTCGCTTCAAAGCGGCCATCCTTCTCCCTCGAACAATTTGTAGACGTTTGTGTAATAAGGAGAAACGACCGTGGCCGTTTTAAAGTAGTTAAATTGGGAATTTAATTTTTATTCCGTCGTTTCTATTCAAACGAAAAATCGTACATCATTTCGGGACATGGAACAATTAATAATGCGGTTAAACATTGCAGGACGAAAAGCCCGAGGTTCTGACTCTTGCATTCAGGAATCCAATCTAGCTCCGTGTTGTCCGACAGAAATTAAAAATCTAAATAAAACATAACGAGTTCGCTTTTGTTTTTGTTCTATCGCAGATCGCGAATGCCCATTGTTCCAAAATTTATTGCAACAACTTGCAAAAAATAATGCCTTTGTAGCTGTTGTATTCCTTTATTATGAAAAACTGATATTGTTTATTACCACCCACCCCGAACTATTGCCGGTGAATATCAATTGCATGAAATTTTAGCGACTCTTCTACCCCTCTTTAGAATCTGTCTGAAATTTGGCCTTATGGTGGCGATTTCTCATTTTACAATCTTTTGTGCAAATCTGGATATTAACCACGACACAGCGACTGTACTTTTAATGTTACATACATTCAAGATTGATTTCTATCAAGGTTTTTCCGTAAGGCTGCTAAACATTGCTGCAATCACATTTATAAATTACGGCACTCGCCGCACAATTGCCACAATCTGTAAACGATTTTTTCATCTTCTCCACTCTCAGCCACCATTTGGTCTTCGTGAAAGAGAAAACATTAAGAATTTTTTTATATTTGCAGAGATGCCCATTTGCCCATGCCTAAACCCTGATTCCAACCAAGGACTCTCATTGTCCCTACCAAATTACACCAATCAATATATTTATTATAATTAATAGGGATGGAATAATAATGGCGTTAGTAATGAAGGAATTGTGGACTGCTCAGGACTTGTGTCATCTTCAGTCCTTGGTTAGTAAATAATTTGATATAATACAATGCATACAATGAAGATTCGAGTCAGCGTTGAATTGATTTTGGGGGGCGGTTGTGATGGATTCCGGTTCGTAGGCCCTTACCTGAAAAAAAAAGAAAGCAAATAATTGTTTCTTTCCTCGAATTCCTGGGGTAGGTCATTGAGCAGTTGGTGTAGATTTATGAGAGGGAATTTTAATTTCTTTTTGGGTTTTTTGAGGGGCCTCGTGTGACGGATTTATTGCAAGGGATCTTTAGGATTTCTTTGGCGGATGGGGTGTCGATGTCGTCGTGAACTCTGCAGTACGCAAATCTTGTTTGTTGGGATGCCTGTGTGTGATAGGTTCTATGTTTCTGTGTTGGACGGTGCAAGAGTGCAGTTGCCCTTGTTGAACGGGGGCATCTAAGGGGTCTGAAGTCAAACTGGGAGAGAGGTAGGACATTGTTGGTCGCCAGGGCCCTTATTCTTGAGTGCATAGGAATAGAATTAGTGAAAAGCAGAAGACGGACCACTCTCGTAAAACCAATCAATAATAAATTATTTTGTTTTACGAAAGAACTCCGCCCCCTTTGTCTGACTGATTCTATTGTTATTAAGGGCCCTGCTGGTTTAGTTCAAGAGAGAAATTTCCAGAATGTGATCCTTTGTTTAAATATAAAAAACGTGATACAAAATATTACTTTATTTTTTTGTATTTTTTTCGAGCACGTTATTAAATATAAAACGTAGAGGATTGCAATTGCACATCGTGAAAGAACAAGTACCTAAAAGTAAGTGACACTTTGTTTCTATTTTCGTCTGTGTTGTTTGATGAGCACTAAATTCGTTCCAGGGTACATTACATGCAGGGCATTTTTAGAAACTGAGGTTTCTTTTTAGATTTAAAATTATTGTACTAGTTTTTAAAAGAATGGCCACGTGTGTTCAGAATCCCAGTAAATTTTGAATTCTTTGTTAGTTTAGGCAAGCCGAGTGGCAAAATAAAAATTTTAAAAAGTGCTTACGAAAATAAAGCGATATTCATTTATTTTTATAAGTAGCAGTCCTCGGCATAACATTTACACATTTGTGTACTTTAGAGTGGGTCATACTGGGCATTTGAGCGATTTATACTGCAATATCAAGTATGACTTACTGTTTCCATGCCATTAATGCAATTAATGACGATAGGTACTGTGAAAAAAACCTAAAGGCGTAATATCTATACCAATAACAAAATATGGAACATTACGTTTCAGATTTCAGCCTGGGGCGCCCTATTTTCGATCTCGTTGGAACAAGTTTGTATACGCTTGTAACCAAAAATGGCCTCAAATCTCGTATATGCATCTTTTGTCATAGTTCAGGAATAGGTCGCCTGTCCTGAATATTTGTGGAAGGGGAGCTTGGAAGGGTGCGAGCCCGTCTTGTAGGCTGCGTAGGTGGTGGTGTGGGAGGAGATTTGAATTTTGAAGTACCTATTTAGCGATTGGTGATCTGCGTGCTGTGGTGGTGGTGTGGAAGATTTGCCTAGGGTAATGTAGGCAGGTTGTTGGGATGGTATGGGAGATTGAGGAAGGGGGTTTGTGTTGAGTGGGGATCTGCGGACGAGGGATGGGTGGTCACATATTTTCAACAGGAATGCAACAAATGTAATCAGTGTTTTTTTATCTCTATGGCAATTCTTTCCACTAACAAACGTTAAAATATTTTTTACTGTTATACCCTTTCTAAATTGTGCCATACGTAGTCAGTTACTTAGTCCGCCCCTGTTTCTAGTCCATAACTTTTGATTGAGACGTCCGATCGAAAAAGTACGAATTGTTTTGGATTCTACGCACCAAAATTAATAAGAAAAAGTGTTCTCCCGAGAAATTTTGGTGTAGTCGATTTTTGGTAAAAAAGGAAGGTTATACACTGCCTTTTTTTGAGGCCCGAAAAAAAAATTGTCTCAGATCGACCCGGAAAAAATTTTCTTATAGAATGTGGCCTGTAGAATCCATAATTTCAAACAGTTCCAAGATTGGGCTTCTAGTTCAAAAGTTACAGCCCTTTGAATTTTCTTTCGAAATTGGTTTCTAGTCAGGGGCGGGCCAGGTGGAATTGCATAGGTTACGGGCCATTAAAGTGTTAGTGTAGTATTGAAGGTGGCGGGGGGTAGCTCTGCGGTGCACCACAAAAACATTTTTTGCTTCATTTTAAGGTACTCCTTTTTCGGAAATCAATTACAATACAGTTTTTTTTTAATTGCAGCTGATAATTAAAAGTAACAAAATATACAATCCAAACGAGGCGCGGCGCCTATCATTGTATTTCAGCACTTTCATGCTACGACAAAAAATGATAAATTCATTGTAAAACACTTCAATTAAAACAGAATTTTTTAATTTTTTAACAACCTAACATCAACCCCAATTAGAGAAACGTCATAATAGTGCAAGAAACTAAATACAGCACATACTTATAAATTTCCAACGGGCCATTATGACGTACAGGCCAGGTGGCAATCGCCACCCGCCCCCCGGGCCAGTCCGCCCCTGGTTACTACCATTCCTACTTGAAATCCAATTCAGGAATCACTATGTTTGAATTGTAGGCTCTTTTTTGCTGATATCCCTTAAACAACAAACGAGTTAGTTATAACTATAAGCAGAAGCTTTTCAAATCTTCACCTTCGAATCTTTCTAAATTGTTTATAAATTTCGCTTATGTATTTTATTAATTGTGAATCATTTCCCAGAAGTTAGACCGTTAAGTGGCTTGATGAGTTGTCTGATTCATCATTTAAAACTCATTCAATTCATCGCATCTGTCATTTTTACCAAAAATTGGACGCTGATCGCGAAATAAAATGAAGTTCAGAACAGAATGCAATATTGTTTACATGGAAATGACGACAGAAACTAAGCTTGCTATTTTGGCTCAAGCTCAAAATTCTTGTGCAAAGATACTCTTGTAAGTTTCTAATTAGGTCGTAATTCATGCAGAAAATTAAATTTCAAAGTGCCAACTCAAATCGGATGATAACTGATTCTATCCACCCTACATTAAATTTTAATTTCTGACTAATCTGAACGAGCTCTTAAGACTTTTGGGAACGAAAAACCATGAAATATGTACACTTTTTAAGTTTGCGCTTATACCTAACTCGAAAACAGAGCATCTCACATAAAATCATCGATCGTCAAAGATCGTAGCAGAAAAATGAAGTAAGTAAGGTACTCCAAATGAAAAACCTTACGCATGACAGTTGTAGAGCCCCAAATTCGGCGTAAAAGAGCGAAATTTAACATAGTTTTAAAATTAACACATTTCTGTACCTATATGTATAAATCTGTACCAATAAAAACTTCCTTCACGATGTTTTATAGTCGATTTGCGTTGAATCAAGAAAGATGTCATCCTCTGTTAGTTAGCAACGCAGTTTTTTACGTGGTAACCGGGCTAAAATTCATATCATGCCGGCGGGTGTTTTTTTTATGAAAAATCGAGTGCCATAAACCATAAAAATGAAATTCGTTAACCATTTGATAAATTCTCGAATAAATCAAATTTTGCACCTTCATTTCTGTATTATTATAAATATACGATTTTTTGTGAGAATTTTTTTGAATCTTTTACATGTGGAATTTTGTACTTATCGTAGAACTTTCACATTTTCGGCATTATATTCATACTATCGTGTTATTCCTGCATCGCTTAGTCTGAAAGCTGAGAACCGTGAATTTCCTTAAATGTGTTAAAATAAGGAAATAGAATATCATAGTAAATATCTCTATCAAATGAGCGTAATGAAAGGGTACATTGTTATTTTAAAAAAATAAATTGTTTTTAGTTATTCATTTGTTTTCTCCGAGACCAAAAAACAACTGAATGCTGCCTTATTATGGGAAATAAAATATTAAACAACTTTTATATAGAAAAATGTTATACACAGTCGTTATTTACCGAGATATATACTATATTCCATACATAATCGGTACGCTGTATTTTAAATCGGATAGGTACGCATTTATTTCGTGTTGTTCTTTCCCTTCACGAGATTTTATCATTTCTGTCTTAGCTTTGGGGATACAAATCCTTTGCGGGTTAAACGCCAAAGCTTAACTGCTTTTATTTTATATTCCCGATACTTTTATTGGGCCCTAGAAACGTAAACATAGTTTCTGTTGGAAGTTCGGAAACCGATTTCATTTGGTAGACATAAATAAACATCAATGTTATTAGTCAACTATCATATTTCCACTGGAATTAATTAAATTCGAGTATACCCGCTGATTTATTTAAATAAATATTGACAGTTTTCTCATTAGAATTAAACCCATCCACCGTAAAGTTGTATTGGTATAATTACTTTATACGTCTGTCGCATCTTGTATATTAAATTACCTTTGCGCGTTTAATATATTGCCCAACTTTTTCATTCAATTAACCGAGAGAGGAGCAAACAATTTTGTTTCTCAGACTTAACTATGCAACATATTGGAAAGTTTTCGTGTTATTACACTGAGGGTTGCTTATTGATTTTCTAGTTAATAGTTCATTTTGTACGTAAGGCTAACGTATGCGTTTTTCTTTACAGAGAACTGAAAATTTGGACGTTGCGCTCAGTGTTCCTCAGACATTTCAAAGTAACGGTTACGACATGGGCGATCAGGTAAGCTTTCCAAGTACTTTCTACCCTAATTCTTTTGCTACACTAAAAAAGTTAAGTATGAATTCGTAGTTTGTTACAGTATTTTCCTTTTTTCCCACAAAAATAGGTACTACATCCCCCCCCCCCCCCTCACTCCCCCATTCAAATTAGAGTTGTGCAAACTTTTGCGCAATTATTGTGAAATTTTACTGATTTTGCAATAATGTATATGGCGGAGTGAGTCTTATTTTTCTACTTCTAAGCAATAAAAATCATGAAACTTTTTATTACATAAACCGATGCTGCTCGCTCGATTAACACTTGAGTCACCTTGTATGCCTGTTGTCATAAAATCTGCCATAGGTACGTACCTTAGGTCCTACTCTTTTTAACGTCCTCCTAAGTAGAGAATGCTATATATTTTTCGATTAAACTGTAAAAGCATATTGAAAAATATTCTAAATAATAATAAATGTGACATTCTTCGATGGTTTTTGACGGGAACATACGTAATCAAAATCTTCAAAATTAATTTTCTTCAAAAAATGTACAGTACTAAACAGAGGATTAAAGTCTCTTTCAAACAAGCTGCCACACGGGCCCCTTTTTAATTTAAAATTTTCAAGGGATGCTTATAATTAAAAGGGGGTGCTAGAAGAAATTTCAATATTTAAATTTTGGACCATTTTTTGTGCGTGTTATGCCAATAAACATTGGATTTTAAAGAAAATTCGGATTTTTGAAAATTTAATTTTTCTATGATCGTGATCTCCAGGGATTTTTTTAAAAAAGTATGTGTCAAATTTTATTCTCTGTGCTGTTAGAACGAATAACACAAGTTGTGTTTTTCAAAAATTAACGTGCCGCAAGAAGCTCCACAGTGCACAATTAATACTTGACCTGGCCTTACGTGATCGCAACGTCCTTGCATTATCTTTAATTGCAATGGGAGTTCTTTAATTAACGGGCTAGGAATTTCAACCAACGCTAATGTAATAGTTTGAACTTCGTAGGGGATTAAATAAATAAACGACCCGTAAAATTTTTAGATTTTTTTAAGCATTTCAGTTTGTTCGCTCGTGAACTTCCTGTCGACACTTTAATTCGCGCATACTTCTCCCTCGGGGGAATATTTTCTTTTCGTTCAAATTTATTGCACAAAATTATTTTTTTAAATTTTTGAAATATTGTTTCAGAGTCTATTCTAAGCACATAAAAACACAAAAATCGTGAAGCGTATTTTCGTTCTGTTTCAATGGAATTACAAGGAAAAGGATTTTTGTTTCTATACCAAGTGTTTGAGAAAAATAGAGACAATTTCCTACCCCCTCCATTGTTTAGGTCTGTATCTGAAAGCGATACAACCCGTACATAATCTCACTAGGTAGATGCAGTCCTCATTGCAGGAGGGCTGGTATTATGTCGTCCAATCCTCCCCACATCCACATCTGACTAACAACCGTCCAGTCATTCTCAGTGGGGAAAAAAACGTATCAAAGATATCGACTCAGTCCGAGAAACGCCTTCCTGGGTTCTAGACTGTTTTTTTAACGAACCAAATCCTTTTTGCCTAAGTGTCTTTCTATGGTAATATTTGAGAAGCTGGCTAGGACCTATTTAGTAAAAACGTCTACTGCGTACAGCTAATTGTGTGCAATGACTAAGAATGAGAGTATTAAACCTTTTGCTCCGGGACAGTTATCCAAAAGGTGACCAAAAGTGGAAGTGCACGTTAGGGCAATGTATTTTTCTTATGAAATTGGAGAATAAATAGAAATTTTTTAACAGTACCTTTGCAAAAAATTGTAATATCAAAAATGGGGTTATAGTGAGGGGCCTACGTTTGTCAGGGTGGTAAATTATAGACACTTTATGGAAGCAATGACGAATAAACGCACTTATTTGAATTTTTTGTGCCTCCGTATTATTTTTGAGACCGTAATTTCTAAAAACGGTTAAATACGAAGCGAATTATGCTACTTTCTAAACGAGGTACTTTTTTTCTGGGTTCGTGTATAATTTAAGTAGAAGGACGTTACATTAACACTAGAAACTCCAGGAGGGCTCAATTGGCCACATTTAAAACTTAAATGTATATGGCACCCTTATTTTTGGCAACAGAAGTTTATGATTTTTATGACTTTTTCTTATTTGGGCACTAGGTTAATTGAATGAAAAAGTTTCATTGTTGACCCTGAAAAAAATTGGAAAATTCTTTAATTTTACCTATCGTACCTACCGACTAGGGTTAAGGGACCCCACATGTTTTTAGTTGCGTTTTCTACTGTATGTATGTATTACTTTTGTCTCATTTCTGACGCATCGGTTTTCGTATTGTATAATTTTCCATAACTATTGTTATAAGTTCATTTATACTTACGATTTTTCATATACAGTGTGTTCGAGATGCGTAAAAATGGCCAAAGCTCCTTTTCCTTTGATGCAACTTTTGTTTTTCAAATACTATACCTACCTATGTTTTTTTACTATTTTTGAAGCAACTACAAATCGTATATCGCCAATTAAAATAGACGTTGAGGTAACCCTCTTATAACACACTGTATATGGTAAGTAACAAATAAATTTTAAGAAATGACAAACATGCAAGTTTTAGTAACAATAATGAACGAGCCTCAATGTAATGTAGTAGGTACACCATCTAGAAACACGATCGGAAACACAAAATTCAGTTGAAACTTGTGGGGCCAAAGATGGGTAACAAAGCTTGGGGCTTAAACTTAAACTGGGGGTTGTTTTGAAGATTTGCCACAGAGAATATTTTGAAACAAATTACCTGTGGGACAATTTGTATAGAATAGGTAAAACTACGTTTAATTTCTCACATAATTACAATTCCACGATAAATGAAATTAAATGAGAAATATCATACGCTCATTTTATGCACTATTTTATTCATTTCAATGTGATAATTGCAAATCGCAAATAAAATTAACACTGAGCGGGACATGTTAGCAAATAACGTAAATTGCACTTTACGAATCGTGGTCAATGACCTATGGACTTCCAGTCATATCAATCACGAGACTGTATTGTAAAAATTAAGTGATGTAAGTAAATTGAATTCAAGTGAAACGTTTTGTCTCCATTAATGGATGTAGCATTTAACACTCAGGGTGGTCCCTCGCCATTTCCATCATCGTCATATTACATTTCGCATTTGACACGCATCAATTCCGCTTTTACTTTCCCACTATAATTGTTATTCAACAAAAGATTTAAATTAATTGTTAATTTTAGAACAATAGGGGTGGTCTTTTCGAATTAAATGTTATAAACGCTATTTCGATTTCAATGAAATTATTAATTCGTTCTCTTTTCTACTTTTGATTATATGCCGAATGTCATTAAAAATTTTCATTGCTCGTTAGACGCGCGTATAAAAGCCAAAGGTATACGGCGAGATTGAGAAAAATTCTTTACGCCAAAATGAGGCGAATTTTGATTAATCGGAAACAAAGCAAATTGCGAAATTCAATCAATTCGGTAGGCGAAATTAAAATTTAATTGTAAAAGTATAAGAACTCATAACTCGTGTCGCATGTACAGGGTTGCTTCATACTCTCTCAACAACACATCCAGAAAAACTGCTTCTTTGTTGTTTCCGTTCGCATACTTGACCATGAATTTTGCTTTTTAGAAAAACAAACTGACAGATTTTGACGCACTTATATACTTAGTTCATACTTCTGACCCAATGCCAATAAAAAATCCCAAAATTGCCTATAATTATAATAAGTAAGTGTAGCATTTTCTACCTCTATCGAGGTTCAGTGTACGAAAACACTCTGTATATAAATAATGAAGCTGTCTTACTTAGCTACTTGTAAAATGTAAATCTATACCAAACAAAAGACGCATAAACTGGAACAACAATAGCAATATTTTAAAATAAAACAAGGCGGATAAAACGAATTTAAATTAAGGACGCATAGGCCTAATACGCGAGGACTTTTACGGTGGCATTAGCGAAAATTTATGAATATTAAAATTTTTAAATCCAATACAGAAAGAACAATGCCATGTTACTTTCCTTTCTTCTACTAATAACAATTATTATTACCTAACGCAGTTTTCCTTGTTAATAATTATTCAAATAACTAGGATGTAATTGAAAAATGTGTTTTAATAAAAAAATATGAGTGTTATCAGGTCAAAAATTACTGTTAGGTATCGATGAATGTTTATATTAAGTGATCGGTAAAGTACGTAACCGTTAAATTTGCCGTTGTTCAATTAAAGTTTGGACGTTTTAACGGATGATTAAGAAACTGTGTTGCGATATTCATATTATGGTCATTTATAAAAGTGGCTCAAAATTCGTTTCATGCCAATCATACACGGTGCATTCATTGTAGCTGGTTCCATTAATAGCTTTTTTTACACGACAGAATTCGCAACACACATTTTCCAGAATTAAAAAACGGGTCTTATTGATTTCATAATTATTATCTATGATCATAATTTGTGAATTAGATTATAATAATAGTATGTACATTCTAATTTGTATTTATCTTCAAAGCATTTCAACTAAGAGCATATTGAAGATATTTTCCTCGATATTTTCTAAAGCATCCTGGATAGGTGTATCAATATGAATGGGCCTGTTTTTTTAATTTCAGAAACTGCTTGATGTTGTGGATGTTCAAGAATCAAGTTTGTTCTTTAATTCACAAGTGTGAGAATCTGGGATTTTTATACCATTTGGGTCCGATGTGCAAATTACATTTAAATGTCATTCCTCCAGTCATCTATTAATTAAAGGGCGAACTTTTCTGAAGTTACGCAATTTGGGTCGGTTCATTTAGCCCCCCCATTAGCCCAAAAATGAATCAATTTATGTATTGTACCTCAACTGTGCTCACCGTGTGTGCCTTTTTGGTTTTGAAGTTAACGTACTAAATTTGTAATGTACTAAATTTCATTTTTTTTGTACTAAAATAGGCACATAACTTCAAGGGTACAACAAAATTAGCTATATAAATTGTTAAGAGTCATGAGATAACACTATAACCGAACGAATGACTTTCTGAATAGTAAAAGTTCACTGAGAAAGTAAGATTCAATTTTCTAAATCGTGAGGAAATGATAAGCGTAAACGCTGAATCCGCCGAATACTATACGCAAATATTTAAGCGGCTTTTCTTTTTTGTTATTTTGTTGAAATATTTCCAACATTTTGTTATTTGATTTTTACCATATTAATTCAGAAAATATATTTTTGATTTTGTTTCAGTTTTGTTACTTATACCGTTGAATGAAAATTTTTCAATCAACGCTTTATGCGTAGGTACCTATATGAAATTTATAACACATTGTTGTTAATTTGTACTTGCGCACATATTTTTCCTCATATTTTTCTATGTTCAGGTTCAGGAACATAAATACTTATCAATTGGTTTTTTTTTAAGCCAAAAGTCATACTTAAATTAATATTGTTATTAATACCTCGTATCATAATGGGGGCTCAGCAAAAAATTTCGCACACAGGCCCGTGGCTACGTTGTTCCGCCACTGCTCTCTAGTTATTTTCACCATCAGCACAATAATAATTACTAAAGAAAAGTTCCTATAAGACTCTGCATTAAATATACGAATTGGGGCCATTCCCGTAACCAAATGGAAGAAGTGAAATTTTGTGAGCGAAGATAGTTTCCAATTCAGACGTACATCCTCTCCGTGAGGAGGATTGGTGGAGAGTTAAAACAGTTCCTTTGGCACTACAGGCAATTTGGAAAGGACGTGACGATGGACACACACACATGTAAATGATTCTTGAAGGAAATTAATTATATCTACCTACAACAATCCACTTGTACGATAAAAGTGAACAGGTAATAAGCTAGCAGCGGTCGCCAACGCTTTAATTCTCACGGACCATCAAACAAAAAATATGTTATTTACTTAATAAAATGTACATTTCATTTAATACTGCATCAAAGAACAGCAAAATTATTTGGTATAGGTAATTTAAGTATAAAGGTTACCTTAAAAAACCTAAAAATAATATTTGTTTAGTAAAAAGACTACCGCTTGGTGAACGCTGAGCTAGAGGAAAAGTTGGACCGAAAGCGTGAGGTTTTTGATCCCGTAGCTGGAAAACGATGCATTTTTTGGAAGTAAAGTTGTAGAAAATTTAAAGAGCTTTGAATTTTGATCACAAAATGACCACCACTTTAATGAGGGGTCGATTTTTAGAACCCTCGACCCCTAAAATCCGCATATGTCGACCGCTGGGAAACCCATTTCGATCCTCAAGGGTCGATATCTACCACTTTGGAAATCCCTGTGTCTAAAAAGTGTCCTCTGCTCTGCTTCATTCTTATTTAATTCGTAATATTTTTACAAAAGAGGAAAGAGAATACTCAAAAACCTAGATAATTCCGTTGCCTCCATCATTCTACAGACTGTAAACATAAGTTCTGGTGCATTTCGGGACGTATTTTTCAAGCTAAATATTGTATTTCTCTTACCACTCACTTTTTAACCTACTTACATTTTACATCTTTTGTAGTAAAAAATAAACCGTTTGACATTTATCGAGAAGACGGTATTTAGGTAGGTATATATATATATATAGACCGGGCGCTAGATAGACTTGAGTGTGCAAAATATGAGGACCGCATTCTGTAAATAGTTTTGAACTCTGAAAAGCTTGCAGAATATAATTCTGGATGTTGCCAGTAGCTTTGTTGGTCCAATTATTTTTTATATCCCACCTCTTTAGATATCAAGTAAATAGACTGAACAAATTATGCTTTGGAACTATTTTAATGACAATATCCAGTTGCTTCTTATGTTTAAAGATTAACATAGCTAGTCAATTGTTACAACAATATAAAATAATTGAAATACAAACAAGAACTGTTGACAAAAAAAATTATTTCATACGAAAAAGCAAATGTTAACATAAGTTATCAAAAAAGGTAAAGAGCTTTCTGTACAAAATTCAACGATGCAGCTTGTAAACTGTTTCGAACCCAATCTGCTAGTTGAATCAGAGAGTGTAATGATGGCAAAATACGACAAATGTTTTCGCCAAGAGATTGAGCAGCCAAATGACATCCTGAAATGTATTTCCTCTTATATAAGTCATAAGAACATTCAAACCATACACCTAAACAACCTAGTAGAGCGAGCTTCTTCCAGAAATAGATTCCTAGGATGAAACCATCTGTATCAGGCTAAGGATTATGATGTGAGCAGATTGGGTTTTTACTGCGTGAAATATGCTATAAAACATCCCTGAATCGGCTTTTAAATAGTTCATATTCAAGTCAGGTACTTCAAATTATGAAGAGCCTTGAAACATTTCGTTGGATCATCAAATCCTCCACAGATATATAGATCGCGATCTTCTTGTACTTGTGTATATCTAGGAGTGGCAGTACAGAGCATTCGAACGAGCTGTATCTAATTTATTTTCAGGGTTTGAAAAGAAATTATTACAATTTTTGGCATTTTTGTGCGATCATTTGAAATTACAAAATTTTTAATCTCTTGACCTTTACTACGTAAAGTTGACTAAAGTTTTTATCGAAATATCATCAATTCGTCTTATTATATTTAGCTGCAAGAAAATGTTACAGATTTTTTTGAAGAACGCCTCAGAAAATCGCCAAAGGTGTTGAACTTTTTTTAATTGAATTCACTGAACAAGTGCCATTCCATTAACAATATTAATTTTTGTAGTATTCAAATTTAAAACGTCTTCTGTCGCGTGTTTGTGGTTATTTTCAATTTCGAGAGCCAGTTCCCATTTTGAAAATTTCCTGTAACATCCTTCTGCGTCCAAATTTTATATTTTAAAGTTATATTATCATATTTGTTGCTGCTATATATTCGTCTTCCTTGCAAGTACTTGTGAGTTTGCGTTATATTTATATATTATTTTTATTGACGTGTAAATAATTGTTAATGCAATTTCTTTTGCAAATATATGATGTGCTTGATATGATATCTAACAAGGACAATGTCGACGCTCTTTTCACATTTTCTCATATCGATATATTTGCATTTTTTGGAAGATTATTGATTTTTCTCGTGTACCTATTTAATTTATGAATTCTTTATTCATCATTTCTGTTTTATTTCATTTGCCAAACTTTAATTATGGTTAATCATAAAAAAAAACAATAATTGTCACAAAATTATCATCAGGATAGAAATATAACATGCACTCAGGCAACTTACTCTCGGCGCAAGCGGAGGGGATATAACACAAAATTGGACCAAGAGGTGTTCCGGCAACATCCGAATTATTAATCTACAAACTTTTCTGAACTGGGATCAATTGGCAGAATGCGGTCCTCGGTTTTTGCACACTCAAAGCCATCCAGCGCCTGCACTACTATAAACATCAAATAAAATTATAAAAAAATATTTATTGCTAAACTAATAATATAATGAGATAGAAAAATAGCGTTGTAAACGACACTACTACACTACACTTAGTGGAATGCATATGCGATTTGTTTTCTCTTGCGCGAAATCTTAACAGAAAGAAAAAGTGCATGGGCGCCGCATTTGTTGAGAAGTGAATGAAATACATTTTCACACCGCTTTTCTTTCGTGAAGGGTGTCATTTTCGAAGGGAGTCGTAGGAAAAAGAATTATACCTATATTTATTCTTATTATATTGCTACGTTGCGTAATTCCTAAACTACACAGAGGAAATTAAATTTCTGAACTTTTTATTACTATTATATTAACAGCATCTTTAGAAATGCAACAACAAACAATGGATAATCTCCTCAACCTTTTCCCTACTCACGTCAAACTTTTACTTTCTTATAGAGTCATTTGGGAATTGGGATATAGCGTTTTTATAAAGATTAAGAGAGCTTAAAGAAAGTAAATGTTATGTCTCTATGCAACACTATATGACGTACAGTTTTCTTAATACTAAAAAGATCGACACGTGGATGGACAGGTGGACAAAGCTCATTGTAGAACAGTAGCTCACATTTTATTCTCGGCTTATTCAGACTTTCACGTTTGTTACATTATTCCATTTCTTTTTTATGCGATTTGGCTTGATTTCGCTATCCAAATTACTAGAGCGTCTTGTCCAAACCAAAAGGCGTAGTCGCAATATGAGAAGTTTCGGTTTGCGTATAACAGGTTTCCGAAGATATAATGACAGCAAGTGTAAAATAGTTATTTAAATCCCTTTGAAAGCGAAGAAACTTCAACGAACTTTTCTAGCAGCCGGCTGAGTTGTGCAACGTCCATTTAAAATTCGTGTAACGGTTAGGGTGCCTTTAAATCTCCGAAAGTATTTACATTGTGTACGACCACTACTAAACCTTTCATTATTATTGGCGTTATTCTTGCCCAAGTTAAACAGAATGTCACTTTTGACACTATAATTGCGGGCAAACAAAGGCGAGCCTGTCAGAATTTTCTTCTTCGGTAACACCCTATGTGAACGTTGTCTTGGGGAGACCTATTAAGTGTTAATTCTCGAAGAAATAAATTTAAATTGTGTTGTAAACAACATTTAATTACACGAGGAGAGAAAGGGTCACAAACCTTCACGAGGTTCAAAGCTCAGTCATCGACAGGAAACGTTTTTAACATGCCCTTGAAATTATGTATAATTTTTTTCGTTATTATGATTGTTCGTTCGGACGAAAAAAAAACTTCTGAAATAAATGTGGCGGAAAGAGTTGCGCAATCAGAAAAATTCTCATTGTGCTGCTGTTCGGTAATTGAAAATGTTAATGGAAGTCGCGAGTGGCTCACGGCAACTTTACGATATACTGTAAAATTTCGAGTTTAAAATGACGTGCAGAAGGAATTTCATTCAAGAGATTGAGTGTATTTTCTTGTTTGAATTTAAGTAGTCAATCAAAATTCATTTCTTTCAAGTGAAATACCTCTAAAATCTGGCGTCGGCAGCGCCGCGGTGGTGACCTACGAAACCAACTTTAATAGAGTTGAGCTGAATACCCCTTGGATGTAATTTATTTGGCAGCTAAGAAATATGGCCCATAACTTTGTATAAAAATAAAGAAGAATTATATGAACATTATAAATCAGCTCGTACCCATTTTTATTTCACTTGCCAAATTTATTGTTGAATCTAATTATAGTCGGCGGCGGTAAGTGTGTATACACGTAATGAATAATTTTCGCCGCAATGGTTGCATTAATCATTTTAGTTCTATTGTTTCATAAAGCCCCATTCATTGACGCCGTTTTCATGTGCAACTTTTGTACGACTGGTTCCAGCATCCTTAATTTCTGTTAGACCGCCGCCACTTTTAATGCATCTACCATTCTTCGAATCTCTACAAAACGAAACTAATTTCAAACTCTCCCAACTTAGAAAACTCGAATTATAGTTAAGTTTCCGTCTTCAGTTAGTTCTAAATGAGTGTTTCCTTTTTCTTCCAGACGTTTCATACTCCGAGTTTTGGCGATGAGGAATTCGACATTCCAGCGATCAATCCAGAGCAGCAACACGCGGCAAATCAGTATCAGCAGCAGCAACAACTTAATATGCAACAAATGAACCAGCAGCAGGACAATATGGGAATGCACGACCCTTCCGGCGGATACCAACAGCCGTTGTACCTCTCAGGCCCCGATCACGGCATCGTAAACCCCTCCTATCACAGCCCTCAGCCGCAACCGAATTATGCGATGAGTCCCGGACAACAACAGCACAACAATCAGTTGTTGATGATGCAACAGCAGCAGCAGATGATGATGAGCCACGGTCAGCCACCCCCCGGCGCTTTAGGACAGTACAACGCCTCTCCGACGCAAGGACGGGGTGGAAATAGCCCACCTGCCGCTCCGGGACAAGAACCAACTACCAGCGAGGACTCAGACGATAGCACTCCACATCCTGCAATTGTAAGTTTCGCCTAGTCCTCGTTCGCATATGAATACGTTCTTTCAGATCACCGCAATGAAACGGCCGTCTCCCGAACCTGCGGATCAAGGGTTAGCAAAAGTTCAAAAGAAGCCCAAAGTACAGAAAAAAAAGAAGAAGAAGGATCCTAACGAACCACAAAAGTACGCTTATTTATTTATTTTAAATTAAAAAATCACTTTGAAGGAAAAACCGAAATACAAAAGCCTGCAATTTTAATTTCCATTATCGTAAAACTGTCGTAAACATAAAAGTTTTCTTAAATTTTCTTGCAAGTTAGCTGTATAGGTATATACTCGTACTATATATTTATCTTTATATATGGCGCCATAAAGAGGGAATAAAAGTAAAAAAGGATCCCAAGAAGGAATATGACAGATGTAGTTCGTGCACTTAACGGCGTTTATGTTTGGATATCAAAATTTACTAGTATGCTTGCCGAAATTTTGTTTAGACAAAGCATGTAGAACGCCCAAAACGTAAGAAATTTAGAATTGAATTGCCCTGGTATAAAGTATAAGGCTATTGATTTTTACTCGGCTATTAAACGGTATTAAAATGTTGAGAATGCCATTTTCCCCCTTGTATCGAGAATGGAAGGGGGGGAGCGTTTATATGGCCCATAAACCTAACATTCTCCTGCGCAAGTTGTAAAGCAGATTTATTGTTGCAATTTTCTTTTACATACTATGTATTTCTATGTTTTGAAAAATTGATGGCTTTAATTTTGAAGTCTGTATTTTTGCGACGTTACTCGATTTTTTTGTTGTGCAATTACGTTTTATGTTTACGATTTTGGGAAATCAATACGCTTTTACGCCTTCTCACGGAAAAGAATAAATCCACCTCCACTTGTAATGGAAATGTGATGAAGTTCTCCGATCAGCTTTGGGAATAATTAATTGTTTAAAGAGAGAACGAAACTAACATTGAACTTCTTTTGTAGGGAAAGTCATAATCATAAGTAAGGTAACTAGGTACTTGTGAAGACGCAAGTGTATTTTTTAATAACAAACGAAGGGCTAAACAAGGGGTCTGCAAGTAAAAGAAATATAGTTCTCGACTTCAAGTCAATCATTCAATCTTTCACGTTTTACAAATGAGACATAAAACTGAAATCCCTTCTTTACTTTAAAATCCACGTTTTCTCACCTCCTCACCCCTCATCCAGCACCTCACTCTTATTTGTTGCTGTCATTTCCACCTTCGAAAAGTTCCATAACATGCGTTCTATGTCCTCTTCTTCGTCACCGCATATTCTACATTATCTTTCTTCTTCTTCTTGTTTTCATTTCTTTCCCTCCCTCTTTATTTCCGCATCTGAATCTCGCTATTGTTTTAATATTTTTTCTTCCTTCCCACAAATATTTTGGTAACCACTTCCTTATTAGATCTTTCTTCCTTTTGCGCTCTGTTATCATATTTGTACATCTAGACCCTTTTGAGCTCATTTTCCATCTTTTCTTCTACCCCTCTCCTCCTTTCGACTTCAACCCGTCCGTATTCATTTCTTTCGTAATATTTTCCTCTGTAGTTCTTCCCACATTCATTTTGCGTTCATCCTTGTCAAGCATTCTTTCACCAATTCGCTTTCTCTATCTCCCCTTTCCTGCGCCCCGACGATATTTTTATCTTTTCCATTTTAGATTCTTCTTGTAGTTTACAACGGGGTTAAGTAGAGAATCGTGCTTGTCTACTCAAAATTGATCATGAACGTAGCAATCTGAGGATGTCGAGGTAGAATTAACATTTCAGCATTGTAAGATTTCACTTAACATCAAATTCTAGGAACTCTGTTGACTATTTGGCCTTCTGAAATCAACTCCTGACTTGACAATAAATTTACATTTTCTTTTGTAATTTAGTTGTAAAGTAAATGGTCCATTTTTGCTAAATAATAGTTATTTACATAAAAATCAGAAAAATGACGCATAAAGGGCGAGGAAATATTAAAGTACGAGGCCCCTTTAGCACTGAGTATTTTAATTTCCGAGAACTTACGCATAAAATATGTAGATGACGCGGAAATTTACACTAATCATTTTCGATCGCGCTGTATATAATCCAATTATTAATTTAATGTTCCTTTGACATTTGACAACGACGTCAAAAGTCTCACTAAAGTGTCAAATTTACGCTAAAACGTATATTTTGTGAGATTCTAGTTTTGCTATCTAATCGAAAAGAGGCAAAAAAAAAATGTAAGTAACGTGTACAAAAAACATATCCGTAAACAAGGTTTGCTATGAATTTTGAACAACAATTAGTCACACAGGGACATTTGACAGTCCAAACGGGTTGTAACTATTTTAAACAAAAGAAATGTTTGTCAGCTGAAATTCTCAAATCCTCATTTACCTACATGTCACATTTTATCTCTTTGCAGTGGCGGATTTACATATAGGCACACTAGGCACGTGCCTAGGGGTGGCAGCTTTAGGGGGCGGCATTTTTTGCACTATATTTATTTTACGTAACATTTTAAGTTTTAAAATAAGTCCGTTAATAAGTTACAAATGACAAAAATGTTTAATTAAAATTATGAAATAAATTGGAATTGGTAGATAGCGAGGTAGATCGTTTCTTTTCATATTAGTTTTAAAAATGTCATGTTATAATTTGAATTTTATTTTAGAATGTATTGCAATTTAAAGATTATTTTGGGGCGCATATCTTTCGGTGTGCTTAGGGGCAAAATTTAAATCTGCCACTGTCTCTTTGTCAATATGTTTAATGAAATCCACACATAGCGACTGCAAAGGGACCGGTATATTGCGTCGTACTAACAGGATGACGCAAAAAAACGGATCATTTTTTAAATTAATTTTATTAATATACTAAGCGGCGATAAGGTAATCCGGCACCCAAATTTTTCGCTTAAGTATGCCGCATTAATAGATTTGTATGGGAAATAAAGCATTTTTTATATCCTACATGTACTATGTGAGAAATAAATTCTCTCATAGACTCCTACAGTAAAAGAGTGCGAAAGTAGGTACATAAAAGTCCACCATTTTGTTTAAGCAACCGACGCGCGCGGTCTACTACTAAATACTCTCCGCACGCCCGCGACAGGCGCCAACGAAAACAAAAAGACGCGTGATTTCCTTGGCAAGGTAAGTCCATAAATAGGTACCCACCTACCAAAATACCGATTTACATTGCCGCAAAACAATAATCAGGCTTATACAGGGAAAAGGGCGCGTGGGAGAACAGCGTTTTACTGTTTACTTGTGAAGACATATGGCGCACGCCGTCGATTTTATGAAAAATACGTAGTCTAATACAGTTGGTCCCCAAAAGCTGAGTCCTATTAAACGGATGTACTTTGTAATATGTATCAGAACCTAATTTAACGTTTTTTCCGCCTCCAAAACGGATCGTCATTATTAAAAGCGACGTGGCCGTAGTAACCCGCACCCCACTGTACTTTTCAAAGAATATGTGATTTTGAGTTTGTAAATATTTTAAACAAAAGAAATAATTTTGTCAAATGTGGGATCAATCTGTCAAACAATTACTTTTTGATTTTTTGTCTAGAAGTATTTTGCAGGTGCTTTCAAATATCAGTGATATAGGTACCAAATTTATAAGTGATTTGGGTTAATTAACTTAATTAATCAGTCTATGTATCTAGATACGAAACAGTTATCTGGAGTTAGATCCAGAAATTATTAGGTATCTAATATAATATCCATCAACAACGGTTATTGCGTTTGAATTATTGTAAAGTCCCAAAAGTACCGTCATAATGTAATAGAAAAATAATAAGATCTCTTTTCAGGCCTGTGTCCGCATATGCGTTATTTTTCCGTGATACTCAAGCTGCCATTAAGGGACAAAATCCTAGTGCAAGTTTCGGTGAGGTTTCGAAAATTGTTGCTTCAATGTGGGATGCATTGGATTCGGAACATAAGAATGTGAGTATTTTTCATAGACTAATTAGGTCTACGTATTTTTGTCTAAATTAATTTCTGACCATAGTCCTCTAAGCCTTTTATTATCAGGAATTTTTAATATCTCAAATCATGTGAAGTAAAAAAAAGGAGAAGGTGTCTATTACGCTTCATACCCTTTATTTAGTATTTATTTATTCTTTTTTGTTGCTAGGTATATAAAAAGAAAACAGAAGCTGCTAAGAAGGAATATTTGAAAGCTTTAGCTGCCTATAGGGCGAGTTTAGTTTCAAAAGGAGCCGGTGAAGGAGACGGTATGTACGGAAATTATGGCAATTACGGCGCGGGACCACCTCCTCAGTATAACGCCTACTCGCCACAAAACACCTTACCCTCACCACCAATGACGACAGCACCCGCACCTACGAGCCAGCAGCAACCGCTCATGGCCAAAAAGCCTATGATGAGTCCGATGAACGGACAGCAACATCAAGCGATGTTACAATCACCTATGGGTCCAGTGCCAAATCATATGAACATGCCCCAGCACATGCCGCAGGGACACAACACAACCTACATGCAACAGGTAGCACCTTCACCCTTTCGAAAAATCCACCTAACCGCCTGTCTTACAGCAGCAAGTCGCCCAGCAGCACATGCAGCACGTATCGCCACCACCGATGGTGTCAACCTCGCCTCCCGTCTCATCGGCCGGACCGGCGGCTTCCCAAGTTCCCCCCAACTCGGCGCAGCCGAACGTTGGCCAAGGTCCGATGCGCCCACCTAACTCCTGCATTCGTAACGGCTGCCCCAATCCAGCCATCTCCAACGCCGAATGGGAAGACGAGTACTGCAGCAATGAGTGTGTTGTCAGTCACTGCCGGTAAGTCCGCCAATGTGGAAGAGCCACATGCAAATGTTGTTGCCTCATTGAGGGAAAAAAATGTCTAATGCCAATTAATTCTAATTAATAACGATATCACAGCTTAAATGAGAACAGTGACAACATCTACATGTTTTGCACATTTAACGCGCATCAAATCTAATTTAAATAATTTTCCAGGGACGTATTTTCCAATTGGGTGGCGACAAATCAAAATCAATCACAAAATTACTCGACCGTTAAATAAATTTCGAATAGATAAGAGAGTTTATATTCGAAAACTTTAGCAATACTGAGATGGTAGTTATGTTTTACATATAGGTGGTGACTGCAAAGTCTGGACATGTTTTAAGAATAAAGTTACGAGTTATGTAAATAAAAAATGATTGATAATCATCACGGTGGGATTGTATTGTCGCAGAAAAATGGAAGCAATACAGTTTCGCTAATTTTTAGGTATACAAAAAAAGACACTTGTAATCTCAACTTTTTTCTCTCGCTTTGGAAGACTGTTTGATGCCGTATTTATTACTCTTACCTTTGAGAAAAGGGGAGGGACATTCAGTAATAAATACGGGCCCGATCCGCACTCCAGACTGAGAGGACATAGCATTAGTATAATGTGTATATTACGACATTTGTTAATCATGCTCTGTATATGCATGTATCTTGATAAAGTTAAAGTAGGTAGATATGTCCAAAGTAAGGTAAAATATCATTACGTTTTAGTTTTTAGGTAATCTGTGTTGTTGAAATTTTATTAAAAATTGTGAATATCAAAATCATACCATAATAAATACCGTTCCTTCTTTTTAAATATTTTTAATAACAATCGAAGGTAGTGAATTGAAGATAGTGTTACCTTATTCTTCATGTTCCGTTCATCGTAAACCAGTATTAATCTCCAGTTATTTTTGTATCGTTCATTGACCAATAAAATTACGCTTTCCCAGTGTATATATCAATTTTAATTGTTATTTTGTTGTTATTGTAAGCAGTTTGTTCGAATGCAATACCTTTACATATGGAAACATGGTGACGGATGTACATTTTGTGAATATATAATTTGTTGGACCAAACTGTTTGAAACAGTACTCTTTTTTAAAAATGCAATATTGTTTTCCGTTTCAGCAACACCTTCGTACTGTTTGAAATACTTTGGACTGTGTGAGAGATTAGACGTAATGTCACATGATGGTCGAGACATTTAATTAAGTTAGAATTTTTAAGTTGCGACGAAAGTGAACGTTCAAAAATGAATTACTTTTAAGCAATCTGCAATTTATTTAAGCTTTAAAAAATATTGTTGAGTACAGTTTTGTTTCATTTTTACATTGTAAATATCATACTTTATCCGACATGCACACTACCTATAATGTGTAATCAATATTTAAAATAATAAATAGATCTAATTAAATTTATTATCATTTACTGAACTGTTTCTGGTAGATGGTAGTTAGATGAAGTATACCACTGAATAAAAGAAGTACACTGGTTCAAGTAACTTCCACCGCGCGAGTATGAGGAGTAGGGAACGCGGTGCTCTCTTCACTCATTCTCCTCCAAGCGTTTCATTATTTTCGTGACCGTAACCGCTGAGCGCTGACGCTCCTAACATTCGATCTTTCACTTTAAAAAAAAAGGAGGCGCTTTTGAGGCTCTGCAGAGAGGCGCGGCTGATAGCGAAACAATGCTTATTTATATGGACTTGTAGTGCACTAGCACTTCGGCTACACAAACGCGTGCTGCTGGTAGCGCGTGCCCTTCACAGGGCGCGATTCGCAGCGCCACTCTTAGCGGAAAGCGCACGTACCAAAAGGGCCGCCATTCTTTGAAAAAATGCGTTGGTGTCGCACGTCACTACACTCACACCCCCTCCAACAACATGGATACAAAAGTCACAGTAATTTGCTGATATGTGTATGTGTATGCGCTGCTTTATTATTAAAGAGTAATTGTTCAAATTCCCACAGGAAAATGTTTGTTGACCTGTTACGCCATTCATTGTAATTTGGATGTTATAACAATTATTTATTAATTACGGTAAATTTTTGTTATTGGTATCTATAGGTACAACCTACATAACTGAAAATTGGTTTGTTTTAGATTCCTTTTTGTGCATCTTTTTATTAACACGGGACTCACTCATTTTCCCTTTGCGATCTTGACGCACTTCCCGTCAGGCATTAATAACTGTCTATAACGATCTTTTAAAAAGCAAAGCCCCAAATTCGCGGCATCCTTTACGTGTGCCCTTTTTTTAAAGAAAAGATTCTCCAATTGGATTCCCTTAGATCACAGATTTCCTTTCTGGGACACCACGTTGAAAACACAAGTTCTCGACGGAAGTTAAGCAACGTCGCGGGCGCGGTCAGTACCTAATTTGGGATGGGGGTGACCACTTGGTAACACTGCATGCGTGCAATTTTTGTTAGATGGGTCGGGTCCCAGTCAACTTTGGGATCCACTGCTAATACATTCCATGCAAGCTCCTGCTAGCGTTAAAGGCTTTTAATTTGGTTTTATGGTTTTTAAGTACCTAAGTACCACCTCAATCCAAAGAATCTCTCTAAAAGCCTCCAAAATTATTTAAGAACCTTTTAAAGCCGAGTTTTTAAAGGCGTTTAGTTTTATCAACTTTTAGAACGGTGAATTTAGACATTCAGTCTTTAAGAGCTCTAGTCGTCAAGAAGAGCGAATCTAGAAGTCTGAAAATCCTTAAGGAGCTTTTTTGTCTCCCTAAAATACTCTACGAATCCATAGAGTAAAATAGAGTAAATAATATAAAGAGGTGTCATGGGATAGGATATTGTTGCAGTAGAAAAATCTTGTAAGGAAGTGTTGCTATCTTGTGACTGTTCTTCAAAGCTGTTGTATCGTAAACAAAGTTGAGATTTGAATTACGTCATTACTTTGCACCAGACACAGACCAGACCATGATACTGTCAGCATTATATTTAATCACCGGAATGTGATATTATGCTTCTTATGCAAGGAGTCTTTTAATTCTTTCAGGCCATAGACCTATTTATTTTATTATTTTTAACGCCTTACCTTTACCCAATTACAAACTTTATTTGAATTTAGCTAGCAATGAAAATTAAATAGGTACAGTGAGAAAATATAACTGATTATGCGTATCATTTCTAACGTCCTTTTGCGCAATTCACTAATGTGGGAGAGCTGTAAGTATAGTGTATTTGTGAGAGAAAAGATCAATTCCATCCATACTACCATTGTATATAAAGATGTATATTATATACAATGATATTTTTTTTTCGGGCCAAAAAAAAGGCAGTGTATATACACCTATTATAACCTTCCTTTTTTCCAAAAATTGACTGCACCAAAATTTCTCGGGAAAACAGTTTTTCTTATTAATTTTGGTGCGTAGAATCCAAAACAATTCGTACTTTTTCGATTAGACTTCTCAATCAAAAGTTATGGACTAGAAACCAATTTCGAAAGAAAATTCAAAGGGCTATAACTTTTGAACTAGTAGCCCAATCTTGGAACTGTTTGAAATTATGGATTCTACAGGCCACATTCTATAAGAAAATTTTTTTTCCGGGTCGATCTGAGACCATTTTTTTTCGGGGCTCAAAAAAAGGCAGTGTATAACCTTCCTTTTTTACCAAAAATCGACTGCACCAAAATTTCTCGGGAAAACACTTTTTCTCATTAATTTTGGGGTGTAGAATCCAAAACAATTCGTACTTTTTCGATCAGACTTCTCAATCAAAAGTTATAGACTAGAAACGCATTCAAAAAATACTAAGTACATCGGAACTGATTTGGCACTGGGCAGTCGGCAGTTCCGCACAGAAAAATCAGGAAAATTCTCTCTTCGCTGACCTATTAATCTACAGAACAAAGCGATACAAGCTTTATACAGGAGGTCGATTGTGTCCGTCTGTCCGTCCGTGAACAGGATGGGTAACTGCCAAACGCTTGAGCCGATTTGGTTCAAACTGCGCACAGTTGGCCTATAGGTACTATATATCATGTGTAATAAACTTATTAAAAATGGGCCAAATCCAAGCACCCCTTACATGCATGTACCTATTTCTCATGTTCAAAAACATGCACACAATAAATATGAAATATTTTTGCCTATTGTACACAATATACGAATTTGAGTTTTCATAAAATAATTGTTACGTAAATCAGTGATGTCATTTAAAACGCTATGCCTTCTTGCGATGCAAATATAGCTAAGATAATGTTCTATAATGGGCATCATCAAACGATATGCAAAAGTTTATTATTAAATGACAAATTGTGGTACAGAGGTCAAGGTAAAGACCATCTTTCGTCAATGGCAGAATATTCATTATGTTATGTGAGTAGCAAAATGTTGCTGATAAATAAAAGTATACATTTCAGGGTCGCGGTCGCCCCTCCATTCTCCCCTTATATTAACGCACAACGAGATAACAACATTAACAAGCAGTGTTACTTGTTAGTAATAATTTTGTACACTATTCTTGAATTCAGAGGGAGCGTCGGCATCTGCTTTTCGCCATCTATGTTCAGGGATAGTCTCTCACTGCCACAAATTTATACAACATGGAACCTCTTTATAAGAATCCTTGTAAAACTCCTTATAAAAGTCCCCTGTATATGTATTCTCAAAATTTTACAAGAACATCCACTGCAAATGCTTTAAAATCTTTACAAGAATTTTAATTTTTAAAGGGTTTCTTGAGTCTTGAGTTTTCATATGTGCTTAATAAAAAACCTTTGAGGTCCTCCAAGAGCTTTCTAGATTACCTTATTTTAAAGTCGGCATCAGGATTTAAGAGGGTTTATGTAACTTGCCGAGCCTACCAAGCAAAAGTATTGGGATACAGTGTGAATCTAAACCATGAAAACTGGCGTTTATCAAAACCTTGTTCATAAAAGGCCCTGGAACGGACAACTAACGGCGGTCGCCGCCTTCCGAAGCTTTTAAGAGACAAAAAAATATCGAATAATTCCTATTTAAAACTTTTCAGATTTGGAGACGAAACGTTTTAGACTAGGGAAGTACAGCATTTTTTGTAAAAAATTGTTTCTTTCAGTTTCCTATGTTTCCTGTGAGAGCTGAAAAAACCTTTCAAGAGCATCGGTCTCTTGCGGAACTTGCATCTGCTCAACATCCAATTGAATAAGGTTTTCCCTTAGACCAGCAGGAACCTCTACATCATTTCAAAAAATCCTAATAAATTGTCTAATTTTGTATGTAATTGCGGAATTTCAGGAATCGAAAATGTAGCACGTCTCGTTTCTAGAGTTGTCATGAACCCACATATAGATAGACGAATTCAATTAGTTCTCATCAACTCCGAAGGTCTTTTGACTTTTTTATCAATACGAACACATCACTTAAATTAGAGCGGAATGGATGGCGGACCCTGACCTATACAATAATGGTATCCGCAAAATTCATGCGAATGAGTGTATTTGATAAAAAACACTCATTCCCATGACAAATCACTATGCTGATTTGCGTAATCTGGATATTGGCGTCTTTACGGAGGAAAACAACTCGTAAAACATATCTCCGAATGAATCTCATTGATAAAAGTGGAAGTTTTGCCAAATTTTGTTGAGGAAGTGATGTTGCGTATCGGAAAACTAACGAATTAGCTTTGGCAACCGCAAGTGATTCACGCGCACTTTCTTAATTGTCGCGCGGGTATAAATAAATAAATCTATGAAATACCATCAGTCAACAAACTATTGTCACAATTAGTAATTCCATTGCCCGCGATGACGGCCTTAAGTTCAATGTAACCGACAGCTTATTTTCTATCGGGGCAACTTATCTATCGTTGCGTTATCACATTGCATTACCATCCTTATTATAATTACAATAATTGCATAAAAATGAAGTGCTTTTTTTGTTCTTTAATATTGTTAAAAGTTGCGCTATGCCATCCAGTCCCATCGGTTTCACCAATAGCCTCAACTTTACCAACGAGTGAAACGGTAACACCCTCTTTGTCCTACAAATTTTTATCGAAATTTTTAGTTTGACTTCATGAAACGGTATGGATATTTGGATGACACACCAAATTCCGAAGCTCTCTATACTGAAGATGCAATACGCGATGTTATCAAGACTATGCAAAAGTTTGGCGGGATACCACAAACTGGTGTTGTTGATAACGCAACTTTGGCGGTGAGTACCTACTGCAAAGGCCGTCCTTGGATTTTGAATCTGTCTTCTTTGATAACAGCTAATGAAGGCCCGAAGATGCGGAGTGCCCGATATTATAAGAAATTCTAGGAGCAAGAGATATGTGCTCGGATCCAAGGGTTGGAAGAAACGCCATATTACTTACTAGTACGTAATGGCACAGCCTGAAAACATAATGCTAATGATTTGTTGCAGTTTGTACAATTGGACACCGAAGCTTGGTGAAGAAGTGATAGCGCAAAATATCCAACAAGCTCTGGACACTTGGGGCAAGTACGGAAGGCTAACATTTACTCGTGTCTACGATTTCAATGCCGACATCATTGTCATGTTTGCTCGCGGTCCTCATGGCGATAAGTAAATCATTCTTCGGTTATTATAATCTTAACATTAGCGTGTATCTTCAGCTTTGCTTTCGACGGACCTGGAGAGGTACTGGCTCACGCGTTCTTCCCCTCGGATTTCCACGGGAGAGGAGGTGACATACATTTTGATGAAGAAGAAGAATGGAGCATCCACACCAAGGAATCAACCCAAGGTACTGATTTCTTCACCGTTGCCTTCCACGAGTTGGGGCACTCGCTTGGCCTCTCCCATTCCCCTGTAGTCTCATCGATAATGTTCCCCTACTATCAAGGTTACGCGAATGATTTAGACTACGACGATATTTTGGGAATGTACGCTCTGTACAGTAAGTAGTACTCGAATTGTAATTGGAAACTATCAATCACGTAGTTCAAGGAATGCCGGAATCCGGACCCGTGCATTTTCCTCCACCGTCTCCACCAAGAACAACCACAGCACGGACTCCTCCAGCGTACGACTACGATGAAGATGAAAATAGTGTTGAGGAAACCGACCAAGTAGATACCGATAAGGAAGACGGCAGCTACAATGAAGATGACAACGAAATACCTAATATACCTGAAACTGAGGAACCCGAACAACCGGAAACCGGCTACGAATCTAATGAAGATGACAAAGATGAAGGTTTGACAGACGATGTTGTGAAAGAGGAAGATCTTGATGAAGATGAAGAACATCTACCAGACGAAGACGTTACACCAGGTGCAGAGCCTTCAATTCCGGATGTATGCGAAGGAAATATTGACGCCATTTCTGCGATACGCGAACAGCTCTTTGTTTTTAAAGGGGAATACTTCTGGCGTTTGAGGGATAAGAACCAATTAGAGCAGGGATATCCCGCCCGCATACAGCAGATGTTCCCTCTTCCAGAATCGATACGAAAGATCGACGCGGTATACGAAAGACCAGACAGCATGATCGTGCTATTTTCAGGTATGTGGTTTTTCTCTCGTAGAACAAAGCAAACCAGAAATTTACAGGCAGTCAATTTTGGGTTTATGACGGTCACGTGTTTGTTGAAGACAGCCCTCAAAGCTTATCAAAGTACGGTCTCCCGGACGATTTGGATCGAATTGATGCTGTTATTAGCTGGCCTAAGAATGGTACTTGCGTGCCGAGCGCTTGGATTTTATAATCAGGATTATTTCAGGAAAAACTTATTTGTTCAAAAATGACAGGATGTGGAGATATAATGA
This sequence comes from Photinus pyralis, assembly GCF_008802855.1. Lineage (NCBI taxonomy): Eukaryota > Metazoa > Arthropoda > Insecta > Coleoptera > Lampyridae > Photinus > Photinus pyralis. The sequence goes on from NW_022170663.1 coordinate 12,030,432, forward strand.
AGATACACGAACTGTAGATGCCGGTTATCCGATGCATATACAAAGATGGCGTGGTGTTCCCGAAAATCTGGACGCAGCAATGTCATGGAATGATGGTAGTTGAGCTCTCCACGCTAACTAATGCACTTTATAATGTTCAAATTCCAGGAAAGACGTACTTTTTCAAGGGGAAGCTTTATTGGACGTTTGATGATACATGGATAAGCGTCACGGAAACATCTCCTCTGCCGATGCCTCAGCTATGGTTAGGCTGTCCAGAAAAGCAGTTTGTTAGAGATTATTTTGCTAACCATAAACCGAAAAACGAAACTGATTACCATCAACTTTATGGGCAGCCTTAGTTGTATTTACTGTTATTTGTGCATTAATAAACATATACATTGTTGAGCTAACTTATTTAAGAAAAAAAGGTCTTATGAACGAACGGGCAGCAGTACTTATAACCCACACACTGGACCTCTCTGCTGTTCGAAAGACCTGTAGTTATCGACTGATATGAGAAAGTACCTATATAACTTTTGAATGTAAAGTTTAGTCTTGAGCTTCACTTGACATTGCCTTTGGTGTTATTATATGTTACATTACTCATAGGATGATTTCAAAGTAGTTTTACTGATTACAGTTCCGAATAGCCTTCAGGAGATTTTGACTATGAATTGGAATTCTTTAAAAGGGAATGGCGTTTTAGATAAAAAAAATCACGTATAAAGGTTTTTTTACAGGTGACTGTGACTAATAGTTTCTAGCATCATCCTGTTCATCATTTAGTCATATCAATCATCTTGGTTATTTAAGCCCCAATTGCCAGGGGTGGGTAAAATACCTACATCTAAAAATTTATTTTATTTAAAATGTAAAATTGGAAATTGTTTTTGGACGTTTATACCTATTAAATAGATAATAACTAATTAAAATTTCAAATACAAATGTTATTTGACGATTTCTTTATTTGGCATGAATCATGAACATTCCTGCCACAAGGTGACTCCCAGAGTTTTACAACTTTGATGATTTTTTGAACAGAGTAAAGAATTTTGAGATGTAGAAATCCAAAAGACCAAAATTTGTTAAGATTAGACCTCTATATGAAAAGTTGTACTCCTACTTTGGAAATCATTTTTTTTTTTTTGCATAATTTTTGATGATCTGGCTATTTAGTTCTAGCTTTACTATCTACAGCATGTAGAATGTAGAAAGGTTAATGTAAATAACACATTCGTAAAAATCATTTATAAATAATTCGTTATTAAAAGTTACTAATCGTATAACGTGACTTATAAAGGTAACAATTTATGATGTAGACGCCGAGACTTGGTCCTCCTTGCTACCAGTTTGCGATAGGTGTTTAACAATATCGACCCAATCCCAACCACGAGGTCTTTCTCCCTTATCTCCAACCTTATCCCACTGTCTCCTTTTTTGTGCCTTTGTCAATTGCTCCTTCTTTAAACATTTTTTCTTATTGTCGTCCACTTGATCACCGATTGTCAATTCCTCAACTTTGTCGGTCACAATTTCTGCATTAGCCAATTCCTTTACAAAGTCATCGAATTTTTCCTTGACATACTCGAAGAGAGAATACGTCATTGACATCCCTAAGTATTGTTCGGCTTCCCCCAATACCATGTCTTTTACTCTCTGCTTTAAAGAAGCATTTCTAAAAGCATACAATTTATTGAACGCAACTTTCTATTCAACTATTACATGTGACGATTGTAGAATGTGTCCATATTTACATCGGGTTTTTCGGTTGGGTAATTTTCGCCCCATATTATTTCTAACAGCAATGATCGTGGACTATCGGGTTCTCCATACTGAAAAGGAATTAATTAACTATTGAAGTACGGCAAGGTCTCACCTTATACTGAAAGACGGTGTTGGAAACTTGCTTGAAGGCAGTGTCGCCTTCGTAAATTGATAACAAAGCTTCTCGTTCCTCATCCTGAAATTCCAATTCGCTCATAATTACGGGACGAGCATTACGTATTTTTTTGGTTTACTTTTGAAAATTCAGACAAGACGGCGTGACTTAACCTTACTTTTATTTGACGTTAACCACACACTGTTGCATTTTTTATTTGGAGGGAATACACATGTCAAATTAAATAGAACATTTATTATTTAAATTACAATATTATTTAAATGTTGAAATTACAGTTGATGAGTTTAATAAACCTAATGAGGTACTTTGAGATGGAGTGCTAAAGCGTGGTCGTTCCTGAAACATAGAGGGTAACTTTTAACTTAATAACGACACCACTACTAACCATTTTCATGCGATGTATTTGATCCATTGCATGTGGTATAAGGGGACGCATACTATTAATTTCCATTATCGTTAGATTATCTACATTACCATATGATTTTCCAGTTATCAATGTGTTAACAGACGATCTTAGCTTAGCCATGCGTATATCCCAAATATCTTTTATTATTGTTCGAACTTCATCAGCACGTGCGATATCATCCGTGGCTATGCTGAGCAACAATTTACCCTCAATCATGTAGTGTTCACTCGGCATTTTGACAAAGTTTCTACAAATTTATTCAAGAATCCCCTCGACAAAAGTAAACTGTACCTGGAAGCCTTTTCGGCTTCTTTTAACAATTCTAATTGCTCGACATCCATCCAGTCTGGCGGCTGAATTTTGCATTTACGTTGCTGCTTCAAATTGACTGCTACCCATAAAGGGACATTAACTGGAAGACTTGCACGAAAGGGTCCGATGTCTCCAGACACTAAATGTATCGTGCTACTATTAAAGGTTGGGATTATGCTAATTAGTTGCTTTTCTCCGAGAAATTCTACTTCTTCGGGATTCATTT
>NW_022170663.1:12033357-12040384 GCF_008802855.1 Photinus pyralis
TGAACCACCTAAGGAGTTTTGGGGTTTAATTAAACTTTGGTTTTTATTCTTCCTAGAAAAAGCTTGGCAAGAGTTCGCCATTTTGATGAATTATTACTAAATTAAAATTTCCTTTTCCACTACAGGTTTTTTTAAACTTGCTAATAAGCTTTACTGAGGATTCTGCTTGACCATTTGAACTATGCTCCACTGGTGAAAAGAAATGCGTTATTTAATAATATAAATACGATGATGAATAATCTGCAATTTCTAACGAAAAATTATCTACTATCGCGAACTAGGTAAAACTATCAATTTAATAAAGGGTAAATTTCCTTTATGAACGAACGATAACAAATAGCGGGTGAATTACGATAGTTTTGAAGCAAGCATTTTTGCCTAGAAGAGATATCACTTTCAGGGGATGATTTATTGGGGTTTAACTGCACCTGTATTACCGAGATGAATTGAGGTGTAGCGGTCATTTATTCTTTGAGCTATTTCTTAATCTAATATTTGAATGTCACTTAATTAATTTATATTATCATATAATGTATGTATATATTATATACAGGGGGTCCTATTTATATTGTGACAGTCGATTATTGTGGAAACTGGCGGGGATATCACAAAATCTTCTTTATATGGAGAGGCCCATTTAATGATGCTATGCACAGATTTACATAACTGTCCGTTAAGGGCGAAGTGAATACTTTTGGTTGAATATTCTTTTCCACATCGGAGAATAATAAACTTTCGGTTTTTCCCCACACATACCATTTTTTTGAACACACTCTTCCAAGCATCATTTTTGGTTTGAGCTAGGACGCTACTCTGTAAATAATTTGGCACATTTTTTATATTAGCAGGAATTGTATTATCAATTATTAATACATAACGTATTTGAACCGTAATTCCTATACCGACAAGTATTCCCGTATGTCGAAAAACTCATTTAATCAGATCATGCAGATTTTTCACCGGATTAAACTTGATGCGATGTAGAATTTAGAACTGCTGCCAAACCAATTTAGGGATCATTTTCGTTATTCCGTCGGCAATGTACCGTTAAATTCGTGTACTTAAAGCTTTTTCTACGTTCCACAATTTACCCAACGCGCGAGGTGTGCTTGTTGGCAAATTTACAAGGAAATAGTAATGATTATGAGCTATACCTTTTAAATGGGGTGGCTATAAATTAACAACGCAATACATATTGCCACGTCGATATTCACATTCGGCAAACCTGATTGCAATTGACTTCAATTTTGCATACGAATCGTTGCTAATTTGTTTAGGTTTAGTGGGGGGTGTGCCATAAAAGCCCGCAATGCAATGAAAGGGATGAGATTCAATTTTGCCGAAAATAACTGTAAAGGTGAAATCGTTACCAATATTTCACTTTCAAATTACACAGTACGTTTTCAAAAAGTCCAAGCTTAATTAAATGATACAGAAGTTATTGGGTTCTCGCTCCCAAAAGTTCCTCTTTAAGATTATCTCAGCACCAGAACATATATATTATATAAGCATGCAAACGAAGGGGCTGGGTTAAGTTATCACGCTTAAATCCGCACCCCAATTTGTTACATCGCCAAAATATTGTGCTCATTAATTTGTGCGCCATTCCCCAAATTTTGTGCGCTTCTCGTTTTCGAGAAAATCAAAATGTTCCGTTAGATGTCCAATGCCTTAGAATTTTATAATCTCTCCTCGTACAATTCGGGCATCCGCGATAAAAATTAAAATCCCAATATTCACTTGGAATTAGCTTAAAAAATATATACACGCTCTTCAACCATCGCGAAACTAGCACTCTCGTTTTCTAGTTGTCTCCAGTATTTAAGGAAACAGCACTGTCACCATGGAATAAACTCTTTTAGAATTTTCAAATAAATTATCAGTCACGATGGAGCGCGTCAAACGTCCCCACTGATCCAACATGAAATGCGCACCTGCGTCTTCTTATCAGCATCAGAACACGTGCGTTAATTAGATTTCGCCTAAATAATAAAACTTCTTATCGCAAAAGACCAGATGTAACCTTTTATGAGGTACGCAAACAAGATATGTCTTTGTTAAAGCCAATTGAATAATTTCTTTACAAAAGAGATGAAATTGAAATGAAAACTACGCAATTACACGCAATTTCAAACAACTGAAATACAAGTTCAAAAGAATCGAACCAACTTTGTGCTTATTTCGTAAATAATCCCCTAGATTTACTAGATAAATGGAAATTTTCTCATATACAGGATGTCACGTCGTTCTTTTTGGTGTGTAGACCGAAATAACGTCTACATGACCAACAATATATCGTACTAATTATAACTTACCGATCATTGCAGAAAAATGCGGAGATTATGCTTACCATTGCGTTTATCTGAAAGAAAACATAGGGTTAGCCATTTTTCAAGTAGTTTTATTTGATGTAGGTACCATACGGCGTTGATTGACTGATTGAGCTATACATTTACCCAGATGCGCTTTATATCTTAATGTGTCATTGCGCTAAGGTTCACTTGTACTAAAGTAATTTGAATTAAACCTTAAACGGTCTGAATGCAACCTTCAATTGCGAAGCAGGGTGGTTGAGCGACGTTTTAATCGGTAACTTGAAATGCTCTTCTAAACCACCAAGAAGAAGCAGAGAGAAACTTTTATTTCACCTGGATGTCCCATCACAAGATCACCTTGATCAGCAATCTTTGAACGGTGAAAAACTTTTTGAACTTTGAACGGCGACCAACATTTGCACTTTGAACGGGGAGCAAAAAAAAAAGTATATACACCCCTGGAGAGAAACGTCATTTGTACCAGTCAACCATTTCGCGCCCTTGATGTATCATGAACTGGTAATGACGACCTATGTACGTAAGTAAAAACGATACATTTGATTTAAACAGTAGAGACCATAAAAATAAACTATAGTGAATAATATCATCATCTCCTTCCTTCCTTCCTTCGTAGTCGTACTATCCTAAAGGTGTGCATGGATATTCACATAAGTAGTATCCTTTTCTGTCACTTAACGTTAACCACAAACTTACTTTCAGTTATGAGTCAGCCATACGATACGATTGTCTTATCACTTAAAGAAAAAGATTTTACCCATTAAACAGATTTCTGGGCCAGATTTCAACTGTCAGTGGGCTCCAAAATGGCAGACGAGTCTGCTACCCTGTAAGTAGACCCTAACCATCTTCTTTGATTTTGTGCCGTCACAAGGTCCTGGTGTGAGGATTTTCCGGTTCCACAACCTGTTTTGCAACGCTAGCTCGTAGTCTAGCCTTTCCCGGTTACGCAACTAAGGACGTAGCCTTGGAATTTCTCCATCAAAACCTGCGAAAGTTACTTGTGATGCACCCAGGGTTGACTTATCCCAACTGTGATGGAGGTTCGCAGTTGGAGCACCGTGAAGAGTTCGATGAGGTGGTGCCGGTGGTCTTCGTGCGAGTTGGATTGGACCCAAATTTCGTCGACGAAATTCGTCCTTTTGAGGAGATGATTCATCGTCCGCTGGAGTGTTTGAACAGCGTTACGAAGTCCCATGGACATAAAAATAAATTCGTACAATCGAAAGGGAGTAACCGGGAAATCATGACGTCACAAAGTCCAAGATGGCGTATAGTCTCTGGTTTCTACTAGTATACGAATGCGTAAGTGTAAATAAGGAAGGTGGAAATAACACTATAAAATGTGTTCCAATAGAAAATGCTATTTGTTGAAGTTCAGTATATCTCGATAACCCGATGGTCAAATGCTTTAGTTGGAATACGAACTATAATGCAAAGGGTGCAATAATTATATATAATATATTACATAATTTCCTTATCGTAGGTTACCTATGTCATATGCAAGCTTGTCACCTACAGCCGTTTTGTATTCTGCACAGGTAATGTCATAGCCAGACCATATTGTATAGTTTATGGTAGACCATAATAAAGTACATTGTTCGGATGAATAAGATTGTCGGCCTATTGAGTGTGATGTATTACGTTTTTGGTTAAACGCTTTAATTAATTAAAAATAATGGGAAGCGAAACAATAAATCCGAAATAGCGTTTTTACCAATAACTTGTAATAATCGCGCGTTACATTTCCCCAGAGATATTTTACGGGCACGTTTATGATTTCGATTCATGCTTTCTGGAAAGTAATTTGCACTAAAGTTGCAATATTTCAAAGTACTTTTTAATAACGTACGCTCTGCTAAATTTTATGTGACATTAAAGCACTCGAGAATCTCGAATGACACTCGATATAAAAGAACCGACTTGGAGAACTGCACATTTCACTGTATCGTGGAATGAAGTAGTGGAAGAAAGAAGGATGGAACGGGACCATTAAAGGATTCGTAGTCCGTATATGGCCTGCTACAAATGAACCACAATTTTCGCTCGATATATTTTCATAACAGTTTCAGTAAGTGTAGCGTTTTAATTTGTGTGTCCCTGACAGGAAGTGGTAGCACGTATCCTGGACGCTACCGGCAGATTGGGGACACATACACCCAACTAATTCTGGTAGTGGACGCGTGAAATATACATGTCGCGTTATTCTAAAATAAAATTTATCTTTTCAGGAAGAACTCGCGGTTTTATATTTCGAGCAAACAAATTCAATCCGAAGGAAGGTTTCGATTTCTTGAATGAAATCAATTAAAATTTCGGTTTAATTATTTAATCCTTCCATAGACAGCTAGTGCTTGTGAGCTTAAAGAGAAATAACGAGAAAATTCCATTCGCTTCTCGTTTTGGGTTAAAGCGCGTTAAATGAACGAGAATTTCCATTTTTTTTTAATTATCGAATTTACATAAACGGAAAAAGTTTCATTTAGTTATTTGTACATATAATTTTTTATTTTCATTTTTTTTATTAACATATAGGAAGGTATTCTGTTGAGTTATACAAGTGTTTGTGTGAATTGCCTATTTGTTTTAGGGTGTAAAGATGATCTTGTTAACGTTTAGATATAAGATTTGACTGATTTATATTCTCAGATTTAAGATTCGCCACACTTCACTTCAGTAATTTACGATGTCCTTAAATTTAGCGGCACTTCAGTAATGTTATTACTTATGATTTCCTCAGATTTAAGGTTTTCAAGTAAAGCGGTACTAAAATAATGTTATTAGTCACGATATCCGTATCCGTCTTAGTTAACATTTAATATTGGGTGTTAAAGGAAAACAGCTCAACCTGGGAAACTAAGTTGTGTCACACGTGTAAGAAGCCGGGGCATTTCGCAATAAACTGTACTGTTTCCTTAGTGTCGTGCATAAGTGTAACGAACAACCAGATCTCTTTCAAGAAAGGCATTGCGTATGCCTGAGCCACCCTGGCTGTCTCAGAGGAAGACAGACGACCGAACAAATATACAAAAACTCCCAAATTGGGACAAAACCTCATTCTGAAAGTGACGTCACCGTTGACATCCTATATCAATTTCGCGACTGCTTCGCCAATCGAAATCTACATTCACTAACAGTAAAGGATAGGCATCCGTGGCATGATCAGATAGACGAGCTTTATTATTATTTTTATTATTGTCGGTGTTTCTTGTGAGAACTCAGGTCTAGCCTGGTTAACTAATCGCACGGATTAATATCAAGTAACGATTAGTGTCTGTGTCTGTGTCTAGTGAAGTTATGTAGGGTTCTAAAGAAAAATAAAAAATAAAATAAATATTCACACACTCACATTGGAAATCTAGGGATAGTATGTAATTCATACTTACCAACATAGCTATTAATGGCCACAATAGTCAACGCTATCAGGAAAGAAGAAATTATTATTATTATTATTGTCGGTGTTTCTTGTGAGAACTCAGGTCTAGCCTGGTTAACTAATCGCACGGATTAAAATCAAGTAACGATTAGTGTCTGTGTCTGTGTCTGGTGAAGTTATGTAGGGTTCTAAAGAAAAAAAAAATAAAATTCACACACTCACATTGGAAATCTAGGATAGTATGTAATTCATACTTACCAACATAGCTATTAATGGCCACAATAGTCAACGCTATCAGGAAAGAAGAAAACAAAACAAAAATATCATTATAATAATTCCTGTAATTTTATTAAATAGAGTTTATTGTGTAAGTGTTTCTTTGGCTTTGCGTTTGGGTTGAATACGAGTGGGTTGTGATAACGTGGTGTGTTTATGTGAAGAAGGAGATTTGTGTTTTTTAACTGTGCTAGGACGTGTAACTTTATTCGGTGGACCTGTCTTTGTGGTACATGTTGCCTTACTTGTATTTATGGTGTTTCTTTGCTCTTGAGGTTGTATTTGTGTGGTTGCTTGGGTTTTTGGTGGAGATATTACAGTATGTTGTGAGCATGTAGTTCTGTTAAGGTTTTCGCGTTTCGGTTGAATCCGAGTTGGTTGTGATAATGTGGTGTGTTTCTGTGAAGAAGGAGTTTTATTTTTTAACTGTGCTAGGACGTGTAACTTTATTGGGTGGACCTGTCTTTGTAGTGCAAGTTGCGTTACTTGTATTTATGGTGTTTCTTTGTTCTTGAGGTTGTATTTGTGTGGTTGCTTGGGTTTTTGGTGGAGGTATTACAGTATGTTGTGAGCATGTAGTTCTGTTAAGGTTTTCGCGTTTTGGTTGAATACGAGTGGGTTGTGATAATGTGGTGTGTTTCTGTGAAGAAGGAGTTTTGTGTTTTTTAACTGTTCTAGGACGTGTAACTTTATTGGGTGGACCTGTCTTTGTAGTGCAAGTTGCGTTACTTGTATTTATGGTGTTTCTTTGTTCTAGAGGTTGTATTTGTGTTGTTGCTTGGATTATTGGTGGAGACATTACGGTATTTTGTGAGCCTCAAGTGCTGTTAAGGTTGCTGCGTTCGGGTTGTGATAACGTGGTGTGTTTCTGAGAAGAAAGAGTATTGTGTTTTTTAGCTGTGCTAGGCCGTGTAACTTTATTGGGTGAGGGCGTCTTTGTAGTGCATGTTGCGTTACTTGTATTTATTGCGTTTGTTTGTTCAGGAAGTTGTGTTTGTGTGGTTGGTTGAGTTAAGGGTGGAGATATTACAGTATGTTGTGT
>NW_022170663.1:12040484-12041316 GCF_008802855.1 Photinus pyralis
AACACATGGCTTATGCAAGTGGATTCACATTTATTGTAACTCGTCTGGACCGTTTTACTAGGTGATCAGAAGTTATTTTATTATCTAACATCACTGCAAAAAAAGGTTAACGCATTAATTATGAACTGGAAGGTACGTTTTGGTATTCCTGAGCGGATTACAACCGATCAAGGTTCGAATCAGAACCATTTCAGGAATAATTCTCAAAATATTTAGGATCTACACATCACCTATCACCCTTCAGCAAATGGATTGCTCGAGCGTTTCCATCGTCAAATGGATGCTGACATTCATTGCTCTCCTGCAATTTTAAAATGTGACTGAGAAATATTGTGATTGTTATGAGGTAGACGCAAACCAAGCGAATAGGTGTATGTACTCCATTGTATTTTATACAGAGGTAGGTAATTATACAAAATGTAATCATAACTTCAAAATGCTAATCCAATATAAACAACTTAAGGTAGTACAAACCTCCTAATTTTGAAATGTTCTAATAACATTTAGACATTGCTGTTGTCTGTATTACGGATTAAACCACTAATTAAGGACTCTGCAAGACCAAGAATGTAAATATGCATTTCTGCGTGGTAACGGTTAAATGCAAATACAACATCAACCTGTTGTGTAATTAAGAAGTTGGCATATAAATGGGCATCTCAGTTGAAAATGACTTTGTGTTAAACACCTACATATTTAGGGTGAATTTACATAGATTACCCCACGCGAGCGCAGAGGCTCGTCTAAATTTTACAAGTACCCGCAATTCTACGCATATAAGTACAGGTAACTTTAATACTGTTGTTAATAATAGGGTAATGATATGTAATTG